>NC_060123.1:175197696-175529571 GCF_021461395.2 Schistocerca americana
ACACCACGTGTTCAATGAGATGTCAGTCTCTATGCATATATTATATCGGCGCATAAAATTTTGCTGCTACAGGTGTCGCAATAAAAGTCGACCACAGCAGAGTGCTGTAAATGATAGAGGTGACTGTGCGGTCTTATGTGTTTGGTCACAATTCAATCGGTCTACCGTGTACTTTCTATAAGCTCGTGATAATGATTAGCGGCCTTTAATACACTATCATACTGCAGTCGCCTTGTGAGAGGCCTCTGCCAATGCTATGGACAACGCCTTGGAACCGATAGTGAAAGCAAGGTCACGCGCTCACACACACGCACACACATACGTATACATACGGCACGCGCTGACATCACATCCTGGTGCCACCGAAGGAAACCGTGCCAACAACCGCTCTGCATCCTTCCCGGCCTCAGAGGCATGGACAGAGGCGACAGTCGGTATTGGTCACCAACGACCGCACGCCAGCGTTACCTTGCTGTTTCATAGTAGTAATACTGCATTTTCGAAGACGTCACTTAAATTAGACACTTGAGATGTCGGTGTGGCCACAAAGACACGTTCGTGCTGTCGAAGTTGCTCATTACGCAAGGTCATAGTCACATTTTCACATAGTCGCGTCTCTAAAACAATGACTCGTACATTCCGAACGTTACACAACATTCAAATAACAAAACAAAACGCAATAAACTGGGATGTAAGCTTTTATGAATATTAAGTATCTTTTCATGAAATCGTTACTTTTTGAACTTCTCTACTAAGTGCATAGTTGGGCATATGCGCAGACGACACCGTATGCATGAATATTTTTTTAAGTGGATAAATTCTTAACAAAATATATAGATCTTACTTGGAGAAACTAAAGCCAGGATCATGTAAATGTTTCCCTGTTTATAAAAACCGGTTTCGACAGACTTTGCTGACCTGAAGATGACTGTCGAAACCAGTTGTTGTGAATAAAGAAATATTTATGCAAAAAATGCAAATGATCGTATGGCATTGCTGGACGGGAGGCCACATGCGGGGGAGTTTGACCGCCGTGTTGCAAGTCCTTTTTAGTTGACGCCACTTCGGCGACTTGCGGGTCAGTGATGATGAAGGACACACAACACCCAGCCCCTCGCCAGGAATCGAATCCGGGCCCCTTGCGTGGTAGGCGGAGACGCTACCTCTACGCTACGGTAGGGGAAATATTTATGCGATCTTGGCTTTAGAATGTTTTTACCAAAACATAAAGGGAATTATCATACTTCATAGTAACGCAGCTGTTAGATTTAATTAGATTAATTCTCCATTCTATAGACTCCTAATGAGGGCATCCTTACTGATATGAAACATGTAAACTGTTGAATAACTCAGCCAGTAAAAGACTACAAAAGCACGTATTTGCTCACGCTACTCAGTTCTGTGCGTGTTTAAGATATGAATTGCGAAGCAGACAGAGCTACAACTTTGTTTAATATTATCTGCCTTGTTTGTTTCTGAACAGAGAAATCATACAATCTATTATTAGATATTTACAGCAGTAAAATTCCGTTAATAACTCTACCGAGCAATCGTGTTCAGTTGTCCATCTGTTGAGTATTGGCCAATGGATGCTACGTCATACATCGAGTATCATCTCAGTGCAAGGCCTTTGCCAGGGTTGTGGTGGGAGCCTCGCAAGCGTTCTTAAGCTTGAAATATCGTAATGCAGCCGTCGGCCACGATTAAACAATTGGTCTATTGAAATTTACTTATTCACTGCTGCCCTGTTACAGGGCCTTTTTATATCCCTAGGGATACAAGCGACCTCTTGAAGGGCCAATCCGAGAGGGGCGCAACGGGCTCCGAAGTGCATAATTTATACAGAAGATGTCCCGCAGTAAATGGCGAAAACTGACACGACCGGAAGTATGTGGTAATAGACGAAGGAATGTTTCAGTAAATAAGGATCGACAAACCAGCAATTTGCGAGAAAATTGCGAATCTATGTTTACTAGTTGCCACTGATTCAAATGTTTTCTCAGTATGACTCTATTTCAAATGTAGAGTTTTCAGTTACGTTTATACCCAACTGGGCCCCAATTTCACTGAATTTTATGCAGCTCTGTGAAGACATTGCAAGTGGTCGTCTGCCTCGATTCCGTTTAAATACGAGAGACGTTCAACAAGTAATGCAATACTTTTTTTTTCTCGGCCGGTTTCGGTTGAAAAAAGGCGGAAATTGTTGTGTGACGCCGTGGAATATTACCGCTTGAGCCCATGCAGTTTGATGAAATTGCGATACGTGGCAGTGCTATACGTAGCCATCAAAATGGCTTCGGTAACGGAGGTGCTTTCCAAGCAGAGACCTGTCATTGCTTTTCTTTTGGCGGAAAACCAGAGCATCGCGAATATTTATAGACGCTTGCAAAATACACTCCTGGAAATGGAAAAAAGAACACATTGACACCGGTGTGTCAGACGCACCATACTTGCTCCGGACACTGCGAGAGGGCTGTACAAGCAATGATCACACGCACGGCACAGCGGACACACCAGGAACCGCAGTGTTGGCCATCGAATGGCGCTAGCTGCGCAGCATTTGTGCACCGCCGCCGTCAGTGTCAGCCAGTTTGCCGTGGCATACGGAGCTCCATCGCAGTCTTTAACACTGGTAGCATGCCGCGACAGCGTGGACGTGAACCGTATGTGCAGTTGACGGACTTTGAGCGAGGGCGTATAGTGGGCATGCGGGAGGCCGGGTGGACGTACCGCCGAATTGCTCAACAGGTGGGGCGTGAGGTCTCCACAGCACATCGATGTTGTCGCCAGTGGTCGGCGGAAGGTGCACGTGCCCGTCGACCTGGGACCGGACCGCAGCGACGCACGGATGCACGCCAAGACCGTAGGATCCTACGCAGTGCCGTAGGGGACCGCACCGCCACTTCCCAGCAAATTAGGGACACTGTTGCTCCTGGGGTATCGGCGAGGACCATTCGCAACCGTCTCCATGAAGCTGGGCTACGGTCCCGCACACCGTTAGGCCGTCTTCCGCTCACGCCCCAACATCGTGCAGCCCGCCTCCAGTGGTGTCGCGACAGGCGTGAATGGAGGGACGAATGGAGACGTGTCGTCTTCAGCGATGAGAGTCGCTTCTGCCTTGGTGCCAATGATGGTCGTATGCGTGTTTGGCGCCGTGCAGGTGAGCGCCACAATCAGGACTGCATACGATTGAGGCACACAGGGCCAACACCCGGCATCATGGTGTGGGGAGCGATCTCCTACACTGGCCGTACACCACTGGTGATCGTCGAGGGGACACTGAATAGTGCACGGTACATCCAAACCGTCATCGAACCCATCGTTCTACCATTCCTAGACCGGCAAGGGAACTTGCTGTTCCAACAGGACAATGCACGTCCGCATGTATCCCGTGCCACCCAACGTGCTCTAGAAGGTGTAAGTCAACTACCCTGGCCAGCAAGATCTCCGGATCTGTCCCCCATTGAGCATGTTTGGGACTGGATGAAGCGTCGTCTCAGGCGGTCTGCACGTCCAGCACGAACGCTGGTCCAACTGAGGCGCCAGGTGGAAATGGCATGGCAAGCCGTTCCACAGGACTACATCCAGCATCTCTACGATCGTCTCCATGGGAGAATAGCAGCCTGCATTGCTGCGAAAGGTGGATATACACTGTACTAGTGCCGACATTGTGCATGCTCTGTTGCCTGTGTCTATGTGCCTGTGGTTCTGTCAGGGTGATCATGTGATGTATCTGACCCCAGGAATGTGTCAATAAAGTTTCCCCTTCCTGGGACAATGAATTCACGGTGTTCTTATTTCAATTTCCAGGAGTGTATCTGCGGAGACCTGATAGTGAACTAAAGCACTACGAGTCGTTGATCTAGGCGTCAAGTCATCAACGTAACGTGGTCGCGCAAATCTGTCCGATCGCTCGCGTACCGGCCGGACGCAATTTTTGAACGTGTGGACACTCTCGTTCAAAATGATCGACCTGATCTCAGTCAGACACCTCGCTGTTCAACTGGACGTCTCTGCTGGCTGTGCCGACACACTCATCCACCATTGGGTTCAAATGGTTCTGACTTCTGAGCACTATGGGACTTATCATCTGAGGTCATCAGTCCTAGAACTTAGAACTACTGAAACCTAACTAACCCAAGGACATCAGACACATCCATGTCCAAGGCAGGATTCGAACCCAAGACCGTAGCGGTCGTGCGGGTCCAGACTGAAGCGCCTAGAACCGCTCGGCCACTGCGGCCGGACAACCACTGGAGGTATTCGAAGGTGTGTGCCCGCTGAGTTCCTGGCGGCCTAACAAAAAACCATAAAAAGAAACGAAGGGCCATCTGTGAGGGACTGCTTGCACGGCTCAAGGCTGCCCATGACAATTTCTTGTCGAACATTGTGATAGAAGATTAAACAGGGGTTCCTCACTTCGAACAGGAAACGAAACAGCAATCGTTGGAGTGGTGCCAACCACCACTCCCCCGGAGAAAAAGTTGAAAGCCCCACCGTCAGCCAGCAAAGACAAGGCGGAAGTCTTCTGGGACTCTGAAATGGTTATTCTGTTCGATGTCCTCCCTCATGGTGCAATGATCAACTCTAAAGTGTATTAGGCCCAAAGCCTCACACAAGTGTGCGCACCCTAGAGGGGCTCACAGAACTTCATTGGATTGCTCTTCCTCATCGACCCTACAGCCCGGATTCCGCACCTTCCGACTCCTATCTGTTTGGCCCAATGAAGGATTCACTCTGTGGGAAGCAGTACGTGGATGATTGGGAGGTTATTGATGCAGCAAGACGTTGACTCCGACTTCGACCAGCAGAGTGGTACCACGCTGTCATGCACGTCCTCCCAATAAGATGGCGTAAGGCCGTCGCACTGAACAGAGAATATGTTGAAAAACAGGGTTTTATAGCCAAAAGAGTGAGGATTAATATAGTGTTGATGCATAACATGATGTACGGAATCAAATCACTGTTGCGGGATAATATAGAAAGTTACAGGGACTCCATTACTTGTTTTCGAATGGCAAGCGCATATATGAAGATGTTATGATGTGCTTAAGGCACAATACGGGCATTCTCCCTTGTGGTGCTTGGATGCAGTCGACTCGAACATTGACGGCAAGTACACCTGCACCTTACTTTGTCGTGCATCCCAACACTGGCCACTGTAACAGTCGAATGTCCCACCAATACGGATAAAGTACAATTCAATCAGCCGGCAAAATGGAGACCCACAATGAGGCCCCTTTAAAATTCTGTCAGGTGCTGATAACGCTGTCTCAAATGAGTAGGAGGCATCTCTAAACACCAATATCACTAATGCAATTATGGCCGTTGCATTTGTAAGAGAGAACTGCAACTATAATCATTTACATACCCGCGCATGGTGTGTATGTGTGAGCAGTTACATTGACGTCCGACCGTATCTTCTGGGCGCTTCACTTCCTCTGCCAGGCAATGTAGATAAGGAACAGCGGAGGGCCTTTAACACTTCCTGGGAACCCCAGATGTCACTTCTGTTTCACTAGATGACTTCCTGTCAATTAGTACGAACAGTGACGTTTCCGACAGGAAATCACGAATCCAGTCGCACAGCTGAGATGATACTCTGTGTGTCCTTGTTATTGCTGAGATTCGTTTGTTACAGCTGTCCACGCTACTTCATCCTTGCAAGCCTCTTCGTCTCTCAACAACTACTGTAACCTATATACGTCTGAACCTGCTTACTGTATTCGTCTCTTGGTCTCCCTCTACGATTCACCCCCCCCCTCTTTTCCCATAATCTCCTCAAACACTAAATTGGTGATTCTTTGATGTCACAGAATGCGTTCTGTCAACCAGTCGCTTCTTTTAGTCGAGTTATGCCACGTATTTCTTTCCTCACCAGTTCCATTCAGTATCTTCTCACTATTTAGTCGATCTAGCCATCTAATCTTCAGCATTCCTATGTAGTACACTTTTCAAAAGTATCTACTCTCTTCTTCTGTGAACTGCCTACGGCCGACGTGTCACTTTCGTACAAGGACATACTCCAGACAAATAACTTCAGAAAGGACACTCAGATTTTTATTCGATGTTCATAGTAGATGATAATCTGTAGGCAAGCAATCTTATTAGAATCTTCTTCTGAAGAAGAGCGTCGGAAGTCTTCCGGAAATATACAATTGAGACATCCTGTCGATAACACTTTACTTCGTGTGAATAAATGGTTGTATATTGAAATCTGGAATTTCGCAGGATAGAGCGGATCAGGCTATGGTTGTGGAGGGGGCCGTAATCAGTTACTGTTAGTTGCACAAAACACACAAACCTTTATTTTCCTAAGAACTGCTTAATTACACATTGCCTTAAAAGGATTAAATTAAAACAATAAGGCTGAAGGCCTAATTAAGAAAACTTGCGATACCTCCTGGCGTGAAGGCCCAAAATCACACCACAAAAAAGAACGGCTGAAGGCCTAAACACAAGTTATTAAAAATTGCCTAAAAGAATACATGCGGCTGAAGGCCACACTAAAAAACAAAAAAAAAGAAAACCACGTAAATACTCGGCTGAAGGCCACACTCGAAACATTGAACAACTCAGGGCTTAGGGCCTGGATAACAAAAAAAAAAATTTAATTTAAGACTGCCGAAGGCCTTATTTTGAAATTAAAACAAAGTAAATTGATAGACTGTTGAAGGCCTCGCACGGTACTTCAGACGAAAATGAAAATCACAATCTAAAACCAACAGAACAGTGGTGCTCAGAAGTGTTCCAAGGGTCGGCCTGAGGAGGTAGCTGTAACGTAAGGTGAGGTGAGACAGGCAGCCAAGAGTAAGGTTAAATAATCGGATGGCAACCCGACCCAGGGACGGCTGAAGGACTAACCAACAATCTAATCAATTCCCTTCCGCCTGACCACCGGCATGGAACGGAAAGTATCAGCCGAGGACGAAGATACCAGTCGCACTACGTCTTCAAAATTGGCGTCTAAAAACAGCCGAGGCACAATAACCACTCTAAGATCAAAATATGAACAACCGACTAAAAGCCTGTCGAACGACATGCCATGCCGGACAGCATCAACATGGTGAGGAAAAACACACTGCCAGGAAACTACGCTAACGACCAGGGCAGGTAACTGGGGCATTAATGGCCACAAGGTAGAAAATACCGCTGGTGCACCTCACTGATAAGTAACAACCAATTTAATAGTTAAAGACCATACAGGAAGGAGGCTGCAAAATTTCACTGACTCCAACACACCATACGTTGCTGCTAGCCAGAATGGGCCCAGAAAGCAACATCCGGCAATGAATGAAGAGATGTCACACAGTCTTGTTGCAACCCTTGTTCACTCAAGTACGAGCAGCCTTTACCGGCTCGCCATCTTTCTTACAACTATTCATGACGTCGCCTTTCCGGCTTAGATCTTTTTTAATATGTGACTTGTAAGTACTGTATCTCTTTCCAGTCAGTACAAACTTTAATTTTATTAATGTATTATATACCTAATATGTTTTAGAACAGTTAGGCTAATTCTGAAGACGACGCTTATAGTAGCGTCGAAACCTGGTCAATTTTGACTTAATATTTGTGATCGAGGGCTTATTTGTTCTAATATAAGATGTCACAGCAGTTGAGGTTTCACAACAGGTTAACTGATCACTCAACTTCAGTGTCCAGGTTCGGTGGGCAACGAACTTTGTACCTCTCGCAGCTAGCGCCTCACAATCCAACCGCGTGTGCACGCCGCCAGCGGTCTTGGCCTGACCTCGCGCCGTGGAGACTTCTTCCTGCTCTGTCCCAATCGACCGAATGCATCCAACATGCAGAGATTGTTACAATAACTGGTCAGTCAAAACCACAAGCTACACACGGCTCCGCGGAAAGATTCCCACAAATCACTCGAACGATACTAAAACCAATCACTGAGGAACAACAAGGACGAATCACAAGTCGTCACACACAGAGAACCCAGAAGCGGTCGGCGGCCAAATGCACATCGCCCAATGAGACGACCGACCGAACAACCACCCAAGGTCGTCCCCACTCAAGTCATGTGTGTCGACAAAGATCGGGCGAGTCATGGCTATCCGGACTCCACTGCTGCTCCGTACCGTCTCAGCTACCGACACACAGCGACCCGGAAGTACTAACGGTCGCTCCTAACATTGTACGACAGTGCTCTTATCGATAAGCGCTGCTGCTGCCACTCACGGGCAGGCAAGCCAGCAACTTAGTGACGCCAGTAAATCGAATAAGAAACGGGACGGCAGTACCACAAAGACAAGATGTCAAGCAATAAATGGCACGAACACAAGCTGTGCACGGGTCATTTATCACAAGAACGAGCTTACGGCATATATGTGGTTGTAAGGTTTGCTACCCTTGTTACATAACCTCAGGCTACGAAAATTTATTATAATTCAATTGGTCAAGATGAATGGGGTACTGAAATGAAATATTGCTCTATTCAGACTTAGTTCATTACAAAGCCAACATGTGTATTCCCAGAATTAGCATACAGATCAAATTAAAAAAAAGTGAAACAAAATAAGCGGTGACAGATGATGTTGATGGCTGGCAAAGTTATTAAGGGCGAAGAGGATGAGCTAAAACGATACCTACCTCAAGGTAATAGCAACAACGCCTTGTATCCACGTGTAAGGTACTGACGGAGATTGTGTACTGCTAGCTGAACGTCAATTCCAATTGGTTGAAATACAGGGCTGTAGATCAGATGGGATCGCTGCAGTGAAGACTAAGACAAAGATTGCTAATAAGCCCGGGCTGCCCATACGCTCACCACTGAACTGCCCAACGGGTGATGTGCAGACCGGCAGTAGGTGCGCCACTACAGAAGGGCACGGCCAGGGCACCCTTGACCCGAGATATGCAGAGAACCACGGCTGGCGTGCCAAAGAAAAACCGACTGTCCTCTGTGGCAGTTCTCCGCTAATTTGACGAGCGTACAGCGTACCTCGGCCGAAGTGCCCGCTCCGTCCTCTATAGTGGACGTCCACCGAATGCCACGAAAATCTCTCCTCTCTTACTCCATCGGCACCAAATTCATATGGAGTCGCTAAAAATTGTCCCCTCCAATGGCCAAGCTGCTGAGGCAAATTGCGCCAATGACGTATTTACAACGCTGCGTCAGAACTCCCGCCTAGACACATCATAGCGGTTGTTGTATCCCAGCCAAATGGAAAGTCGAATTAATTGCAACTTAGAAGATTTATTCTGAAAACAAGGTGAAACATAACTCAGCGTAATCACTGGTGTCCAGCTCCGTAGCCAAAGTTCATCTCCCGTAAGCACTACCACAGTATCAGCGTCGCGACTGAGAGGAGACCTGCTCTGTACTCTAGGAGGCCCACCAGACGACTCCCTTTCCGGGCCGCGACGACGCCACTTAATCACGTGGGGCTGCGTCCTGATTGCCTCCACCGACTTCAGCGTTGTGACTGTTGCGTCTCTTGTGGCGCCCCCACTGTGAGCACTTGCAAGTATGCCGCACTGCTGCCACTGCAGCACTGGCACACGGTGCTCGAGAAGGCGGTGGCCGCGTCTTACGTGCGGCGACCGGCACAACACCGGTATTCTTACAACGAGAAAGTGTGCTGCCAAAATCTATGCTCTCCTCCGCTCAGCTTGGCGCCAAAGAAACGTAGGTGCGTTCTACGCCTGCGGCAGACAATACTCTCCTTCCCAGAGCAATCAAAAGGCTCAAAGCCAGTCTGTTGGCCGCACACACGAGGTGTAGAATTCGCCTCCGGAATGCAGGCCGCGGCCGTTGTCCTGCTGGAAACAGGCCGCCCTCATGGGCCGAGAGGCCACCGCCTGCACTCACAAGCAAAGCGGTCAGACTTTCGCAGAAGCCCAAATGCTTTCCTGGAAGAGCCAACGGCTGTTTCTTTGACCTCTCCCGCTCTGGCCACATCTCCCTGCCATCCTCTCTGACAAGGAAAAAAATTCTAGTGCAACAACTTTTATTGCTAGCGACAAACAAACTTTGTCATTTCCTGTCATACATACAATTAACTCGTCCTGATGGCCCGCTACCAACCTGACATGACTGCAATGTCTTTGCAGGGACTAATAATCAAAAGGCGGTAAAAGGTGGCGTGCCCAAAGGGTCGCTACTTTTCATGATGTCTACATCTACATCTACATCCATACTCCCCAATCCACCATACGGTGCGTGCCGGAGGGTACGTCGTACCACAACTAGCATCTTCTCTCCCTGTTCCAATCCCAAACAATACGAGGGAAAAATGACTGCCTATATGCCTCTGTACGAGCCCTAATCTCTCTTATCTTATCTTCGTGGTCTTTCCGCGAAATATAAGTTGGCGGCAGTAAAATTGTACTGCAGTCAGCCTCAAATGCTGGTTCTCTAAATTTCCTCAGCAGCGATTCACGAAAAGAACGCCTCCTTTCCTCTACAGACTCCCACCCGATTTCCTGAAGCATTTCTGTAACACTCTCGTGATGATCAAACCTACCAGTAACAAATCCAGCAGCCTGCCTCTGAATTGCTTCTATGACCTCCCTCAATCCGACCTGATAGGGATCCCAAACGCTCGAGCAGCACTCAAGAATAGGTCGTATTAGTGTTTTATAAGCGGTCTCCTTTACAGATGAACCACATCTTCCCAAAATTCTACCAATGAACCGAAGACGACTATCCGGCTTCCCCACAACTGCCATTACAAGATTTTCCCACTTCATATCGCTCTGCAATGTTACGCCCAAATATTTAATCAACGTGATTGTGTCAAGCGCTACACTACTAATGGAGTATTCAAACATTACGGGATTCTTTTTCCTATTCATCTGCATTAATTTACATTTATCTATATTTAGAGTTGCCGGCCGCGGTGGCCGTGAGGTTCTGGCGCTGCAGTCCGGAACCGCGGGACTGCTATGGTCGCAGCTTCGAATCCTGCCTCGGGCATGGGTGTGTGTGATGTCCTTAGGTTAGTTAGGTTTAAGTAGTTCTAAGTTCTAGGGGACTTATGACCTAAGATGTTGAGTCCCATAGTGCTAAGAGCCATTTGAACCATTTATATTTAGAGTTAGCTGCCATTCTTTACACCAATCACAAATCCTGTCCAAGTCATCTTGATGTCTGTTCTTTCGGACATGTCTGGGAGAACAGACAACATTTTGATCCAGCCATTATCAATCAAGGCACAAAGAAATTACATGTGGCTGATAGTGTGCATTGCTTTACATCAAAAGGGGAAGTTAAAATTTGTTCCGGACCGTGATTCGAACCTGTATCTCCTGCTTGCTAGGCTAGTCAGAATATCTGCCTAGTAAAGAGGAGACCTAGGTTCGAATACTGTTCTGGCACAAATTTTCAACTTTCCATATTGATGTTAATCGATGTCCACTAATTCCTTGACAGTACGATATCCCAGACGGGTTAACTCGCTTATAGTCAGGTAACATCACAGACAATCATGCGAGAGACGGACGCTACATGTCGGACCAGGTTTAAATCCCTCCCTTCTTTCAACTTCACACAGCGGAAACACTGCATTACACTACGCAAACACCTATTATAGTCACCTACCCTAAACAGATACATGCCTGACAAAACTGTAACACTTTGCGAAGAGAAGGTACAGTTGTTTGCAAAAGAACAAAAACCCTTCCAATTAGGAGGCTGAACCTACCCCTCAGGCTTTTCCAGTTAACCGTGCCATACTACTTTCATTCATCCTGATATCAAAGCTCCTTGTACAGGTAAATTGTTGGGGTTTTTTCCGAGCGCAAATCTGTAGCCTCAGTGAGACTGAAGTTGGTTTCATGTTCCATGCATCATTTTGTACGATAAATTGCAATGATATGTAACGACTTATTTTGCATTCACATCACAAATTAATTTGTAAACGTGGCTACATGCTGAATATTTATAAGGTTTGCTTTTTTTTTGTGTGTGCAGATATGAGTTAGTAATTTCTACCCATCACATTTCCCACGCACCACCTTTTACACACTACAGTAGAAACCCCTCCATTGGAACAGAAAGAGTCGTCAACAAGAAGCTTTTTCAGTTTGTTTTCAAATTTTACTTAGCTGTCTGTCAGACAGACCCCGTTCAAAAATCACAAGAGGAGGAGGTATACTTGGAAAAGGCCGGGAGATACGGGAAGATTTCAATTAGATTACATCATGGTCAGACAGAGATTTCGAAATCAGATACTGGATTGTAAGGCATACCCAGGAGCATATATAGACTCAGATCACAATATAGTAGTGATGAAGAGTAGGCTGAAGTTCAAGACATTAGTCAGGAAGAATCATTACGCAAAGAAGTGGGATACGGAAGTACTAAGGAATGACGAGATACGTTTGAAGTTCTCTAACGCTATAGATACAGCAATAAGGAATAGCGCAGTAGGCAGTACAGTTGAAGAGGAATGGACAGCTCTAAAAAGGGCCATCAAAGAAGTTGGGAAGGAAAACATAGGTACAAAGAAGGTAGCTGCGAAGAAACCATGGGTAACAGAAGAAATACTTCAGTTGATTGATGAAAGGAGGAAGTACAAACATGTTCCGGGAAAATCAGGAATACAGAAATACGAGTCGCTGAGGAATGAAATAAACAGGAAGTGCAGGGAAGCTAAGACGAAATGGCTGCAGGAAAAATGTGAAGACATCGAAAAAGATATGATTGTCGGAAGGACAGACTCAGCATACAGGAAAGTCAAAACAACCTTTGGTGACATTAAAAGCAACGGTGGTAACATTAAGAGTACAACGGGAAGTCCACTGTTAAATGCAGAGGAGAGAGCAGATAGGTGGAAAGAATACATTGAAAGCCTCTATGAGGGTGAAGATTTGTCTGATGTGATAGAAGAAGAAACAGGAGTCGATTTAGAAGAGATAGGGGATCCAGTATTAGAATCGGAATTTAAAAGAGCTTTGGAGGACTTACGGTCAAATAAGGCAGAAGGGATGGATAACATTCCATCAGAATTTCTAAAATCATTGGGGGAAGTGGCAACAAAACGACTATTCACGTTTGTGTGTACAATATAAGAGTCTGTCGACATACTATCTGACTTTCGGAAAAGCATCATCCACACAATTCCGAAGACGGGAAGAGATGACAAGTGCGAGAATTATCGCACAATCAGCTTAACAGCTCATGCATCGAAGCTGCTTACAAGAATAATATACAGAAGAATGGAAAAGAAAATTGAGAATGCGCTAGGTGACGATCAGTTTGGCTTTAGGAGAAGTAAAGGGACGAGAGAGGCAATTCTGACGTTACGGCTAATAATGGAAGCAAGGCTAAAGAAAAGTCAAGACACTTTCATAGGATTTGTCGACCTGGAAAAAGCGTTCGACAATATAAAATGGTGCAAGCTGTTCGAGATTCTGAAAAAAGTAGGGGTAAGCTGTAGGGAGAGACGGGTCATATACAATATGTACAACAACCAAGAGGGAATAATAAGAGTGGACGAACAAGAGCGAAGTGCTCGTATTAAGAGGGGTGTAAGACAAGGCTGTAGCCTTTCGCCCCTACTCTTCAATCTGTACATCGAGGAAGCAATGATGGAAATAAAAGAAATGTTCAGGAGTGGAATTAAAATACAAGGTGAAAGGATATCAATGATACGATTCGCTGATGACATTGCTATCCTGAGTGAAAGTGAAGAAGAATTAAATGATCTGCTGAACGGAATGAACAGTCTAATGAGTACACAGTATGGTTTGAAAGTAAATCGGAGAAAGACGAAGGTAATGAGAAGTAGTAGAAATGGGAACAGCGAGAAACTTAACATCAGGATTGATGGTCACGAAGTCAATGAAGTTAAGGAAATCTGCTACCTAGGCAGTAAAATAACCAATGACGGACGGGGCAAGGAGGACATCAAAAGCAGACTCGCTATGGCAAAAAAGGCATTTCTGGCCAAGAGAATTCTACTAATAACAAATACCGGCCTTAATTTGAGGAAGAAATTTCTGAGGATGTACGTCTGGAGTACACCATTGTATGGTAGCGAAACATGGACTGTGGGAAAACCGGAACATAAGAGAATCGAAGCATTTGAGATGTGGTGCTATAGACGAATGTTGAAAATTAGGTGGACTGATAAGGTAAGGAATGAGGAGGTTCTAAGCAGAATCGGAGAGGAAAGGAATATGTGGAAAACACTGATAAGTAGAAAGGACAGGATGATAGACATCTGCTAAGACATGAGGGAATGACTTCCATGGTACTAGAGGGAGCTGTAGAGGGCAAAAACTGTAGAGGAAGACAGATATTGGAATACGTCAAGCAAATAATTGAGGACGTAGGTTGCAAGTGCTACTCTGAGGTGAAGAGGTTAGCACAGGAAAGGAATTCGCGGCGGGCCGCATCAAACCAGTCAGTAGACTGATGACCAAAAAAAATAGCAATTTATCAGCGAATTGTATCGCTGATATATCCTTGCACCTCAAATTTTAATTCCACTCCTGAACCTTTTTTTAATTTCCGTCATTGCTTCTTCCATGCACAGACTGAACAGTAGGGGCGAAGGACTGCATATATCCCTGTTGAAACACGTATGTAACATAGCAGCGATGGCGAGGCATTGTAGCATCTGTGACCAGAGAGTTTGCGCTTGACCGCGCGAGTGTTGCGAGCGGTTCTCAGTCTGTCAGTCAGTCGTTGCGAGTCTGTAGCTCTGTCTAGTTGAGAGCAGTACTCTGTCAGTAGTCGTCGCGTGCAGTACGCTAGTAGTCGTCATGCAGAGTGGTCGGTCAGTGGTAGCAGTCCAGTGGGATTGCGTGATGTGGTCTGGCGACAACACTGGTCAAGATGCTGAATGAGGTATACTGTTAATTAAGATAATCATCGGATAATGTAAAGTTTAATTATTGTAACTAATTTTCAACAAGTGCCCCCAATAATAACTTTGATTTCAAAAGCAATTTTACATAAAATTTTCATTTAATTGAAGTAACTATTTCGTTCCACTTCCCCTAAACAAAAGTTTCAGTTTTCAATTAGATTACAAAAGAAAAAAAAAGGGAATATTATTATTTGCAATGCAGTTCCTCCAAGCGGTGCGCAACAACAAGAGCAGAAATTTGACTAGGTGTTGCAATGAGGTAAGAATTTAATTTTGATTTTTGCACAGGGCCAAAGACCGATATTTCGGTTTAATTGAATCATTATTATCACTGAGATTTTCTTATCACTGAATGGACCTTAATTTTTATGAAGAACATATACTTGAGTCAGATTGCGATTCTCAGTTTTATTGTCATTAAATTTAATTGCAGGGAGGTTGCGTTTGGCTCGTATTCATTTATTATTTCTGTCTTTAAAATTTCAGTGGAGAGATTACACTTAGCGCAATGTCCATTTGCATTTCTAAATAATATTGTCATTACTTGTAAAATTTTGTGGGGAGGTTACGCTTGGCGACACACAGTCCAGGATCGAATTTCGTTGAGAGTCTTTTGAGCAACAGTCAGATATCTGCTCTTATTTGCTTAGATATAATTAGGATTTGGCGCTACGCTTTTATTAACTTGTGACTTTCTTTCTACAGGTCAACGGCAATTCGTTGCTCTGTTGTATTTGTGTGTTCCTTTTGCATTGTGCTTATTTATTTTCTGAAAAATTGTGACTATTGTAAAAATGCCGCGAAAGACTGTGAATAGTGTATCGCGAGGTATTATGAATGAAATTACCGACTCAAACAACTTTACCGATAGGACATATGATACGCAGTGTAATGATGACAATCCTGCGTTCACTAACAATCAGTGCATTCCAACCAATAGTGATGACTTTTACCTTAATGATGAACAAACGAACTCAATTGTCTCGTCTGTTAACTTGACGACAATTGATGACGCGGAGCGGTCTATAGTAATGAGCGCTGCCGAGCTTAACACACCCGATTTAGAAAATCTAAGTAATGTACAGACAAATTTTTCGAATGGAAATGGTCAGTGTAGTGAGAGTATGACGGATCCATTTAATTCCGAAATAATGTCTGACAGTGTACATTCGACTGATAATCCTTTTTGTAAGTTGCAGAATGACCAAATGGTCACACAAAGCGTGACAATTGCATGTACTCCATCACAGAGTACTGAGAATGCAACAGCTAGTTTAAGTTTGGATCAATTTATGACAATAATGCTACAGTTTAAGAACGATATTGGTGTAAATATCAAACAACAGAGTGAGAAAACAGACAACAATTTCAAACAACTTAGGGAAGATAACAAACAACAGAATGAAAACCTCAAGCAACTTAGTGAACAGGTCAGACAACAAAATGAAAAATTTGACGACAATTCGAGGCAGCTTAGTGAACAAATTAAAGCTGTTGCCGCGCAGTGTCATGACACTAAGGAACAGTTGCGCTCGGAAATTGAGGCGTGTTCACAAAAAAATAGCGAAGAAATTAAATATGTTGCGCAAGAATTAAGGGAAATGCAGACAGCCGCAACAGAAACACTCAGAGACGAAATTAGCGGAGTCGCTAAACAATGCTCTGAAAAAGCTACACAATTACGGGACGAGTTTAAAGCAATGACGGTAGAACTTTCGCGCACAATGGACGCAAAGATAGACGCGAAATTCGAACAGCAAAACACTCAGATTAACGAGCGCTTTAATCAGCACATACAAAACAGTGATACGCGTTTCCGCAAATTTATTCAAGATCAAAACAAAGCAAAACGACAAGTCATGGAAACAATCACTGCACAAAGACAAGAGGACAAACGTAAAATGTTCGCGAAAGCGAAGACGTATGTAGACAATAATATTACTACAGTGTCCGACAAAATTAATACCATAGAACAATTGAACGCGGAATTACGGGATGAAATTTCTGACCTTAAATCAAAAACAGATACACACACAGTAAATATTCAAACAGTGACAGACAGATTCGAACAATTAGATCTAACACAGGATTGCGATGTCATCAAAGCTGATGTTAAAAAACTGAGCGAAACTACGCGTAAGTTGCAAAAACAGATTAATGCGTCCGATTCTAAAACCGATGATCAGGCAAAAATACTGACTGAAAAATATGATGAATTGGCCAGTCGTATTGATGTTATCGAAAATACTAATGACAATAAATCAGACGATACTGCACCGGTTTCATTTATCCAAACACCTGAATTTCAAAATTTACAGCAGACAATTAATGAGATCGATTCGTCTAATAACACGTTGCATAGAAAGTTGTCAAGTTTACAACAAGAAGTAACAGAGTTGAAAACTATTTCAGTCACCAATACGTCACAGAATCCGCCACTTTGCGAACATTTGTCAGACTCACGCAGCGTGTATAATGTGAGCAATTTACAGCAACTACGCGATTTAAAATCCGAAAAGCCACGCGACTTAAAATCTGAAAAGCTACGCAACTTGAAGTACGAAACGACACAGACAAACAGATTCACACACAAACCCGAACGTGTTTTCAAATTCAATGACGAGA
This sequence comes from Schistocerca americana, assembly GCF_021461395.2. Lineage (NCBI taxonomy): Eukaryota > Metazoa > Arthropoda > Insecta > Orthoptera > Acrididae > Schistocerca > Schistocerca americana. The sequence goes on from NC_060123.1 coordinate 175,215,159, forward strand.
ACGTAGATTACGAGCAATTTTTATCCGCCAGAAAATGTAAAGAATTTAATAATGACAGCGTACAGGTACACGCTTTGCACTGTATACGACAATTTATCTTTGTACATTCACCGCTATTACCTGTAATGGAGAAACTAGCTATGAACCTGAAGCGACAAATTGCTATTGTATTTTCATCAGCATTGCCTGTAATGAGGAAACTTGAATTAACATGGATACAACTATTTACTTTTGGAATTTTACCGGCATTGCCTGCAACGCAAAAGCTAAAATTTATTTGCAGTGCGTAATAGACCTCAGGGGATTCATTACGCTTTAATGAATATGTGCCGTAGCGAGCATAGGGCCCCGAGCTGGAGTAGTGCTGTTTCATCTTTAGTTTTCTGCACTACTGCCTTCTCTTCTACTATCCTCTATATCTATCAAAATAGCTCTTTAACTATTGCTCTATCTAGGATTAAGAAACGTTGTAAAGAAAACCCGATGTGACAAACTTTTACCGACTGTGACAATTTTCATTAGGCGCTCCAGAATCAGCGTAATTTTAATTACAGATAAAATCGTAATAATCAGTATGTATAAAATTTTGAGCAATCGGAACCACATTTTTGTAACAATAGATGTTTTTCACCACAATAGCATGAAAGTCAACCGCTTAGCATACCTAACCAACAATGCAGTCTACAAGGTCAACCAAACTTTAATGTTTCGCCGCGTGCACGTATAGTCCCAGCCCCAACAAATAGTAACGCATGGCAGCAAAGAAATAACTACGTACAGACAACACACTATTTCAACTCGTATCGCAATGCGCCGTATAGAAATTACTATCATGACAGACGTAAAAATAACGAGCACAATTTTCAGCGTACATTTAATAACAGTCGATCTTTTCAGCAGCAAGAACATCAGCAACAACGAATAATCATGAATGATCCAAACAATAGGTCTCATCTATAGCGTAATACGTCAGTAAGAAATAACAGAGCAGTTCATATAATGGATATGCCACAGCATCCTCCCGTAAATAATAACACGTACGATAGATTTTAACCAGATACAGCACAGATTGCATATTACAGTAACGTAAGCAATAATTTTGACACGCAGAATCTTCTTCACGAAAATGTTATTAATTTTGACGACATCCGACACACGTTTGCATTAAGGACAGAATTACGACGTATGTAGACGATATTCTTATTGCAGAAGCTAACTGGTCTGAACACAATGTGTTTTGAGAACAACTGTTGCAAACTTTTCATGCACAAGGACTCACAGTTAACCTCAGTAAATCGCATTTTGGCAAAACTTCTATAAAATTTCTTGGACACGTAATTTCAGCAGAGGGCATTGCGCCTGATCCGGAAAAACTTCAAGCTCTACGTGACATTACCGTTCCTACGACAAAGAAGCAATTACGCAGTTTTTTGGGCTTAATTAACTTTTTTCGTAAATTTATTCATCACTCTGCTTTAGACACACCCAGATTATGCCAATTAACAGGTAAAAACAGTATTTGGTCTTGGGATAAGCAAGCACATTCTGAATTTGTGAACCTGAAACACGCTCTGTTGAATGCACCACTTTTATCGCACCCCGATCTTACTAGAAATTTTTCCATTGCCACCGACAGTTCTAACACCGCTTTAGGCGTACATATTTTCCAGGAAATTGAAGAAGATGGTTCAATAGTAATTAAAAACATCGCATTTGCAAGTCGCATTCTGTCACCTGCTGAACGAAATTATTCTGTTACAGAACTTGAAACATTATGTGTTGTATGGGCTTTTACGAGATTTCGGCACTTTCTTTATGGCAGATATACTACCGTTTACACAGACCATAGAGCTATACAATTTTTGCTTTCGGCTAAATTTACTCACGACAGGTTAAGTAGATGGAAACTATATTTACAAGAATTTAATTTTACAATAGTTCACATTCCCGGCACACAAAATGTTATAGCAGACGCACTATCGCGTTCTCTCGGCAACAATCAGCAAGACGTAGCAACCAACTTCTGCAAAACAAATTTCAGTGTCATGTACATTCAGCAAGTTGCATTTGAAAACTTTATTTCATCGTCATTACAGAACATAGCAAAGGAGCAAAATAAAGACAATGTGTGGAAAGAAATTAAACACCTTTGGCAAGATAAGAATAATGTTACGATTAGAAACCATTACACTGTACGCAATGACATTCTGTTTCGCCGCTCTCATCCTGACAGCAACAATTGGTTATTATGCATTCCTGACGAACTGGTTAACAAATTAATTTGGTACACTCATTTAAGTTACGCACATTACGGAGCACGAAAATGTTTTCTTATACTGAGACAGAACTGTTATTTTACTAACATGGAGAAACGTATACGACGAGTTTTAGCGTCTTGTAAAATTTGCCAGAAAGCTAAATCAGACACCACTTCACATATTCCTCCATTATATCCCATTATACCTGTTAAATTAAGACACATGGCCGCAGTAGATATTTTTGGTCCGATTCCGAGAACTAACAGAGGTTTTTGCTACATCTTTGTCGCTGTTGAGCTCACTTCAAAATTTGTTACTTTCACTCCGTTACGCAAAGCTACTGCTAAAACTGTTTCGAAGGCATTTGTAAAACATTTTCTATTTCATGTAGGGCATGTGATGAGAGTAATTTCTGACAATGGATCTCAATTTCGTAGTAGCGTGTGGACACGCATGTTACGAGCTAGAAACATTTCTCCGATTTATATATCCAAGTACCATGCTTCTTCGAACCCTTGTGAACGGTTAATGAAAGAAATTGGTAAGCTGTGCCGAATATACTGCCACAAAAGACATATTGATTGGGATACACACATACTCTCATTCCAAGACGTAATTAATTCCATTCCAAATGAATCCACTATGCTATCTCCGTCTGTTATACTGAAAAACGTTGAACCACCGAACAAAATTAAAGAATTAGTAAACTTCCCTAAATGTCGTCGACTAAGACACCACGAAATAATTGACATTGCGCTGAACAACATCAAACGTGCCGCAGAGCGCCGGAGAAGACAGCAAAAACAGGTTTATAGACGCCGCGACTTTCACGTTGGACAGAAGATATTAGTACGTACACACTATTTATCCAGCAAGTTAAAAGGTAAGTGCAGTAAATTTGAACTTCTATACGCAGGTCCATATCGGATTCGCAGCATCCCTCACCCCAATGTTGTACACGTCGAAACTTTGAGAACCAGAAAATCGAAAGGCAATCACCATATCTCAAACATTAAACCGTTTATTGAATGAAACCACTTTATGATTCAACACACTATGATGCTATTCACTAATGCAATTATTTCACCTGACTAATTACTGATGATTATCGTATTTTTTCTTGGCAAGTGCCCGGCAAGGTAAGGTTAGCAGGTCGCTTTTCTTGTCGTTACACATCAGACCGTGCACATTTTCCACTTTTTTGTGTATATGATTGTACTCCAGTTTTGTTTGTATGCACTGTGAAATAGTTAAGATATAACACACCTGTTGACTTTGACATTTTTTTTGCCCTATGATATCTCAACATCGTGACTGTTTTACATTTTTTGCTGCTGCATTGTATTATTCTGTGTACATTTTTGCATCTGAACACTGTCAATGTCTTTGACATATTACGTTTTCTGTCATGTTAGGCTGTATGCTTAAGTATGTTACCATAAACCAGTTATTATTTAGTGGGTATATGATTTAAATGCAAGACGTTAATCTTTGTTCATCAATTTCAGAAAGAAATGATGTGTGTAAGAAATAAATTCAACAGAAACGGGAATTTCACCTACGGAATGAACGAAAGAAGATGCAATAACTTTATGAGGAAGAGTAAATGGATCAGGATTAACAAGCATTAACAAGAATATACTATACTCATCACAGAATAGCAGTCTTAACTAATTTTTTCTTTCAGAATACAAGGTGATTGATGCAGGCTGTCAGACAGAACTACACATCTTAGTTTTAGTGATGAAATATGCTAGTGATAAGGAATGTTTGTGTAATGAGTAATGAAGTGATTTTTTTGCAGATGATAATGAATACTGATGAATAATGACGAAGGATATGCTGTTATGAATAATGAAGTTTTTCTTTACAGATGATGATAATAATGAAGTTATGATAATATGGATAATGAAGTGATTGATAATGAAGTTTTTTCTTTACAGATGAGGATAATGTTGAAGTAATGTATTTATGCTATGTAGTTATTTAAGTATTTGTTGCAGTTTGTTTTGACAGCAGGTGTTATATTACATAGTAGGATGACGGAAAGTTTTGGAAAGGACAGCTATGGAACACATTTTTATACACATTTCACTACCTGTTAATTCGAAGTTCACTACTTTTCAGCATAGTGTGCGTTTCTTCTTTCAGGTCAATAATCCATTTTGTATTTTTTCCAGGAGAAGTTTTTCATGATACTTACTAAACCTGTTACTTATTATACCTGTTCTAGTACTTGCATTTTTATTTTTTACCCATTTGTGTTTATCATTTATAAATGTGATCACATATACTGCCTTGTTACATAATCTTGCTACAGCTGACTCATGACGAATGACGTTACCTATCCTCATTTGCAGCAATAGGTCAAAAGCAAATAGTGTTATGCCTCAGCAATTAATTATCGATCCCAACGCAATGCATTGCTAACAAAAAAAAAAATGTGTTACCAGTCCCACATAATGTCACTAGTTTATGATAATTCTGAGTAATGCTGATCAGCTCTGAATAGTATGTCACTTGAGTAATGACTTCTTAATGATACAAAAAAAAATATGTGTATAAAATAATGCTTTGGAACTGGCTAATAACTGCCACTGTTTATTGTAATGAGACTACTTATAATGCGCATGATTATTAATGCTATGACTGTAATTAACTGATTTTAATAATGACTTTGTAATGATCTGAATACTACTGAATGAGGAACACTGTTTATTGTAATGAGACTACTTATAATGCCCATGATTATTAATGCTATGACTGTAATTAACTGATTTTTAATAATGACTTCGTAATGATCTGAATAATACTGAATGATGAACAATGTTTTATTCTATTCAATACTTGCTGGCCACTGAGTGCCAATAATTAATGTCACTCGATGAATTGTTATTAATTATGCCATTAATTAGCTGTTTTCAATGTTCATACTTTGTAATTGGAAATGAATGTGACTGTTTCATAATGCTTTGTAATTAGAAGAAGGCTAATGATTCTTACTGTATTGGAATGATTAATTAATTATGCTATTCCTAATTATGCTTTGTAACTGGAAAAGAATGCGACTGTTTAATTATGCTTTGTAACTGGAAAAGAATGCGACTGTTTAATTATGCTTTGTAATTAGGAAAAAGCTAATGATTATTACTATTGAAATGACAAATGATTAATTAACTATGCTATGTGCGATTGTGCGATTGTTTCATGATGCTTTGTAATTAGGAGAAGGTTAATGATTAATACTATATTGGAATGACAAATGATTAATTAACTATGCTATACTTTGTAACTGGAAAAGAATGCGATTATTTAATAATGCTTTGTAACTAGGAAAAGAAGATTACTGATTCTATGTAAAACAATTAATGAACATTTTTCTGTAATACTACATACATGGTACAGAAATGTTCAATAACTGGGCTATGAATGCCGCAAACTGCTACTGTAATTGACAATATTATGTGACTTAATGTCCTTCACCTCGTGAGCTAACTACCCTGAATTACTGCGATGTCCATTTGTCCTGTTTATCCTAGTGATCATGGAGCACTATATTTGGTTTTGCACTAATTCTACGTTGGTGTGCATTGTAAGAGCGTGGTGTTGACACGACATGCTGTCCACCACCGTGAGCGATGAAGACGTTATTATGGTCCCACTGTTTGGTGTACCTAATGTACTGCCAAAATGAAAACATGAAACATTAATACGACAGTTCAGTGTCTTGGCTACACTGATAAATTCTGAGGGGAAAAGAACTTCAAGTTGTGTCACTTGGTGTTGTACTTCTGTGGAAAGATATGGACTTTCAAAACAGCTGTGTGCAATCTAAAGTGCTACAACCATGATGCAATCCTTCCCTTTCCTATCCTAATTCTTGTCACATAGTGAAAATCATTTTTTGCTAACATTATTTATGTTCATGGCTATATATTTTTTCAATTCGCTAAACTCCAGTGCGAGTACACTTATGTCACTGGTCGACATGATATTTTTTTTGCTATTATGTTTATTTATTGCCAAAATGCTAAAGACATTTTTTTTATTTGTTCTGAAGTACAGTATATGTGCACTTTTGTCTTTTATATTGTATATACATTTTTTATTTTCTGAACTACAGTGCATGTGCACTTCTGTTAGGTGTTAATATGTTTTCTACTGAACTTCAGTCCCTGTACACTTTTCTTATTTTTCAATATGATTTCTACTATTCTGTATATTCAATACTTTAATGCGTATGCACTTATGTCATTTGTTACTAATTGTACATACATTTCATCAATTACTGATATGTTCTCAACTGCAGTGCATGTGCACTCATGTCACTTGTCAACATAATATTTTGCCAGTCTGTTTATTTGTTCTGAATATGCTAAAGAATTTTTTCAGTGCCTGTGCACTTTGTTATCTGTCAAATAATTTGTATATACATTTTTCTGATTTGCTACTATGTTTTGTACTCACATTTTGTCTTTGTCTGATATATTTTGTACTTAGTGCGTGTGCACAACATTTAAATATTCTGTAAGTTGTAGGATTTTGTTAATTAAAGAAAAATTTTGCCGCGCTTGGCAAGTCCAAATGACTCACCATCGCTGCCAAATTTTTGCCCCCCCCCCCCAGTGGAGGGTTATGAAACACGTATGTAACATAGCAGCGATGGCGAGGCATTGTAGCATCTGTGACCAGAGAGTTTGCGCTTGACCGCGCGAGTGTTGCGAGCGGTTCTTAGTCTGTCAGTCAGTCGTTGCGAGTCTGTAGCTCTGTCTAGTTGAGAGCAGTACTCTGTCAGTAGTCGTCGCGTGCAGTACGCTAGTAGTCGTCATGCAGAGCGGTCGGTCAGTGGTAGCAGTCCAGTGGGATTGCGTGATGTGGTCTGGCGACAACACTGGTCAAGATGCTGAATGAGGTATACTGTTAATTAAGATAATCATCGGATAATGTAAAGTTTAATTATTGTAACTAATTTTCAACAAGTGCCCCCAATAATAACTTTGATTTCAAAAGCAATTTTACATAAAATTTTCATTTAATTGAAGTAACTATTTCGTTCCACTTCCCATAAACAAAAGTTTCAGTTTTCAATTAGAGTACAAAAGAAAAAAAAAAGGGAATATTATTATTTGCAATGCAGTTCCTCCTAGCGGTGCGCAACAACAAGAGCAGAAATTTGACTAGGTGTTGCAATGAGGTAAGAATTTAATTTTGATTTTTGCACAGGGCCAAAGACCGATATTTCGGTTTAATTGAATCATTATTATCACTGAGATTTTCTTATCACTGAATGGACCTTAATTTTTATGAAGAACTTATACTTGAGTCAGATTGCGATTCTCAGTTTTATTGTCATTAAATTTAATTGCAGGGAGGTTGCGTTTGGCTCGTATTCATTTATTATTTCTGTCTTTAAAATTTCAGTGGAGAGATTACACTTAGCGCAATGTCCATTGGCATTCCTAAATAATATTTCTGTCTTGTAAATTTTTGTGGGGAGGTTACACTGTCTTACACCTTTTTTAATCCGAGCACTTCGTTCTTGGTCTTCTACTCTTATTGTTCTCACTTGACTCTTGTACATGTTGTATACTGTCCATCTCTCCCTAGAGTTTACGCTTATTTTCCTCAGAACTTCGAACATCTTTCGCCGTTTGACAATGTCAACGCTTTTTCCAGGTCGACAGCTCCTGTGAACGCGTCTTGATTTTTCTTTAGTTTTGCTTCCATTATCAACCGCAACGTCAGAATTGCCTCTCTGCTGCCTTTACCTTTTCTAAAGTCAAACTGATCGTCATTAAATGCATTCTCCATTTTCTTTTCCATTCTTCTGTATATTATTCTTACCAGCAAACCTGGACGCATTAGCCGTTGAGCTGATTGTGCAATAATTTTCGACTTGACAGCTCTTGCAGTCTTCGGAACTGGGTGGATATTTTTCCTAAGTCAGATGGTATACCGCCAGATACATACATTCTACCCATCGACTTTAATAGTCGTTTTGTTGCCACTTCCCCCAATGCTTTTACAAATCCTGCTGGAATATTATCTATCCCTTCTGCCTAATTTAATCTTAAGTCTTCCAAAACTCTTTTAAATTCTGATTCTAATATTGGGTCCCCTCTCTCTTCTAAATCGATTCCTGTTTTTTTCCCTTCATAGAGGCCTTCTATGTTCTCTTTTCATCTATCCAGTGTCTCCTCCGCATTTAACAGCGGAACCCCGTTACACTGTTAATGTTACCACCCTTGCTTTTAGTTTCACAGAAGGTTGTTTTGACTTTCCTATATGCTGAGTCAGTCCTTCGACAATCATTTCTTTTTCGATGTCTTTACATTTTTCTTGCAGTCATTTCGTTTTACCTTCCCTGCGCTTCCTATTTATTTCATTCCTAATTGACTTTTATATCTGTATTCCTGAATTTTCCTGAACTTTTTGTACTTCCTTATTTCATCGATCAACTGAATTATTTCTCCTGTTTCCCATGGTTTCTTCGCAGTTTCCTTCTTTGTACCTATGTTTTTCTTTCCAACTTCTGTGATTGCCATTCTTTGAGATGTCCATTCCTCTTCAACTGCACTGTCTACTGAGCTATTCATTACCGCAGTATCTTTAGCCTTAGAGAACTTCAAGCATCTCTCTTCATTCCGTAGTACTTCCTTATTCCACTTCTTTGCATGTTGATTCTTCCTGATTAATCCCTTAAACTTCGGTCTACTCTTCATCACTCCTACATTGTGTTCTGAGTCTATATCTGTTCCTGGGTACGCCTTACAATCCAGTACCTGCTTTCGGAATTCCTGTCTGACCATGATGTAATCCAGCTGAAATTTTCCCGTATCTCCCGGAATTTTCCATCTACACCTCCTCCTTTCGTGATTCTTGAATAGAGTATTCGCTGTTATTAGCTGAAATTTATTGCAAAAATCGATTAGCCTTTCTCCTCTGTCATTTCTGTTACCAAGCCCATATTCTTCCGTAATCCTTCCTTCTGCTCCTTCCCCTACAACCGCATTCCAGTCCCCCCCCCTGCCCCCCCCCGACTATTAGATTTTCATCACCCTTTACGTACTGCGTTACCTGTCCAATATCCCATATACTTTCTCTACCTCTTCATGTTCAGCTTGCGATGTCGGCATGCATCCCTGAACTATCGTTGTTGCATTTGATATGCTGTCGATTCTGATGAGGACAACCCTGTCACTGAACTGTTCACAGTAACGCACTCTACGCCCTACATTCCTACTCATAACGAATCCCTTTACATCGTTTTCTACATTTTTTATATTACTCTACCCGTCTCACCAGAAATCCTTGTCTTCTTTCCATTTCACTTCACTGACCCCAACTAAATTTAGATTTAGCCTTTGTATTTTCCTTTCCATATTTTCTAGCTTCCCTACCACGTTCAAGCTTCTGACCAGTGGTAGATTTACATACAGGTCCACTAGGCACGGGCGTAGGGGCGGCAACTTAAGGGGGTGGCATTTTTTGCTCTGTTCTCATTTTGACCTTTTATGTTTAAAGTAACTGCGCTTAAGAACGAAATTCAACGATAAAAGCTTGGAAATAAACGTAGTTTACTTGGTGACTGAATGGAAATTTAACATTGGGCTTCTGTCTGCTATAATCTCCACGATTGTTCAAAATATTCTGAAGTAAGCTATCAGGACGGCAATCTATAATACAATGTTTGAAACGTTATTATTTCGAGAATATTGTCGGCTTCTACTTAACGCTGCCATATTTTCCCCGTGAAAATACTGGGACCCATGAAAAGCTGTGATAAACTAATCAGCAGTTTCTTAAATACTGTAACATGTATGGCCCTCAGTTTGTAAAACCCGACTCTACTTAAATTTCTTGTAGAAATTACGAGGAAGTTGACTTGATGCTTCACCGTAATTTCTACAAGAAATTTAAGTAGAGTCACCCCTTCATTACTGTAATTAATGTGAAAGCTCTGTGGTCTTCAATATCTGATCTTTGATTTCATGACACCCATTTAACAAAATATATTGATACTCGTAATGTTTTACATGTTTATGCGAAAAGAACATAGCGGAATATCTAATATCGTGTGAAATACACTTCACAATAGTTTAAAAATTTTATGTATTTATTTAGTTACTTTTTTTGGCGAAACAAGAAGAGGAGATCAACTTTCGTTTGTCTCATTACTGTGCTGCTGCCTGCACGATATCAAAGTGCAACTGAATAGTTTCTTCCGGAAAAGTTATTTTTATTATATGTGGGAACCAAAGGTGCATTTGCGTGTAGACGTGACAGCAGTGTTCACACAAATGACAGCATAACACATCAACTGCCAACAAGACTACTTAAACTTTGCTGTCTGTCATCTCTGCCCACAGAAACCGCTAAAATGTTGTAAGAATAAGTGGGATAAGAATCGATCCAGCACACCTCACCTCACTGCAAGAAATTGCAAAAATTATTTGCTTTTTAAATTAGAAAGACAGTGTCAAGAATATCCAGAACACATTTGCGTCCCAGCTAAAAAGATTCCGGCGACGCGAGAAACAGAAGCAAAAAAGGGACTGTCACGTTTTCTTTAAGAGACGAATTCTAGCCAGCAGGTGTGCTTCTACCGTTCAGCGACAACAGAGAAACAGGCGACAATGAAATTAAATTATTCTGTATTGTCGTTCTTTCGTAGCACAGTTGCGTCGAGTAATCCGAGTTGGTCAGTTCATCGCTCCGTGTTGAAAGGAGGGCCGTGCTCGAGGGCCGTGTTTTAAAGTAAAAAGCCCATGTGCGGTGTAGTACGACTGGAACTGCATACAATCTTTCTTTCTTTCCTTTACAATTTTTTTGCTTTTGTTTTGACTGTTGGTTGACAATTTTGTAAGTGCCTTAACTTGAATAACAGTAAAAAAAGCAAACGTGCAAAATTAAGTCGGGTGGCATTTCGGAAATCGAAGGAAAGGCGAGAACGAGAAGCCAACGTTCTAAAAACGCTTGCAGAGTGGATAAATTTTTCACAAAAAATGTTGCTGGTTCGATTTCGAGTTCAAGTTGTTGTTGTTGTTTTCAGTCCTGAGACTGGTTTGATGCAGCTCTCCATGCTACTCCATCCTGTGCAAGCTTCTTCATCTCCCAGTACTTACTGCAACCTACATCCTTCTGAATCTGCTTAGAGTATTCATCTCTTGGTCTCCCTCTACGATTTTTACCCTCCACGCTGCCCTCCAATGCTAAATTTGTGATCCCTTGATGCCTCAGAACATGTCCTACCAACCGATCTCTTCTTCTAGTCAAGTTGTGCCACAAACTCCTCTTCTCCCCAACACTATTCAAAACCTCCTCATTAGTTATGTGACCTACCCATCTAATCTTCAGCATTCTTCTGTAGCACCACATTTCAAAAGCTTCTATTCTCTTCTTGTCCAAACTATTTATCGTCCACGTTTCACTTCCATACATGGCTACACTCCATACAAATACTTTCAGAAATGACTTCCTGACACTTAAGTCTATACTCGATGTTAACAAATTTCTCTTTTTCAGAAACGCTTTTCTTGCCGTTGCCAGTCTACATTTTATATCCTCTCTACTCCGACCACCATCAGTTATTTTGCTCCCCAAATAGCAAAATTCCTTTACTACTTTAAGCGTCTCATTTCATAATCTAATTACCTCAGCATCCCCCGACTTAATTCGACTACATTCCATTATCCTCATTTTGCTTTTGTTGATGTTCATCTTATATCCTCCTTTCAAGACACTGTCCATTCCGTTCAACTGCTCTTCCAAGTCCTTTGCTGTCTCTAACAGAATTACAACGTCATCGGCGAACCTCAAAGTTTTACTTTCTTCTCCATGGATTTTAATACCTACTCCGAATTTTTCTTTTGTTTCCTTCACTGCTTGCTCAATATACAGGTTGAATAACATCGGGGACAGGCTACAACCCTGTCTCACTCCATTCCCAACCGATGCTTCCCTTTCATGCCCCTCGACTCTTATAACTGCCATCTGGTTTCTGTACAAATTTTAAATAGCCTTTCGGTCCCTGTATTTTACCCCTGCCATCTTTAGAATTTGAAAGGGAGTATTCCAGTCAACATTGTCAAATGCTTCCTCTAAGTCTACAAATGCTAGAAACGTAGGTTTGCCTTTCCTTAATCTATTTTCTAAGATAAGTCGTAGGGTCAGTATTGCCTCACGTGTTCCAACATTTCTGCGGAATCCAAACTGATCTTCCCCGAGGTCGGCTTCTACCAGTTTTTCCATTCGTCTGTAAATAATTCGCGTTAGTATTTTGCAGCTGTGACTTATTAAACTGATAGTTCGGTAATTTTCACATCTGTCAACACCTGCTTTCTTTGGGATTGGAATTATTATATTCTTCTTGAAGTCTGAGGGTATTTTGCCTGTCTCGTACATCTTGCTCACCAGATGGTAGAGTTTTGTCAGGACTGGCTCTCCCAAGGCCGTCAGTAGTTCTAATGGAATGTTGTCTACTCCTGGGGCCTTGTTTCGACTCAGGTCTTTCAGTGCTCTGTCAAACTCTTCACGCAGTATCATATCTCCCATTTCATCTTCATCTACATCCTCTTCCATTTCCATAATATTGTCGTCAAGCACATCGCCCTTGTATAGACCCTCTATATACTCCTACCACCTTTCTGCTTTCCCTTCTTTGCTTAGAAATCGGTTTCCATCTGAGCTCTTGATATTCATACAAGTGGTTCTCTTATCTCCAAGGGTCTCTTTAATTTTCCTGTAGGCAGTATCTATCTTACCCCTAGTGAGATAAGCCTCTACATCCTTACATTTGTCCTCTAGCCATCCCTGCTTAGCCATTTTGCACTTCCTATCGATCTCATTTTTGAGACGTTTGTATTCCTTTTTGCCTGCTTCATTTACTGCGTTTTTATATTTTCTCCTTTCTTCTGTTACTCAAGGATTTCTACTAGCCCTTGTCTTTTTACCTACTTGATCTTCTGCTGCCTTCACTACTTCATCCCTCAGAGCTATCCATTTTTCTTCTACTGTATTTCTTTCCCCCATTCCTGTCAATTGTTCCCTTATGCTCTCCCTGAAACTCTGCACAACCTCTGGTTCTTTCAGTTTATCCAGGTCCCATCTCCTTAAATTCCCACCTTTTTGCAGTTTCTTCAGTTTTAATCTACAGTTCATAACCAATAGATTGTGGTCAGAGTGCACATCTGCCCATGGAAATGTCTAACAATTAAAAATCTGGTTCCTAAATCTCTTACCATTATATAATCTATCTGATACCTTCTAATCTATCTGATACCTTCTAGTATCTCCAGGATTCTTCCAAGTGTACAACCTTCTTTTATGATTCTTGAATCAAGTGGTAGCTATGATTAAGTTATGCTCTGTGCAAAATTCTACCAGACGGTTTCCTCTTTCATTTCTCTCCCCCAATCCATATTCACCTACTACGTTTCCTTCCTCTTCGTTTTCCTACTACCGAATTCCAGTCACCTATGACTATTAAATTTTCGTCTCTCTTCATTATCTGATTAATTTCTTTTATTTCATCATACATTTCTTCAATTTCTTCGTCATCTGCAGAGCTAGTTGGCATATAAACTTTTACTACTGTAATAGGCGTGGGCTTCGTGTCTATCTTGGCCACAATAATGCGTTCACTATGCTGTTTGTAGTAGCTTACCCGCAATCCTATTTTTTTTATTCATTATTAAACCTACTCCTGCATTACCTCTATTTGATTTTGTATTTATAACCCTGTATTCACCTGACCAAAAGTCTTGTTCCTCCTGCCACCGAACTTCACTAATTCCCACTATATCTAACTTTAACCTATCCATTTCCCTTTTTAAATTTTCTAACCTACCTGCCCGATTAAGGGATCTGACATTCCACGCTCCGATCTGTAGAACGCCAGTTTTCTTCCTCCTGATAATGACGTCCTCTTGAGTAGTCCCCGCCCGTAGATCCGAATAGGGGACTATTTTACCTCCGGAATATTTTACCCAAGAGGACGCCATCATCATTTATCCATACAGTAAAGCTGCATGCCCTCGGGAAAAATTGCGGCTGTAGTTTCCCCTTGCTTTCAGCCGTTCGCAGTACCAGCACAGCAAGGCCGTTTTGGTTAGTGTTACAAGGCCAGATCAGTCAATCATCCAGACTGTTGCCCCTGCAACTACTGAAAAGGCTGCTGCCCCTCTTCAGGAACCACACGTTTGTCTGGTCTCTCAACAGATACCCCTCCATTGTGGTTGCTCCTACGGTACGGCCATCTACATCATTGAGGCACGCAAGCCTACCCACCAACGGCAAGGTCCATGGTTCATGGGGGTAGGGAGTTCAAGTAGTACGGATGATACTTCTGGCACTGCAGCTGTTGTAAAAGAAATAAATACAGATGAAACAAACATTACAAATGAAGAAAAGCAAATTGTTCCTGGTTTCGAGTTTCACGAAAAACTAAGTATCGAGTCAGACATTACAAAAAGAAATAACCTCGTTAGTGAGGATCCTGCAGAATGGTCAGTGAATCAACAATCGACATTCTCTTACGACGTGGCATTAATCAAAATTGTAACGGTGGTTTTTGTAATTCAAGAAGATCAATAGGCAATAAAACCAGATATTTGAACAAAAATTTACTCTACCGTAAACTTTTAAATGGTGAATCAACTTTGCGTGATTTTCTATTGTACTCCTGTAGCACCGCCGCTGCTTTTTTTTTTTTTGCACCATGTAAATTGTTCGGAGCTAAGGCCGTAATTGCTACTAATGGTATTGCAGACTGGAAAAATATTTCCAATATTTTATCACGTCATGAGAATTCTCTTGAATACAAAAATTCTGAGTTATCACTCTTAACAAGAAAAAAGCCACTTGGAACAATAGATAACCATTTCGAGTCATATTTTGAGACAGAAAAAATGTACCGAGGCTGTGTGTTGAAGAGGGTATTTGCAGTAGTGAAGAAGCTGCAAGCCGTGAACTTCCCCTACGTGGACACGTTGAAAGATTCCCTTCATTACATAATGGTCAATTTATGTCTCTTGAACTTATAGCCAAGTTTGATCCTTTTCTCGCGGAGCACATTGAACGACACGGAAATCCAGAGCAGGGACATACAAATAATCTTTCTTCAACAATCTGTGATGAGATAATATAGCTTCTTTCTGAACGAATAAAAAGAATTATCGTAAGTGAAATAAAACACGCCAAATAATAGTATGAGTCACTTGTAGGATTTATTGCATCCATTCGTGGCATGTTCGACTATTATGAAAATAAATCCATGGAGATTGTGACTGATATAGACTATGAATGCACCTATAAAAGATCACGAAAACGCAAACTTCATGATGACGAAGAAGCGGACTCTTAAGAAGTTTTTTTGACTGGAAGGGAAAAATTTAGAGTCGAAGCATTTCTCCCAGTACTCGACAAATTGTACGCCGAATTAGTGAGGGGGAATGAAAGCTATAGAACACTGTCCGACGCCTTTACAGTTTTCAGTAACCTTAAGAACAGTTCACCTGACGATACTGCCGAACGTACAGCAAAACTCCAAGCGTCATATGACACAGATTTAGAGCATTCCTTCCCTAGTGAATGTGTGCATTTCGCGGAACTTTTGAAATCTTCTGAGATTAGTGATACACCAGTCGAAATGAAAAAATTTTTACGAAAAGAGTGGTTACAGTCCGTGTTTCCGGGTATTGACATTGCTCTTAGAATATTTCTGTGTATGGCAGAACGCTCGTTTTGGGCTTTTAAAAGACTGAAATGGTACCTACGTACAACGTTGTTTGAGGAGAGATTGAGCGCCTTGTCCATTCTTCACATCGAAGCCGACCTCCTAACTGATAACCGTCTGAACTATGAAGACAGGATCAACGAGTTTTTTTACCGTCAAAGCCAGACGCAGACTTTGCTGACTGGTGAGTTTGATTATTTATTCATATTACTTTTAAAAATTTAAGATTATAAAATTGTAGCTTATAAAAATTGTAACTTAGAGCACAATCATTGGATTTTAAACTACGTATTATGTTGTGTCTAGACAAGACAGCCTAGACACAATGAGAGGAAGCCGAAAGGCACGCGCTTAAACTCACGCAGGCTGGCGTGAGGTCTGAAACAGGATACGTAATGAATGCTATAAAGAAAAGTACGTAGCTTCTGGAATACTTAACTTTAATCCACATTTGTAGAACATCGCTCTTGATGATACATTAATAGAATCTCAATATCAATTGAATACGGCGCCTTGCTAGGTCGTGGCAATTGCAGCTGAAGGCTATGCTAACTATCGTCTCGGCAAATTAGAGCGTAGTTGTCAGTGAACCGTTCCTTGCAAAGTCGGCTGTACAACTGGGGCGAGTGCCAGGCGTCTCTCTAGACCTGCCGTGTGGTGGCACTCGGTCTGCAATTACTGACAGTGGCGACACCCGGGTCCGGCGTATACTAATGGACCGCGGCCGATTTAAAGGCTACCACCTAGCAAGTGTGGTGTCTGGCGGTGACACCACATATTACCTGTTTATTTTAAAGTTGCTGATGGCAGAATGCGTTTACGTGCAGACGTGACCGAAGGCGCCCGACAATACTGAACAATACCCGAATGACCCAGGCCGCTCGACGCTGTTCAGTCAAGTCACACTGATGTTGATGATGTTGGGACAGTAACCAGCCACAAATTTACTTTCAGTTCCTTTATTCAAAGGGTACCGGTACCGGTTTCGAATCGTTATGATTCATCTTCAGACCGTTTACATGCTTTCCTTATAACATGTGGTGTGTTTTCTACGGTACCCTTTGAATAAAGGAACTGAAAGTAAATTTTTGGCTGGTTGCTGTCCCAATTCCATCAACATTTGTCTTCAAATAACAGCCACGGTCTCCAACCATGTCATCATATGACAAAATTGCACAAAGTCACACTGATACTGTAGTATATTACAACTGATGCGTATTCCTGGAATCGGTTGAAATGTATAGTTATCGCGGAAATATACGTTATTGGAGAGTACGCTCAGATGAAAAAGTGTTAATAAATAACGCAGTACATTTCTGTCGATAAATATGTGAAAGCTTTGCCAATACCGTTAGAAAGAGCTATGGTGAGAGCAGTAGCTGCAGTACAAAACTGTTCAGCCCTTACATGGATTAAAGGTATTGTGTGCAGTTATTATGCAGCATCTAGCTACACAGACCGCAATGCTTTACACGTTAACTAATAGATTATAAAACAAATTTGATTTTTCCACACTAGTCTGATAGCAAATCCAGTTCTGTGTATGTTCGTCTGTATTTAATTAATAGTTCGTGCAACGAAATCTCTATTTCATTTTCTTTTCTTACGCTTTCCTATAGATTCACGTATTAATACCGAACGTGTGTTTCTTATCTGTTACACATTAAGTTATTAGAGCATAAAATGACAGTACGTATTAATTTCTAATGTATGACACGTTCGCTTCTATCTTTAGAACGTAACACAAACTTTTTATTTTCATTTTCAACGGTTTCGTGTAAAAGAACACATTAATTGTGAATGAATAACAAAAATTCGTTGTCTTCTACACGTTCTGATGAATTTTTAGGCCGTAAAAGAAAAGTTATTTTCCTTGTGCTCGTTTCTGCTGTCTTTCGACAGAAGAATGTGTTAAGACAGTGCTATTTTGTAAGTTTGTTTTATCCGCTGCCCGTACACCAAGTACACTTCAGGAACCATATTACATTCTGATTGAACGCGACTACACCGCTGACGCGTCCTTCAGAACAATGAATAGCTGAGTACGGAAATAACGCCGGCCGCTGTGACCGAGCGGTTCTGGGTGCTTCAGTCCGGAACCGCGCTGCTGCTACGGTCGCAGGTTCGAATCCTGCCTCGCGCATGGTTGAGTGTGATGTCCTTAGGTTAGTTAGGTTTAAGTAGTTCTAAGTCTAGGGGACTGATGACCTCAGATGTTAAGTCCCATAGTTCTCAGAGCCATTTGAACCATCTGAACGGAAACAACACACAGCGCTTCAACCCAAAACGGCAACTGTGAAATGATCGGGTAATAGTTATTATTTAAAACATGTTCTTTTGGGGGGGAGGGGGGCTCATATAATATGGTGTGCCTACGGGCTCAAAACGTTTAAATGCGCCCCTGCTTTTGACATTCCACGTTCAGGCTCGAAGAACGTTATGCTTTCGTTGGTTATTCAGTCTCTTTCTCGGGGTCGGTTCCTTATTAGCAGCCCCTCCCGTGATCCGAATGGGGGACTATTCCGGAATCTTTTCAAAATGGTTCAAATGGCTCTGACCACTATTGAACTTAACTTCTGAGGTCATCAGTCCCCTAGAACTTAGAACTACTTAAACCTAACTAACCTAAGGACATCACACACATCCATGCCCGAGGCAGGATTCGAAGCTGCGACCGTAGCGATCGCGCGGTTCCAGACTGTAGCGCCTAGAACCGCTCGGCCACCCTGGCCGGCGCGGAATCTTTTGCCAAAGGAGAGGTCATCATGACACTTTCTCAATTACAGGCCACATGTCCTGTGGATACATGTCATTTGCCTTATTGCAGACGTTTCCATTGTCTTTGTATCCTGATTCCCTAGATCATTGCTGTTTCTTCCGTCTTTATGGGTAGTTTCCCACCCTATAGGACAAGAGAGAGCCCTGAATCTCTGTCCACTCGCCCGCCCTCTTTGACAGGACCATTGACAGAAAGAGTCTTCGGCCGCCAGTGCTGATTGTTATTCAAAATTTCAATGGTGGTGGTGTTCCATGCCGGGGCCGAGACCGTTTTGATTACTAGTCGAAACGCTATCCCCGGGCCATGGGTGCAAGCGCCTCAATCTCTTGAATATCGATTCTCAATAAATTTGAAATTTCCACCATATTCATTATTTTCTTGCAATGTGTCACACTTAGGGTTGATGTAGTACCCACAGATGTGCAGAACCGAATATGTTGAGTTTTTCTAAAATTGAGCGTGAGACTTTTCATAGAAAAACAGTCAATGATCCGTTTAACAAATTTGTTTACCACTTCTTCTGTTTCGGTATAAATGCTTGGATTGAGTATCGCAGTAGAGTCATTTGCAAAAAGAACTAATTCTTTGTGTTGTGTATTAGACGGAAAATCGTTTACATGTATGAGGAACTATTGTGCACCTAAGACAGGCCAGCGGTACCTCTAATGTGATATCACCTCAGTCAGAATCACGTCCCTGGATTAGACTAGGCTGAATTACCAAATATATCTCACTGCATTATTTTGTTTAGATATGATACACTACTGGCGATTAAAATTGCTACACCAAGAAGAAATGCAGACGATAAACGGGTATTCATTGGACAAATATATTATGCTAAAACTGACATGTGATTACATTTTCACGCAATTTCGGTGCATAGATCATGAGAAATCAGTTCCCAGAACAACTATCTCTGGCCCTAATAACGGCCTTGATACGCCTGGGCATTGAGTCAAGCTGAGCTTGGATGGCGTGTACAGGTACACCTGCCCATGCAGCTTCAACACGATACCACAGTTCATCAAGAGTAGTGACTGTCGTATTGTGACGAGCCAGTTGCTCGGCTACCATTGACCAGACGTTTTCAATTGGTGAGAGATCTGGAGAATGTGCTGGGCAGGGCAGCAGTCGAACATTTTCTGTATCCAGAAAGACCCGTACAGGACCTGCAACATGCGGTCGTGCATTATCCTGCTGAAAAGTAGGGTTTCACAGGGATCGAATGAAGGGTAGAGCCACAGGTCGTAACACATCTGAAATGTAACGTGCAATGTTCAAAGTGCCGTCAATGCGAACGTGACAGAGACGTGAAACCCATGGCACCCCATACCATCACGCCGGGTGATACGCTAGTTTGGCGATGACAAATACACGCTCCAATGTGCGTTAACCGCGGTGTCGCCAAACACGGATGCGACCATCATGATGCTGTAAACAGAACCTGGATTCATCAGAAAAAAATGACGTTTTACGATTCGTGCACCCAGGTTCGTCGCTGAGTACACCGTCGCAGGCGCTCCTGTCTGTGATGCAGCGTCAAGGGTAACCGCAGCCATGGTCTCCGAGCTGATAGTCCATGCTGCTGCAAACGTCGTCGAACTGTTCGTGCAGATGGTTGTTGTCTTGCAGACGTCCCCATCTGTTGACTCAGGGATCGAGACGTGGCTGCACGATCCGTTACAGCCATGCGGATAAGATACCTGTCATCTCGACTGCAAGTGATACGAGACCGTTGGGATCCAGCACGGCGTTCCGTATTACCCTCCTGAACCCACCGATTCCATATTCTGCTAACAGTCATTGGATCTCGACCAACGCGAGCAGCGATGTCGCGATACGATAAACCGCAATCGCGATAGGCTAGAATCTGATCTTTTTCAAAGTCGGAAACGCGATGGTGCGCATTTCTTCTCCTTACACGAGGCATCACAACAACGTTTCACCAGGCAACGCCGGTCAACTGCTGTTTGTGTATGAGAAATCGGTTGGAAACTTTCCTCATGTCAGCACGTTGTAGGTGTCGCCACCGGCGCCAACCTTGTGTGAATGCTCTGAAAAGCTAATAATTTGCATATCACAGCATCTTCTTCCTGTCGGTTAAATTTCGCGTCTGTAGCAATTTTAATGGCGAGTAGTGTATTATCCAGTGGTTGGCTATGTTATCAATCCCATAAAACTTCACTTTATCTAGGAGAACAATCTTCTATTCGACGAACGATCATCGATCGACCCTCACATGGTTGAGGAGCACTTAGACTGGTGGACAATCTTTCTGAACCTGACCCTTCCGGACATTCGCGCGTCAGCACGCCACTTTCGGGATTCTGGGAAGCGCATCCACCCTGGATCGAATACGTCCGACTCATTACCGACGAATGGAGATTTTCCGGCCAGCCTACATGTAGTTTTTACGTGATTTCCCACATACGACTCGATGAATACCGTCCCGCGTGAGTTACATGATTCGCGAATATTTCGACAACGTCTCACATTTTCACTTGGGAAGAAACTAGACGCAGAGAGATAAGAAATTGATTCCTGAGAGGGTGGGGGATGTGTAACGGAGAAATTAGAAATCGTGGGATACACTTTTACCGTGAAGTAGCATCAATCGACTTGGTAGAGCGCTGGCGGCGATGATGCGAGACCGATATTCTGCGCTGTCAGTCCCAGGTAAACAACCTTTCTCTCCTGTCCTTTCTCTTTCTACGCCCACTTCTTCCGCTACATTCCGACTGCGGCGTTGAATACATACTCACTCTTGAATCAAATGTTGGAACGGCGGCTTAGAGGTCTCCCTGACCTGACAAAAAACCGTGAAGTATTGGCAGCTGTCAGTGTGAAGTACACAGACTTGATTTACAAATAGAACCACTTTATGCCGTGGGACTTGTTTCTTTTCGGCGTGAGGAGTGCTCATGCTCTACGGACGTGAAGAAATTTGCATGTTGTCTTCTTTGTTTTTCTGCCTCTTATGTGTCTTTCTAAAGCGTCTGATCTCGAAACGTAGGTCTACAGAACACACGAAATGAGCCGTGGTAATTATGAGAGGGGTGAAATTTCATTCCAGTAAAAATTAAGTCTTGCTTTTGTTGTTGCTATTTTCGGTGCGAAAACAGATTGTATGTAGCTGTCCACTATAGTTTTGTTCCATGCAGTCCTCATCACATCTGAATCACTACAGCGACCTACACCCATGTGAAGCGCCTTACTTTATTCAAGAGTCGGTCTTCCTCTACAATTCCACACCTCCCACCTTCATCAAATTAACTATTCCTTGACGTTTCGAAGTGTATGGAATCAACCGATTCCTTCTTTCAATGTCCGCAGCTCGTGGTCGTGCGGTAGCGTTCTCGCTTCCCACGCCCGGGTTCCCGGGTTCGATTCCCGGCGGGGTCGGGGATTTTCTCTGCCTCGTGATGACTGGGTGTTGTGTGATGTCCTTAGGTTAGTTCGGTTTAAGAAGGTCTAGGGGACTGATGACCATAGATGTTAAGTCCCATAGTACTCAGAGCAAGAGCCTTCCTTCAGTCAAGTTATGTCATAATTTTTTTTTCTCCCCAGGTCGACTCAGTATTTCATCATAAATTACCCGATCTATCCGTCTAATCTTCAGTATTTTTCTGTGCCATCACATTAAGAAAACCTGTACTCTGTGCTTGTATCTACTGTTCATCGTCCACGTTCCAGTTTCATACATGGCTACCCTTCAGATGCTTTGAGGACACACTTCCTAACAGATAAATTTATATAAGATGTTAACGTAATTTCTTTTTCGGAAACGATTTTCTTGCTGATTCCAGTCTACATCTTACATCCTCTGTACATCGAACATCATTAGATATTCTGCTGCCCAAATAACAAAAGCCGTCAACTACTCTTGGTGTCTCATTTCCTAATGTAATTTCCTCAGCGTGACCTGATTTAATTGGACTGTATTCCATATGCTTTACTTTACTTTTGTTGATGTTCAAGCTGCCTTCCAAGTCCTCCACTATCGGACAGAAAATCTCAAAGTTTTATTTCGACTATCTGAAATTTCTCGTTTGTTTCCTTTACTGCTTGTTCATTTACAGACTGACTAACACTCAGAACATGCTAGGGCTTCGTCTCATATCCTTCTCAACCACTGCTTCATTTTAACGTCCTTTGACTTTTACAAAATCAGTCTCGTTTCTGTACAAGTTGTTCATAAGCTTTTTATCCTTGCTAACTTCAGAATTTCAGAGACTGTATTCCAGTCAATATTGTCAGTTTCTTTCTCTAGGTCTGCAAATGCTATTCACGTCTTACTGTCTTTCTTCAACTTATCTTTTGATAAAATTCGTAAAGCCATTATTATTCCTATACTCTCCGATCTTGCCCGAAGTTGGTTTCCACCATTTTTCCCATTCTTTAGCAAATAATCTGCGTCATTGTTTTCCAATTATTGATTATGAAACTGATAATCCGGTGGTACTCCTATATGTCAGTACCTGTCTTCCCTGGAAGTACAATTAATACGTTCTTCTTGCAGACTAACCGTATTGCGCCTGTCTCATGTGTCTTGCGTACCAAGTGAAATATCTTTGTCATGTTATGTTCTTCCAAAGATCTTTATCATTCTGAGAGAATGTCACCTATTCCATCGGCCTTGTTTCGACTTCGTTCTTTCAGTGCTGTGTCAAATCCTTCTCGTAGTATATCTCCCGCTCGCCCGGCTAGCCGCGCCGTCTAACGCGCTGCTTCCCCAGCGGGAAGGCGTGCCGGTCCCCGGCACGAATCCCCCCGGAGGATTGGTGTCGAGCTCCGGTGTGCCGGCCAGTCTGTGGATGGTTTTTAATGCGGTTTTCCATCTGCCTCGGCGAATGCGGTCTGGTTCCCCTTACTCTGCCTCAGTTACACTATGTCGGCGATTGCTGCACAAACACTGTCGCCACGTACGCATACACCATAATTACTCTACCACGCAAACATTTGGGGTTACACTCGTCTGGGATGAGACATTCCCGGGAGGGGGGGGGGCCTCACTGGGGGCAGAACCACGCTATAACCCTGTGTCTGGTGTGGGGTGGGTGGATTGCTGTGGCCTGCTGTGGGGTTGTGAACTACTGAGGGCTACAGTGGGACGAAGCTTCTATGTCGTTTATAGGTGCCTGGTTCAATACACGATACACACACTCACATCTTCCAGCTCACCTTCTCTATTTTCACTGTATAGCCAGCCTGTATATACCTCCACTTTTAGCTCTGCTTTCTTTGCTTAGTACTGGCATGCCATCTGGCTGCTGATATTCATTCAGGTGCTTCTCTTCTCTCCAAAGACGTCGTTCAATTTCTTATAGCTGGCATCTACCTTTCACCTTGTCATGTGTGTTTTTACGGATTTGCATTTCTTTTCTAGTCATTTCTGCTTTTGCCACTTTGCTTTTCCTGTCAAAGTAATTTTTAGACCTCTCTATTCCTTTTGGCTGCTTCATTTGCGACATTTTTATGTTTTCTCTTCATTTACCTCTAATCCTATTCAGCATTCACAATTAAATTTTCATCTCCCTTTACGATGTGATTATTTTTTTTCTAAATTGATATTTTTTTCAATCTCTTCATCAATTGCGGAGATAGCAGGAATATAAATTTGCACTACTCTCGTGAATATTGGCTTTGTACGTTCACTATCGTGTTCATAGTAGCTCACCCACATTGTTATTTTCTTATGCATTATTAGCCCCACCTCTGGATTAGCTCTATTGGATTTTGTTTTGATAACTCTGTACTCACCTTACAGAAGTCCTGTTCTTCTTGGTACCGTACTTCCCGAATTCCAACCGGGTCTAACATCGATCTATCCATTTCTGTTTTACAGTTCTCTGACCTACTTATGCGATTAAAGGATCTAACATTGCGCACTCCAACTCTTAGAACGCTACTTTTGTTTTTGCTGTTGACGACACCCTTCTGAGTAGTCCCCTTCCGGAGAACGACTTTGGGGAACTATTTTACCTCCGGAATATTTTACACAATAGAGAGTCATCATCATTATATAGACTGGTGTGCAAAATTAAAACAACAAACGGAAGTTTTGCAACATTGCGTTTATTTTACCACAAAACAGTATAATCGGGTGATAGTGAAGTAGAAAAAATATAAAGAATACAGGACGTAAGCAACTGCAACATGCGTAACGGTAGACAAAAATGCTCTTCGACTTTTCCAACTTCACGGATTTACAAACACATTCCAACAACTCTTTAATTCGCCCATTATGGGGTGTGACTACCTCTGGCGGCAATACGGGGCTAACAAACGACGGGGCATATTGTGAATGATGTTATCAATGTCAGTTGAGGCAATAATGCCCGTTCTTACTGCAGAGCTGCACGCAAGTCTTGGGGAGTGGTTGGTGGATTCTGACGTGATGCAACCCATCGCCGCAGTGCATCCAAACATGCTCTGTGGGATTCGAATCGGAAGAGCGAGCAGGTCACACTCCGCATGCAATATCTTCCAAGGAAACATCACCCACCTGTGATCTATAAAATCGAGCATTATTGTCCATCAATACAAAGTCTGGGCCCACATCACCTTGCAACAACCGCATATGAGGTACCAAGATCTCGCCATGATACCTGACAGCAGTTAAACTTTACCGATTCGCCCGTACAATTTCGTGAAGATGGTTCAAATGGCTCTAAGCACAATGGGACTTAACATCTGAGGTCATCAGTCCCCTAGACTTAGAACTACTTAAACCTAACTAACCTAAGGACATCACACACATCCATGCCCACGGCAGGATTCGAACCTGCGACCGTAGCAGCAGCGCGGTTCCGGACTGAAGCGCCTAGAACCGCTCGGTCACAGCGGCCGACCTTGCATGAAGAGCTGTTCGAGTGGTCAGCATAATACCTGTGCACACCTTTATGGATCCTCCTCGATAGCCGGCCGCGGTGGTCTAGCGGTTCTAGGCGCTCAGTCCGGAGCCGCGCGACTGCTCCGGTCGCAGGTTCGAATCCTGCCTCGGGCATGGATGTGTGTGATGTCCTTAGGTTTAAGTAGTTCTAAGTTCTAGGGGACTGATGACCATAGATGTTAAGTCCCATAGTGCTCAGAGCC
The DNA here is from genome assembly GCF_021461395.2 of Schistocerca americana. Classification (NCBI taxonomy): domain Eukaryota; kingdom Metazoa; phylum Arthropoda; class Insecta; order Orthoptera; family Acrididae; genus Schistocerca; species Schistocerca americana. Next base: position 175,241,026 of record NC_060123.1, read on the forward strand.
ATTTGAACCCATCCTCCTCGATATCGGTCTCTTTCCAGAATGTTTGGGTCCCGAAACCGTATTGCACGTTCCCTGCAGAGGCGAATCCGTCGAGAATCACTCTCCAGACCATATCGGAAGTCATCTGTGAGAAGAACATTGACCAACTGTTCGACCATCCAGGTGGCATGTTGACGACTCCGCACTAGACGTTCCCTTCTGTGATCTCTGATATCCGACAGTAATGGCCACTCTGTCGAAATCTTCTGCAAATCTTTTGCCTCGCTTCAATACGTCCAGTGGATGCTGCGACGTCAGGTGCCAGTTGCCGCGCAGTACTAAGGCGGTACCGTCGGTTCTCTCTTTCTGATGTTACACCTGGTCGGCACCGCCCCAGTCTTCGGGATACAGTTTCAATCTCTACAATCTTTCCCCACATCCGAAAAATAAAAGAACGGTTCACATTATACCATCAGACCATATCAGTTTGCGACTCCCCTGTTTCCATTCTTCCTATGGCCCTCCGCCGCAGAGAACCTGGTCGGCGTCTTCTCCATGCTGTACTACACTGTCTGTAACTGTGTACACAGCGATTATGGATGTGGGACTACCCGGCAAACACTATCCAGTGTGATAGGTACCCTGACGTCACCGTTGGTGGTTGTCCGTTGAAATCTTCCATGCAGGACAGGATGTTATGCACATCTGTTGACTGTTTGTGTGATTATATCGTGAATTACACACAGAACGGGGAAACAGTGGACTGTAACTTTAATTGTTCTAGAAAAATAGAAGGGTTTTAGTTTCCCTTTGCATTCAGCCATTTGCAATGTCGACATAGCAAGGCCATGATGGTTAAAGTTACAAGGTCAGATCAGTCAGTTATCCAGACTTTTGCCTCTCTTCAGGAACTGTAAGTGTGGCCTCACTACTGATACCCTTGTGATGTCGGTGTAACTATGGTACGGCTACCTGTACCATTGAGGGACGCAAGCCATCTGACCATCTTAAGATAATAGTTCTCTATAGGTGCTATTTCTCTCCTATCCTTTCTGTTATTTCCTCATCTGTCATCCCTGTGTAAGCTCTAACTCAGCAGTATGTGGTTAGTGAAATTTTCCTTTGCTTTTCCACTCGCAAATAGAGCGAGGCAAACACCACCGTCTGTATGCCTCCGTATGTGCCCTAGTTTCTCGTATCTTTTCTTCGTGGTCCTTTCGCGAAAAGTACATGTTAGCACTTAAAATTCCAGTTCTCTAATTTTTCTCAAATTTGTTCCTCGATAAGAACGTCACCTTCCCTCCAGAGACTCCCATTTGAGTTCCCGAAGCATCTCTGTAACACTTCCGTGTTGCTCGAACCTACTGGTAACAAATCTAGCAGCCCGACTTTGAACTGTTTCGATGTCTTCCTTTAATCCGACCTGGTACGGAACCAAAACACTAGAGCAGTACTCAAGAATAGGTCGCACTAGCGTCCTATGAGCGGCCTCCTTTACAACTGAATCACGCTTTCCGAAAATTCTCACAAAAAACCGAAGTCGACCATTGGCCTTCTCTGTTGCAATCCTCACGTAATCGTTTCATTTCATACAGCTTTGCATCATTGCACCCAGATATTTAAAGCAGGACACTGCTAAGGCCGTATCCAAACACTAAGGGATCGTTTCGCTACTCGCTCGAATTAACTTACATTTTTCTACATTCAGAGCTAGCTACCATTCATTACAGCAACTAGAAATTTTGTCTACGTCATCTTGTATCCTTCTCGTCATTCAACTTCAACACCTTATCGTACACCACAGCATCATCAGCAAACAACTACAGAATGCTTCCCACGGTGTTGGTCAAATCTTTTACGTGTATAGAAGATAATAACGGCCCTATAACACTTCCCTTGGTGCACTCATTACGATACCTTTGTTTCTGACCAACATTCGCCGACGGCGACAACATTCTAGGTTCTATTACTGAAGAAGTCTTCCAGCTACTCACATAACTGTGAAATTATATCATTGGTCGTGCTTTCTTTAATAGTCTACAGTGTGGCAGAGCGTCAAACGCTCTCCGGAAATATAGAAATATAAAATCTGCCTGTTGCATTTGATCCCTAGTTCGCAGTATATCATGCGAGGAAAGGGTAAGCTGAGTTTCGCACAAGCGTGCTTTCTAAAATCGTGCTGATTCGTGGACATGAGCTTGTTAGTCTCAAGAAAATGTACGGCATGCGAACTGAGAATATGTTCAAGGATTCTGCAGCAAACCGATGTTACTGATATTTTGGGGGTCCGTTCTTTTACCCTTTCTTGTACACAGGAGTCACCTGTACTATTTCCCAGTCGCTCGGCACTTCGCGCTGGACAGGAGATTCGCGATAAATGCAAGGAGCCAATACCGCAGAGTACTCTTCGTAAAACCGAATTTGGATTCCATCCGGACCTGCTGACTTACTTCTTTTCAACTCCATCAGTTGTTTATCCACACGCCGGGAATGCTTATCCCTACGCGATCCGTATGGGACTAAATCTGCCTGTGGTCATCTGCACGTTCTCTTTTGAACGGGGAGTGCAACAGCCTTTGCATTTTCCGAATTTCGTTGTTAAACCAGCGTGAGTCTTATCCGTTCTCAACCTTATTACTATGCACATAGTCCTCCAGACCACGATTTACGTTCTGCTGAAACTTTGCCCGTAACTCCTCTATGTCCTATCTTGCTGGAAAAAGTGACGTAGTGAAATGCTAACAACTGCTTATTATCTCTTTCTAGCAAAAACATTCTTCTAGCCTTCTTGACTGGCTTATTAACTTTCGTAAAAGTAGTTTCTGTAATGACATCATGACCACTAATCCCCGTTTCCGTAGCGACGCTGTCGATAAGGTAAGGCCTGTTTGTAGCTGCACGGTCTAAGATCTTCTCGCTGCATATGGGCTGACGAACCAGCTGCTGAAAACAGTTTTCATGAAACGTTTTCAAAAGTACTTCACAAGACTGTCTGTCGGTCCTCCCCTGTGATGAATCCATAGACGTCCGAGTCCATACTCGGTATACTAAAGTCGCCTCGAACTAGTACCTCGCATAGCAGGATCTGGGTATTTTCGCACTACTGACCGTGCTAGACTAGAGGAATGTTACGACTGCATCTTGGGACATTAAGCTGCTCTTCTGTTGAGTATACCCCACACAAGCATCTACCGTTATATACCCACTTATAGGGTTAGAAATAGTTAACCATAATGCTTACCGAGAAAGATGTTTCCAGACAAAGGTAATGGTCTCGTACAACCAACGCACCTGCATTACTACAGCCCCAAATTTTAGGGTTTGTGCTGGATTAATTTTTGGAGACAGAGACTAAGCTTCTTCTAGTTCGAATTTGCCATTAAGGGACACCGAAATTTTCGGCACTCCGGACCTCTGAATTGATTTAAGAGGCAGTTACAGTCATCCGTATAACCGAAATTTGGATGTCTCCAAGCTACTTTATCGGATTAGCATTTCTTGGACTAGAAGAGACATATATGACGGGTGGAACCGACACGTCTCCGAGACAGTCACACCGATGGGCTTCCGCATGTAGCATTAAGATGTGTGTGCCACGACAGCCTTCGTAAGCCAGGAGCGGGTGGCGACCTTGCTTCCAAAAGTAGAAATACTCAACGGAGAAGAAGGAGGTCACACCGGTAACCGTTCCAGCGTTCCAGGAAGGCGAGATACTCACTAACTGTGCTGCTGTTATTGCAACAGGCGAGTGTAGAAGTATGTAGTGTGCTGAAACTATACTGTCCCCGTTATAAACTGAACAAGATGCTACAGATCTGTTACAATCTAAAGGACTGTTCCTTAAGCACAATCTCCACAGGGGTAAGTGACTTTGAGAACACTCACATCATTAAATAATGTCATTAACTGTGATAAGAACTTTACTAACAGTACAGTCAAGAGGTTACAGCAGCCAAGAAACAATCTTAATAAAAAACAGAAAATATGGTTTGAGCGTCGTGGCGACGACTACGGATTAATATCAACGCGGTTATTACGGTAAGTAACAGATCTCACGTAAGTCTCCGATATTTACGCAAATGATGTCAGTTCGAAGTAACGATTGAAAGTTTATGTAAGGACCAGGACTTGAACCATTAGCACGTCCAAACATACCTACTGGCGCTACCGCTTACATGCGAAACAACTTACGAAAGCTGAAGATCCAATTTCCGCCGTCGTGTTCACACATTAGCCCTGAATTGGTTTTACTAACCCGATTAAATATCGGTTTTCCGGGAGTTAATTGTTTAAGATAAACAGTGCCCATAAATCGGCTGTACCTGTTACTTCAGCACGATGAAGTGAAGTTCTTCTCAACACCTTCGTAATGTTTTCGATAAAAAGTGACTCTGATTTATTTGTGAATGTCAGTGAATGAAATGCATTAGCAACCTAAGAGCTGGGAGTGGTGAGTTGTAGATCACAAAAAAACAACACTTCATCCGGAAAAGGCAAATTTATTTAAACCTCTCCAAAACGTTATCAAGAATTTGCTTTTAACACGCAAAATTTGACAACGTAAAACAAATGCAAATAAATTTTCCAAATAAATTAATGTTTGAACAGTGAATAATCTTCAGCTGAGGCTTGACATGGTGACATGCCGTAGAACTTCTGTCTCAAATAATTTCAATAAAGCGCAGTATGCAGCCAGGCACTACTAGAACACACAGAAAAAAAAAAGGTTCAAATGGCTCTGAGCACTACGGTACTTAACTGCTGTGGTCACCAATCCCCTAGAACTAAGAACTACTTAAACCTAACTAATCTAAGGACATCACACACATCCATGCCGGAAGCAGGATTCGAACCTGCGACCGTAGCGGTCGCGCGGGTCCAGACTGTAGAACCTAGAACCGCTCGGCCACTTCGGCCGGCCACACAGAAAAGTTTTCAGTTAACCACTCGTTCTAAAAACTACATCAGGCATCAGTAAATATTTAATTAACACACCAATTAACACGTACACGCACAGCGGAGCAGAACACTCGATTAGCAGCTACAAAAAAATTTAAAATATTCCCTTTAAGTAAACCACAGAAATATTATTTTAACTGTTTCACTAGAATGAACATAAACTACTTATGTAAAAAAATATATAAAATCGAAAAAAGTGGTCCAACTAAAACATTCATATTTCTTTACGTACTACACGAATATGTAATAAAAAATGGGAGATCCTATTTTTAAAAAACGCAGTTTTATACCCGTTTGATCTATGGCAGTGCCATCTAGCGGGCCAACCATAGCGCCATCTGGTTTCTCCCTTCAAGCTAGACAAGTTTCATTGTTTGTAGTTTTTTAGTTTGATGCTTATTTCGTGAGATATTTGGCCCGGTCACGACCAATGGAGCACCCTGTATAAATTAATTGAAGACACGAACGGAAAAACGGGCTAGTCCTCAAATGTAAAAACTTAGAGATAAGTGTTGCTATCTATTGCTGCGTACGGGAACTATCAAAACTGACATTGGCCTCACCCCTAAATATCACTTAGGAGTGAGACCAATTAGGGATGGGACCAATGTCAATTTTGATAGCTCCCGTACCAGCAACAAATGGCAACACTTAACTCTAAGTTATTACATTTGAAGGTTAGTCCGTTTTTCCGTGCATCTCTTCAATTACACGAAGGTCTACACTTTCTCCTATATTTCTCTCTAAAAATTTTAATTTTCTAGCTTTCAACAATCGCAGCAAAGACAGTGTTCTTTCGGTTTTTTAACCAGTTGCTTCAACGCTGAAATCCAACGCAGTAGTGCATATTACAGTATACTGCTCTACTTGAGGTAATTAGTTATGCTTGTCTACTTTTTGCATTTAAGATGTGCGTACGCATTTTGCATTTGATGATACTTTTGTTTTAACGCTTCATTTAAAACCAGCAATCTGCAGAAAAAAAGAGTTTGAAAACAGGCGTTACATTGCTGTTGGTAATCCCCAACAAAAGTGAACATTTGACCTTATAACCGATACACTTGGTGGCGTACGAAAAATGCGAAGGTCTATATTTAGTGAAGTGATCTTATCTTTTACTTACACTACATTAGGGGCTGAGAATGACCTTGCGCTTCAATGAACTGTTGCATACGCTCTAACTTGTTAATACAGGGTGTTTCAAAAATGACCGGTATATTTGAAACGTCAATAAAAACTAAACGAGCAGCGATAGAAATACACCGTTTGTTGCAATATGCTTGGGACAACAGTACATTTTCAGGCAGACAAACTTTCGAAATTACAGTAGTTACAATTTTCAACAACAGATGGCGCTGCGGTCTGGGAAACTCTATAGTACGATATTTTCCACATATCCACCATGCGTAGCAATAATATGGCGTAGTCTCTGAATGAAATTACCCGAAACCTTTGACAACGTGTCTGGCGGAATGGCTTCACATGCAGAGGAGATGTACTGCTTCAGCTGTTCAATTGTTTCTGGATTCTGGCGGTACACCTGGTCTTTCAAGTGTTCCCACAGAAAGAAGTCACAGGGGTTCATGTCTGGCGAATAGGGAGGCCAATCCACGCCGCCTCCTGTATGTTTCGGATAGCCGAAAGCAATCACACGATCATCGAAATATGCATTCAGGAAATTAAAGACGTCGGCCGTGCGATGTGGCCGGGCACCATCTTGCATAAACCACGAGGTGTTCGCAGTGTCGTCTAAGGCAGTTTGTACCGCCACAAATTCACGAAGAATGTCCAGATAGCGCGATGCAGTAATCGTTTCGGATCTGAAAAATGGGCCAATGATTCCTTTGGAAGAAATGGCGGCCCAGACCAGTACTTTTTGAGGATGCAGGGACGATGGGACTGCAACATGGGGCTTTTCGGTTCCCCATATGCACCAGTTCTGTTTATTGACGAAGCCGTCCAGGTAAAAATAAGCTTCGTCAGTAAACCAAATGCTGCCCACATGCATATCGCCGTCATCAATCCTGTGTACTATATCGTTAGCGAATGTCTCTCGTGCAGCAATGGTAGAGGCGCTGAGGGGTTGCCGCGTTTGAATTTTGTATGGATAGAGGTGTAAACTCTGGCGCATGAGCGATACGTGGACGTTGGCGTCATTTGGACCGCATCTGCAACACGACGAACGGAAACCCGAGGCCGCTGTTGGATCACCTGCTGCACTAGCTGCGCGTTGCCCTCTGTGGTTGCCGTACGTGGTCGCCCTACCTTTCCAGCGCGTTCATCCGTCACGTTCCAAGTCCGTTGAAATTTTTCAAACAGATCCTTTATTGTATCGCTTTTCGGTCCTTTGGTTACATTAAACCTCAGTTGAAAACTTCGTCTTGTTGCAACAACACTGTGTTCTAGGCGGTGGAATTCCAACACCAGAAAAATCCTCAGTTCTAAGGAATAAACCATGTTGTCTACAGCACACTTGCACGTTGTGAACAGCACACGCTTACAGCAGAAAGACGACGTACAGAATGGCGCACCCACAGACTGCGTTGTCTTCTATATCTTTCATATCACTTGCAGCGCCATCTGTTGTTGAAAATTGTAACTACTGTAATTTCGAAAGTTTGTCCGCCTGAAAATGTACTGTTGTCCCAAGCATATTGCAACAAACGGTGTATTTCTATCGCTGCTCGTTTAGTTTTTATTGCCGTTTCAAATATACCGGTCATTTTTGAAACACCCTGTATGTATGATTGCAACTCTTCCCCATCAATGCTTTCCTTCAGGTCTTCTAACGTTATTGGGTTACTTGGGTGCACTTTTCTCTCTGGAGTTCCCCCACAGATAAAAGTAAGGAGTGGTTAGGTCGGGCGAACGCGGCGGTCACAATCCTTTGCTGACACTCTTTTCTTCTGTGAAAATTTTATGATTCGTGAGACTGACTGGCTTGAAGTGTGACATGTTGCCGCATCCTGTTGAAAGGCAGCATACATACGTTCATGGATCAAATGGCTCTGAGCACTATAGGACTCAACTGCTGAGGTCGTAAGTCCCCCAGCACTTAGAACTACTTAAACCTAACTAGCCTAAGGACATCACACACATCCACGCCCGAGGCAGGATTCGAACCTGAGACCGTAGCTGTCGCGCAGTTCCAGATTGTGTCGCCTAGAACAGCTCGTCCATTACGGCCGGCCATACGTTGATGGAGGGTGGGGGGGGGGGGGGGGGCTCAACTGTGCATAAAGTTTGTCAAAGATTGACATATAGGCAGCCGTGTTTACTATTATTTCGAAAACATATGGAACCTGCAATCTGACTTTCTGAGGAGGCACAACACACTCCTACTTTTTGAGCGTGAAGAGTTTCCTCGTTACTCGTGCAGTGATTGTTAGTTGATCAGTATTCGGTCTTCTGCAAGTTGACAACTCCTATCAGATTGAACCAGGCTTATCAATGTAAATAGAGAAAACTGATATCATTCACTCTTTTGAAATAGTTATTGATTCTATGAACCGGTTTTCGAACCTTTTCAGGCTCATTATCAGATAATGTACAGGAGGTTTCAAAGTTATTTCAAAGCGTAATGCTGGGTGTTGGCTCAGTGAAAAGATGGAACATGCTTTAATGCCTCGCCATGAGTATTGTTTATGCCGAATTTGATCCAAAATTAGTTTTGTACTTACTGCGACGTATGGACGGTTTTTGTTGCTTCCATTGTGATGGACAGTTGGTACTACATCATCACTTTTACAGAATATGTATGCATACCTACTATAACAACCTGTCTCAAGTCGTTCAAGGTATTTTTTTTTTAGCATGAGTGTATTTGAAATAAACTGTAGTTGTTTGTATGACAATAAACTTTATATTTAAAATACAAGAAGAACAAAATTTAAATGAACTGCTGACTTTATTTCTGTTCTTACGTTAAGATAGTTTGGAATGTTAGTAAAGGTAGATTATGCTTATTTCAGCTAAAGGTAAAATGTATAAAAGTATTGAGTTCCTGCTTTGAACTAGTAAATCTTCCAAATTCTGAAGGAAAAATCTATTTTTCAGTTCAGTCTGGTCACTGGATAAGTAGTCAGGTGCTGTATTTATGTAAATAAAGATTTCGACTTTTTGAAGAAGGTCAAGTAACGTGCTTTTGTACCCAAAATGAGGTATTTGGAGGTTCTGTTCCATGTTGTTTGCAGAATGATTGTGTTGTTCAAGGTTGAGGCAAAGCTGAATTTTTTCAGGTTGTTAACATGGAGTGCATCCATGTGCTCTTTAAATCTTGTTGTGAAGCTTCAACCACTTTCTCCAAGAGTTTCAGATTGGAAATTTGTGGTGAGTTCTAAGGGACCAAAATGCTGAGCTCGCTTAGGCACTGCGGCCTAAAACACTAATCATCATCATTATCATCGCTTAGACACTACATAATCTAACTTAAACTAACTTACGCTAAGGACAACACACACACACACACCCATGCGCAAGGGAGGACTCGAACCTCCGACGGGAGGAGCCGCGCGAACCGTGGCAAGGCGCCTTGGACCGCACGTCTACCTCGCGCGACCATGAGTTGCAAATGAGTTTGTATATATACACTCCTGGAAATTGAAATAAGAACACCGTGAATTCATTGTCCCAGGAAGGGCAAACTTTATTGACACATTCCTGGGGTCAGATACATCACATGATCACACTGACAGAACCACAGGCACATAGACACAGGCAACAGAGGATGCACAATGTCGGCACTAGTACAGTGTATATCCACCTTTCGCAGCAATGCAAGCTGCTATTCTCCCATGGAGACGATCGTAGAGATGCTGGATGTAGTCCTGTGGAACGGCTTGCCATGCCATTTCCACCTGGCGCCTCAGTTGGACCAGCGTTCGTGCTGGACGTGCAGACCGCGTGAGACGACGCTTCATCCAGTCCCAAACATGCTCAATGGGGGACAGATCCGGAGATCTTGCTGGCCAGGGTAGTTGACTTACACCTTCTAGAGCACGTTGGGTGGCACGGGATACATGCGGACGTGCATTGTCCTGTTGGAACAGCAAGTTCCCTTGCCGGTCTAGGAATGGTAGAACGATGGGTTCGATGACGGTTTGGATGTACCGTGCACTATTCAGTGTCCCCTCGACGATCACCAGTGGTGTACGGCCAGTGTAGGAGATCGCTCCCCACACCATGATGCTGGGTGTTGGCCCTGTGTGCCTCGGTCGTATGCAGTCCTGATTGTGGCGCTCACCTGCACGGCGCCAAACACGCATACGACCATCATTGGCACCAAGGCAGAAGCGACTCTCATCGCTGAAGACGACACGTCTCCATTCGTCCCTCCATTCACGCCTGTCGCGACGCCACTGGAGGCGGGCTGCACGATGTTGGGGCGTGAGCGGAAGACGGCCTAACGGTGTGCGGGACCGTAGCCCAGCTTCATGGAGACGGTTGCGAATGGTCCTCGCCGATACCCCAGGAGCAACAGTGTCCCTAATTTGCCGGGAAGTGGCGGTGCGGTCCCCTACGGCACTGCGTAGGATCCTACGGTCTTGGCGTGCATGCGTGCGACGCTGCGGTCCGGTCCCAGGTCGACGGGCACGTGCACCTTCCGCCGACCACTGGCGACAACATCCATGTACTGTGGAGACCTCACGCCCCACGTGTTGAGCAATTCGGCGGTACGTCCACCCGGCCTCCCGCATGCCCACTATACGCCCTCGCTCAAAGTCCGTCAACTGCACATACGGTTCACGTCCACGCTGTCGCGGCATGCTACCAGTGTTAAAGACTGCGATGGAGCTCCGTATGCCACGGCAAACTGGCTGACACTGACGGCGGCGGTGCACAAATGCTGCGCAGCTAGCGCCATTCGACGGCCAACACCGCGGTTCCTGGTGTGTCAGCTGTGCCGTGCGTGTGATCATTGCTTGTACAGCCCTCTCGCAGTGTCCGGAGCAAGTATGGTGGGTCTGACACACCGGTGTCAATGTGTTCTTTTTTCCATTTCCAGGAGTGTATATGCGTAATGGATAAGCTTATCAGGCTTCATCACCCATGAACCACAGCAACAGATGCAACATTCTGCGCTCAATTGTTTGACATAGCCACGTAGTCTAAATCACACTTTTTGCCTTGTCTTCCTGCTTCAGTTCTTGGGCTCGTGTCATTTTGTAGGGGTTCATTCCTATATGGCGTAAAACACGTTGGCAAGACCTATGCGAAACGTTCACTCGTTACGACAATTTACGTGTCGACTTCTTTCGCCTCTGGATCATTCGTGCTCGAATATCCGTAATCACAGCAGGTGTAGGAACGAACGGGGCTCGATCCCTTTTTGCGTTTGCAACTGCTCCTGTAGTACGCCACTTTGTCAGCACATCCTATACACTGCTCTCTGCTGGTAAGGAAACGTCATCCAACTTCTTTGCAGAAATGTCCCGCATCTCCTTAAATGAACAGGTAGACACGTCTCCCTCCACTAACGATTCTTTCTTGAAGAGGATGCATCTCACCGAGACATTAACTTCACACGTCTTGACCAAGTCGCAACGGCTTTCGTACTGATAATGCAAAACATAATCGCAACAGCTTCGAAACAATACATGACAATTGACGGGCGACAGTGAGCAGTCTCCGAAAATATAAAAAAAGGTAGTTTATACGAAAAGTCACAGTAATCGATATAGTACTAGGCGATGTTTAAATATAGCGTTTACATAAGATTTAGAAGAGATTCCGCTGTTACAGCCAACGCGTCATTAAAATACCATGTCGCTATAAACTGTGTCAACGATATGTTGTTACAAGACACAGACTGTACGTGAGAGCTTTTGCGACTAAAAGCAGTGGGTATAGCAACCTACTAATTAGCCACCTACATGGGACGTAAAGTATTAGTCACTACCTTAGAAGAGCCCACTGGTCGCTTTGGAGTACCGTGAATGGCGTATAACTGGCGCCAGAGCATTGTGTGACCCTCTGATGTGAGACATGGTAGTGAGGTGGTGTGTGTATGTGTGTGTGTGTGTGTGTGTGTGTGTGTGTGTGTGTGTGTGTGTGTGTGTTTACTAACTGATTGTATGGAATCAGTGCGATAAGATGGCTCGACATGGTGACGTGACGTAGCGCTGTACCACAGCCACGCAACACGGTAACAGGGCAAAAGAGCAGCGGTCGTATGAAGTTCAAACTGACGGGAACAGGAGATGACTGTTACGCTTTGTCAATGATGTTCGGTTTCAAGCCCGACAGCAAATACTATCGTCAGTTAGTGTAGGTCCATCTCAACCAATTTCCGAGCGAACAATGCTACCCTAGCTGCATGGAATGGATATTCGGAGGACAGGACAAGATGGCCGCCGAGTAAGTGACGCCAGAAACCATTTCCAGAAAGTTAAGTGATTTAGACAGGAATATAATTTAGTTTAACGCTGGCAACAAATTAAATACGTGCATTAGTGTATCGTTTAGTCTTGCCGTTAAAGGTTTGACTTTTATTTGCGTATTTTTTCAGAAAACACGAAAAGATCGTAACTTCGCGAAGTCGTGCTTAGGCTTAAATTTTGTAAACGTGTTTGTTTCTTGTTTCAAGGTAATTTAACTAGTTTCTCGGTAACAAATAAGTAAACTACCGTAAATAGCGTATAACTTCATTGTTTTAATACAGATTTCAGAAAAACAGCGTAACTTTATATCAGAAACTTGCCTATATACATTTGTTTATAGGCCTATTCTCGTAACGTTTTTGGAGAATCAAAGTTAAAGTATCTCGTTTAATTGCCCTTTTTTCATTCCATCGAGTGAAATATATAATAAATAGCGTATACCTTCGTTGTTTTAATACAAATCTCAGAAAACCAGCGGAATTTTAAATCAGAAACTTGCTTATATACATTTGTGAATAGGCTTAATTCTTGTAACGTCTTTTTTGATTTTCGGTAATTTAATTGATTTATTCTAGCTAAAGTATTATTTTTGCCATGAGTGAGAAGTGCCTGACCTGCCGTAGAATTGTTAGTTCCGGGGTTTGGTGTGATGGATGCAGTAGTTTTTTTCACTGGGGGGACTGCAGTGGCGTGGGTGTTGGGAGAGTGGATCAGGCTCATCAGTGGGTATGTAGGATTTGCAGCAGAGATAGGAAGATAGTGGAACAGGAGGGGAAAATTGCTGCCCTTCAGGCTGAGCTAGATCAGGCTAGGGAAGATCTGGACAGGTTAAGGAGGGAGAAGGGCAAAGAGAGGTGGGAAGTGGCAACAGGTAGCAGAAGGAACAGGCCTAGAACTAAGTCTGACAGTTTTGTGGTGAATGTCAAAAATAAGTTTGACCTGTTGCTTCAGTTAGAAACTGATGAGCCTCAAGCAGAGGTAGGTGTAGACAGGACACAACAAACTTTCAATAGGAAATTGAAAAAGAATGTAGGAAAGTCATCGAAAAGGAAGAAAGTTTTGTTGTTAGGCAGTTATCATGCCAGAGGTGTAGGCCAACTTCTGCAGGAGGAATTAGGACCAGAATACCAGGTCACAAATTTTTTCAAACCAAGTGCTAGTCTGGATCAGGTGACAGAGGATTTAGGTTCACTCTGTAAAGGATTTACCAGGGAAGACACCGTGGTTATTGTGGGAGGGCCAGGGAACAGCATCGACAGAGATCCTGGGTACAGTATAGAGTGTGACCTGGTAAAGATTGCGTCGGCATCGAGACACACCAATGTTGAATTTGTATCTGTCCTGAGACGCCATGACCGGCCTCATTTGAACTCTTCTGTTGGGAGAGTTAATTTGGAGTTGGAACGGCTGCTTGTGTCGGGTGCGGGGGCTCATATTGGTGTGGTTCCTGTTGATTATCTCAGTAGGTGGGACTATACCAGGCACGGCCTACATCTCAACAGGAAAGGGAAGGGGAAACTGGCTGGGGTAATAGCAGGAAATTTGAGGGGGGGAGGCACTGCCATGAATGGTAAAATACCAGTGGTTACAGGTGTTGGAGCACCACCTTTTTTATGATAGGTAAGACAGAAAGATGTCAAGTTCTACGAGAGGTCAGGATTGAAACAAATCTTCAGTTTAGGAAAGAAATCCAACAGCACAATTCTAGCACATTGGATCACCAATCACAGCTATCAATTATAAATTTTCACCAATCACCAGAAATTTTATCTCCACCAAGTTGTATCTCAGTCCTAGGTAATTGCATTGATGAACTAAAGTCACCCAACCCAACTGACATAATCTGCCTCTCTGAACACCATGTGACCACTGGTATAGGAACTAGGCCTAAGCACAATGAGAAATTCAGACAGGAGAGTACTGCAAATGTTAGAATAAGGAAAGGTTCTCATAAAAGTATAATTAAAAATAATGTAAGTATATTTCATCAAAATATTGGGAGTTTAAAGAATAAAGTAGATGAGCTTCTGGTTTGTTTGGAAGATTTACAAGCTGAGAATGAAATAGATATACTATGCCTGTCTGAGCATCACATTGTTACTGATATGGATAAGGTAAATGTAAGTGGTTATAAGCTCTCTGCACATGTAATGAGAGAAAATATGGAGAAAGGAGGAGTTGCCATATATGTCAAAAGTTATCATTGTGCAAAAAGTATAGAAACAAAAAAGTTTTGTGTAGAGAAACATATAGAAGCATGTGCCTGTGAGCTTAAATTAAATAAAGGCACATTTATTATTGTAACTGTATATAGGTCCCCATCAGGAAATTTTCATCTATTTCTGAAAAATTTGGACTCCTTGTTGTGCTATCTGTCAGACAGGGGGAAGCAAATTATTATTTGTGGGGACTTCAATGTAGATTCTCTGAAAGAGGGTAATAGGAAAAATGACCTTGAAGTATTACTCGGTTCTTTCAATTTGACACCCGTTATTGATTTTCCTACTCGGGTGGTAAAGGATAGCAGCTCACTGATAGATAACTTCTTTATAGACCAAGATAAGTTTAACCAGATAAATGCTCAGCCTGTTGAGAATGGTCTTTCTGATCATGGTGCACAGCTAGTTACAATATATGTCATAGCTCCATTCAGCAATACTAAACAGTCCTTCAAAGTAGTACGTTCAGTCAACAATTTAACAATTGCAAATTTCAGGGAAAGCCTACAGCAGTTAGACTGGGATGAGGTGTACCGTGAACCTGATGCCAATTTAAAATATAATTTATTTAATGACATTTTTGTAAATGCATTTGAAAACTGCTTCCCCAAGAAAATAGTTAAATATACTCGTAAGAAACCTTGTAACAAACCATGGCTTACTAAGGGTATAAAAATATCTTGTGACCGGAAAAGGGAAATGTATCTGACAGCAAGAAAGAGTAGTGACCCAGAAACTATCAAAAATTATAAAAACTACTGTGTTATATTAAGAAAAGTTATTAAAAAATCCAGGAGTATGTGTATCATGTCTGAAATCAGCAACTCTGATAATAAAATTAAAACAATTTGGAATATTATTAAAAGAGAAACAGGTCAACCAAGAGCAGAGGAAGACAGTATTACCATCAAATTGAATGAAAACTTTACGAACAAAAAGTCAGAAGTTGAAAATATTTTTAATAATCATTTTCTAGATGTTGTGGATATAGTAGGATCCAGGTGTTCATTAGAAGATGCTAGGCTGTTAATGGAAGAGGCCATACCTATGCAATTTGATACAATTGAAATCTCACCCACTTCTCCCTCTGAAATTAGGAAAATAATAAACTTGCTTAAAAGCAAAAACTCACATGGAATTGATGGCATTTCCAGCAAAATACTAAAAGCTTGTTCTCAACAGATAAGTAAGATTCTCGGCCACCTGTGTAATAGCTCTCTGGAACAGGGCATTTTCCCTGATAGACTGAAATATGCTATTGTTATACCTTTGCATAAAAAGGGGGATAGATCTGATGTCAACAATTACCGTCCAATCTCCCTTCTAACAGCTTTATCCAAAATTTTTGAGAAAGTAATGTATTCAAGAGTAGCTTCACGTATCTGTAAAAATGAAGTACTAACAAAATGTCAGTTTGCTTTCCAGAAGGGTTTTTCAACAGAAAATGCCATATATGCTTTCACCAGTCAAATTTTGAATGATCTGAATAACCGAACACCACCCATTGGGATTTTTTGTGATCTCTCAAAGGCTTTTGATTGTGTAAATCATGAAATTCTGCTAGACAAGCTCAAGTATTGTGGCATGAGTGGGACAGTGCACAAATGGTTTAATTCGTACCTAACTGGAAGAGTGCAGAAAGTTGAAATAAGTAGTTCTCGTAACATGCAAAGATCAGCACATTCCTCAAACTGGAGAACTATCAAGAATGGGGTTCCACAAGGGTCAGTCTTGGGTCCTTTGTTGTTCTTATTATATATTAATGACTTGCCATTCTATATTCATGAAGAGGCAAAGTTAGTTCTCTTCGCTGATGATACAAGTATAGTAATCACACCTGAGAAACAAGAATTAACTGATGAAGTTGTCAATACTGTCTTTCAGAAAATTACTAAGTGGTTCCTTGTAAACGGACTCTCATTGAATTTTGATAAGACACAGTACATACAGTTCCGTACAGTGAATGGTATGACGCCATTAATAAATATAGACCTTAATCAGAAGCATATAGCTAAAGTAGAATATTCCAAATTTTTAGGTATGTCCATTGATGAGAGATTAAATTGGAAGAAACACATTGATGATCTGCTGAAACGTTTGAGTTCAGCTACTTATGCAATAAGGGTCATTGCAAATTTTGGTGATAAACATCTTAGTAAATTAGCTTACTACGCCTATTTTCACTCATTGCTTTCATATGGCATCATATTTTGGGGTAATTCATCACTGAGGAATAAAGTATTTATTGCACAAAAGCGTGTAATAAGAATAATAGCTGGAGTCCACCCAAGATCATCCTGCAGACATTTATTTAAGGATCTAGGGATATTCACAGTAGCTTCTCAGTATATATACTCTCTTATGAAATTTGTTATTAACAACCAAACCCAATTCAAAAGTAATAGCAGTGTGCATAACTACAATACTAGGAGAAAGGCGACCTTCACTATTCAAGATTAAGTCTAACTTTGGCACAGAAAGGGGTGAATTATACTGGCACTAAAGTATTTGGTCACTTACCAAATAGTATCAAAAGTCTGACAGATAACCAACAAGTATTTAAGAAGAAATTAAAAGAATTTCTGAATGACAACTCCTTCTATTCCATAGAGGAATTTTTAGATATAAATTAAGAAAAAAAAAGAAAAAAAAAACAAAAATATTTAAAAAAATAAAAAAATAAAAAAAAAATAAAGAAAAACAAAAAACACAAAAAATAAAGTTGTTATATTAACTTAAGTATGTTGTTAAATTAACCTAATGATGTCATGTATTGGAAAATTCGACTCGTTCCACATCATTACGAAATATCGTATTCATGATCCATGGAACTAGTATTAATCTAATCTAATCTAATCTAATCTAAGCATACCTCTCAAGAGATCATCGCTCACACTGGAACATTAAAAGCTTAACTTCTCGAATGGGCCAAGCAACACAGCTAACGGACAGCAACTGAGCGGTGACGCGTGGTGTGGGCCGACGTACCACAGTTTTTAGTCTCTTGCAGGGCTAATGAGATATACGGTCCCTGCAACGAACTTGTGACGTCACACTAGTTGGCTTGTCCGCCACACTTCGTGAACGCTCGGCTCCGTGAAGCGTCCACGGGAAATCAGTATTTCATTGGAAAGGTGCCCAACACATGTCTTAATTTTGTCGTGTGCTATCGACAACTTCCAAGCATTTAAACACGCAGTCAAGAATTACTAAATTCTTATGAAATAGCTACTCTCTGCACACGGAGACGGCTGATGGCACTGGTAAGACCTCTAGCGTCACGTGCTGTGACGTAACACCATATCCTGTCTTTCTTGTGGGCCTCGGCCGCCTTGTCAAATGACGCAAGGCCCCGAGTGCACCAGCTGCCCGATGATGCAGTCAACCCACAGTGTGGGGCGCATGCAGTTCAGGCCGAATGCCATTCTTTGCTGTTTTGTAATATGTAAAGAATATTACTTCGACTAGAAGTTACATGAACTTACTTTTAAGTGGCTGGTGTAGAGTGGAGCTTAGTGTAGTGCTCGTTTCATTGTGCAGGCAACGGTTTGCGTGGATAAAGTTTCGAAATACACTATTGATCAAAAGCATACGGGCACCCCCAAAAACATACGTTTTTAATATTAGGTCCATTGTGCTGCCACATACTGCCACGTACTCCGTATCAACGACCTCAGTAGTCATGAGACATCGTGAGAGAGCAAAATGGGGCGCTCTGCGGATCTTACGGGCTTCGAATGTGGTCAGGTGATTGGGTGTCACTTGTGTCAAACGTCTGTACGCGAGATTTCTACACTCCTAAACATCCCTTGGTCCACTGTTTCCGATGTGATAGTGAAGTGGAAGCATTAAGGGACAAGTACAGCACAAAAGCGTACGGGTCTACCTCGTTTGTTGACTGACAGAGACCGCCGACAGTTGAAGAGGGCCGTAATGTGTAATAGGCAGACACCTGTCCAGACCATCACACATGACATCCGAAGTGCATCAGGATCCACTGCAAGTACTATAACAGTTAGGCGGGAGGTGAGAAAACTTGGATTTCATCTACATCTACATCTACGTGATTACTCTGTTATTCACAATTAAGTGCCTGGCAGAGGGTTCAATGAACCACCTTCAAGCTGTGTCTCTACCGTACTACTCTCGAACGGCGCGCGGGAAAAACGAGCACTTAAACTTTTTTGTGCGAGCCTGACTTCTCTTATTTTATCGTGATTGTCATTTCTCCCTATGTAGGTGGGTGCTAACAGAATGTTTTCGCAATCGGAGAAGAAAACTGCTGATTGACATTTCAGGAGAAGATCCCGTCGCAACGAAAAACTCCTTTGTTTTAAAGATTGCCTCTCCAATTCACGTACCATGTCTGCTGCACTATCTCCCTTGTTTCGCGATAATACAAAACACTCTGCCCTTCTTTAAACTTTATTCATTTTTGAATTTACACCACAGATGGGTCTTATTACACGCTTCTGCACTCTAAAATCTTTCTCTGTGATTAACCCCAAAATGTAATACCGTATCACATAAAAGGATAAAAGAAAGTGAAATATTCCACTTGTTTAATATTTATATCACTGTTGTCACCCACTCGAGGACAATGCGAGGTAGTTGTGCAGCTGAAATTTACTGCGAACAAATCTCCCTTCAACCTCTCTTAAGCTCATGGTCAGATGTTTGTCATCTCCCTTAAAACCATAATCAAATATTGGTCGCATCCACGTGCTCCGGCACACGGATGTGAGCTGGGAGACAAGTGGCTAGAGAGGAAGAGATTGCCACTTCTGTATGTGTGTGTGTGTGTGTGTGTGTACGAGAGAGTGGGGGAGGGGGAGGGGCGGACAGCGAGGAATGCGGCGCACCCGCTCTGCCCTTCTCGAGATGTGGCTGCCGTGCCCCGCCGCGCGCGTTATGTAAGGGAGGCGCGTGTGTGGCGAGTAGCTGCCGCTGCTGGTGCGCGAGTGGCTCTCGGGAAAGCGCGGACCGCACGGACAGGCGCGGGACAGCGTACAAATGCCGCGACTACCTGTCTGTGACTCTGCCAGGGAGGAGGTGACAGGTGTAAGACATTCCCCGATTGAGTAAGCAAACCGAGGACCTCCGCTACCGCTCCTTTCAGTGGTGTTAACTACACCGAACAAAATAACCTAGGGGGGAGGGGGGGGATATCAGGCTGATACTATTTAATGACGCCTCAAGTTGGCGATACAGGGAGTCCACAGGGCTCTTGAGTTGCGTCATATCCAGCTGGAGCCATTCATTGGTCATTGGATCTGTAGAGATGTTGACTGCTACGTTTCACCTGCTGTTCCAAGTCCTACATATTTTCTCTGGGATGAAGATTTATGATTAAGCAGACCATTCGGGGTGTGATAGAGAGCTTGAGTTTTCATCGTGCAAGGAACGTCTGCATGCAATCCTGTGGACAATGCTGTTGTGATCCTGAAAGACTGTAGGGACCACACCATACTCAACATGAACATGTAGAGGAACAGGCAACACATAGTCACCAATTATATACAGTGTGGTCCATTGATAGTGACAGGGCTAAATATATCACGAAATAAGCGTCAAACGAAAAAACTACAAAGCTTGAAGGGGGAAACCAGATGGCGCAATGGTTGGCCCGCTAGATGGCGCTGCCATAGGTCAAACGGATATCAACTGCGTTTTTTAAAATAGGAACCCCCGTTTTTCATTTCATATTCGCGTAGTACGTAAAGAAATATTAATGTTTTAGTTGGACCACTTTTTTCGCTTTGTGATAGATGGCGCTGTAATAGTCACAAACATATGGCTCACAATTTTAGACGAACCACATTAATGCAATAAATGCTCAAAATGATGTCCGTCAACCTCAATGCATTTGGCAATACGAGTAGCGACATTCCTCTCAACAGCGAGTACTTCGCCTTCCTTAGTGTTCGCACATGCATTAACAATGCGCTGACGCATGTTGTCAGGCGTTGTCGGTGGATCACGATAGCAAATATCATTCAACTTTCCCCACAGAAAGAAATCCGGGGACGTCAGATCCGGTGAACGTGCGACCAATCCACATCTCATGAAATATGCTTTTCAATACCGCTTCAACCGCACGCGAGCTATGTGCCGGACATCCATCATGTTGGAAGTACATCGCCATTCTGTCATGCAGTTAAACATCTTGTAGTAACATCGGTAGAACGTTACGTAGGAAATCAGCATATATTGCACCATTTAGATTGCCATCGATAAAATGGGGGCCAATTATCCTTCTTCCCATAATGCCGCACCATACATTAATCCGCCAAGGTCGCTGATGTTCCACTTGTCGCAGCCATCGTGAATTTTCCGTTGCCCACTAGTGCATATTACGCCCGTTTACGTTACCGCTGTTGGTGAATGACGCTTCGTCGCTAAATAGAACGCGTGCAAAAAATCTGTCATCGTCCCATCATTTCTTTTGTGCCGAGTGGCAGAACTGTACACGACGTTCAGAGTCGTAGCCTTGCAATTCCTGGTGCATAGAAATATGGTACGGGTGCAATCGATGTTCATGTAGGATTCTCAACACCGCCGTTTTTGAGATTCCGTTTCTCGCGCAATTTGTCTGCTACTGATGTGCGGATTAGCCGCTACAGCAGCTAAAACACCTACTTGGGCATCATAATTTGTTGCAGGTCGTGGTTGACGTTTCACACGTGGCTGAACACTTCCTGTTTCCTCAAATAACGTAACTATCCACTTGGATGATGTCGTCCAGGATACCGAGCAGCATACATAGCACACGCCCGTTGGGCATTTTGATCACAATAGCTATACATCAACACGATATCGACCTTTTCCGCAATTGGTAAACGGTCCATTTTAACACGGGTAATGTATCACGAAGCAAGTACCGTCCGCACTGGCGGAATGTTGCGTGATACCACGTACGTTTGTCACTATTACAGCGCGATGTATCACAAAGCGAAAAATGTGGTCCAACTGAAACATTCATATTTCTTTACGTACTACACGAATATGTAATAAAAAATGAGGGTTCCTATTTAAAAAAACGCAGTTGATATCCGTTTGACCTACGGTAGCGCCACCTAGCGGGTCAACCATAGCGCCATCTGGTTTCCCCCTTCAAGCTAGACGAGTTTCGTTCTTTGTAGTTTTTCGTTTGATGCTCATTTCGTGAGATATTTGGCCCTGTCACTATCAATGGATCACCCTGTATATATATATATATATATATATATATATATATATATATATATATATATATATGTATATGTATAATTTGTGTTTTGCCGTTTTAAAGAGCACAGACTAAACTAAATGGCTAACTCCTTTTGCTGCTTTCCTTGCTGTCCAAACTTCCCTCATTCGCTCGCTGTGTTTCTGTTACCGGTCCTCTGTCCATGCTTCTTGTCGGCTTCGTGTCTTCGGCTTCATTTTGGTTGCCTTTTCGGTTGTCCTTATTTCTTTCATCTTCCGGCTGTGGTCTTGCCTGTGTTCTTCGGTCCATTTTACGCCTGTCCGTTTGTCACAGTGTATCTCTTGTAGTTTACTTTTCTTAATGATGTTTCTGAATTTTATACGAAGGTATTAACTGTTCTCGAAAGAACAGTTACAATTGATGACCGTGCAGCTTCTCTAGAATAAATGATAGTTAATTGAAACCCTCAGCTGCCGACAGGTGTTGTTGATATACCTCAATGGGGACAGCTGAAAATGTGTGCTCCGACCAGGACTCGAAACCAGGATCTCCTGCTTACCTGGCAGATGCTCTATCCATCTGAGTCACCGAGGCCACAGATGAATAGCGCGACTGCAGGGACTTATCCCTTGCACACATTTTCATCTGTCCCCATCGAGGTATATCAACAACACCTGTCGGCAACTGAAGGTTTCAATTAATTATCATCTATTCTAGAGAAGCTGCACGGTCATCAATGGTATCTGTTCTTTCGAGAGTTACTATCTTCATATGTAGTTCAAGGCTACCCGGCCATTGGCCTTCGTCTCTGCGAATGCGCACAGGCTGCCCGAACTTTTGCGGGAATCGTCACCTTAGTTGGCGCGAGTAATGAGCGGATGGGCAAATATCTATTAAGAACATTACATATGTAGTTTGTGGACAGTAGGGAATGTGGGTCTCACGGG
The DNA here is from genome assembly GCF_021461395.2 of Schistocerca americana. Classification (NCBI taxonomy): domain Eukaryota; kingdom Metazoa; phylum Arthropoda; class Insecta; order Orthoptera; family Acrididae; genus Schistocerca; species Schistocerca americana. The sequence continues at coordinate 175,263,698 of NC_060123.1, forward strand.
GAGCGTGCAAGGGATAAGTCCCTGCAGTCGCGCTATTCATCTGTGTCCTCGGTGGCTCAGATGGATAGAGCGTCTGCCATGTAAGCAGGAGATACCGGGGTCGCGGACGGAGCCCAGCTGAGGGAGGGCAGCGGCTCATGGCAACGCCCACCGCCGCTGCAGCCCGCGCCACGCCTACCAGCCATCCCAGGAATACCATCAAAGTGCTTCTGTGAAGTTCTCTTTCAGTGCCGTGTGCAATGATTGTTTTGTGTTCAGTGCTACACCAATGCCCTGGCTGGGATTAGTTAAAGTGAAATCAAAAGCAAAAGCAAAATCACCCTTCTTACACCAAAGCAAAAATAAGCAAATAATCAATTGCCAATTCTATGTCCTTGTGTTTTTCTAATACATCAGAAAATTATTGTCCACATTTATCGTTGCCAGAAAACTCATAATTAGAAACCGTAGAGTCCATTATCATGACACAGAAAGCCACAGATTCGACAAAATTTCAATACAAACTGAAAATGTTTTGGAAATGAAATAAACGAACTCAACACAGTAATGCAATAAAAACAATAACTATGAAATTTGAAAACTGAAAACGAAATGTAATGAATTCTAAAACTTCACTTATATCTACTATATATCTCTGAATTGAATAAAGTTTTACGTATTGTAAAAAACAAAACAAAAAAAAAAAAAAGGTTCGAGACCTGCGAGTCCTGGTCGGAGCACACATTTTCTGCTGTCCCCTTCGATGTATGTGTACAACTCCTGTCGGCAGCTGAGGGTTTCAATTAATTATCATTTTTTCCGAATTTTATTCTGTCGTTTATTGTGTCCCTTGTGATGTTTAGTTGGTTCAGGTCGTTTTCTACCTCTGCCACACATTTGTTGTTTCTAGTGGTTACCCAGTCAATGATCTCTTTGGTCAGCCCGTGTAATGGTATTCTGTATACGTGTCCATAGAATTGTAGTCTGCGTTTTCTAATCTCTTCTGTGATTGTCTCCGTCGCAGTGGCGTAATTTGGCTTCTTGTCAGATCTTGTTATAATGATTCGACACTACTTTGTATGCCTCGTCCAGTTTAGTTTTTCTTTCTTCGTTTGAGTCTGGCTCTGAGCACTATGGGACTTAACATCTGAGGTCATCAGTCCCCTAGAACTTAGAACTACTGAAACCTAACTAACCTAAGGACATCACACACATCCATGCCCGAGGCAGGATTCGAACCTGCGACCGTAGCGGTCGCGCGGTTCCTGTCTATAGCGTCTAGAACCGCTCGGCCACACCGGCCGGCTCGTTTGAGTCTGTTACGTCCGCTCGTTTGTAGTGTTTCACCGAGGTATTTTAAGTTTGCCATTTTGTAAATCGTACCATACTTTGTCTTCAGAGATGAAAGTTTCTTTGTGCTCATGAACTGTGTCTTTTCGTAAGACACCTGTAGTCCAGTTTTGGAAGCAATTTCGTGTAGTTTCTCAATAGCTTCTTTTGTTTCGTTTGTACCTTTCGTGACAATCGCCAAATCGTCTGCAAAAGCCAGGCATTTAATTTGTAGGTTTCCGAAGGTTATTCCCTGTTGTGCTATTTCCCATTCTTTTATTAACTTATCTAACACTAGACTGAAAACAAGAGGTGAGAGGCCATCGCCTTGTCGGACACCTGTGCGAATTTCTAAGGGCTCTGATAGTTCCCCACAGAACTTTACTTTAGAGGTCGTGTTGGTCAAGGTTTGCTCTATGATAGTCCGTGTTTTGCTGTCTACTTTGTATTCAGCTACAATTTTGAAGAGAGTTTTCCGGTCGATAAAGTCGTACGCCTTTTTGAAGTCGACAAAGGCAATGATCAAGATCTGTTTGTGTTGTAAAATCATTTTCAGCTTCAAAATTTGTTCCGCACAAGACGCTCTTTACGGAAACCTGCTTGGTATTCCCCAATCGAGTGGTCGGTCTGGCATTCTAGTCTGTTTAGCAAAGCTTTAGAGAGGATCTTGTTTGTGACCGGTAGTAGGGATATTCCTCTGTAGTTGTTCGGGTCAGTCTTGTCACCTTTTTTGTGTAGTGGGTGTATCAGGGCAGTTTTCCAGTCGTCGGGAATTTTCATGGTTTCCCAGATATCTTCCATGATCCTGTGGATGTCTTCGGTGAGTTCTGGGTCTTGTAACTTCCAGATTTCCGCGATGATGCCGTCTTCTCCTGGTGCTCTACGATTCTTGAGTAACTTTATTATTTCTTTAACTTCTTCTAGAGTTGGATGTTCACTATCTGGATTGTACGTGCTCGTTTCTGTCATCAGTTCTTCCATAGGGGGATCCGTGTTGAGGAGTTTGTCAAAGTACTTCGCCAGAATGTCACAATTGTTTTTGGTATTGGCTTCTAGGGTTCCATTCGGTCTTTTGAAGCACAACTAGGGTGGTTGACATCCAGTCATATTTTCTCTGAACGTTCTGTAGAAGTTTCTTGTATCGTTCTTCGTGAAGTCCGATTCCGTCTCCGTCAGCCGCCGTTTATCATACTGTCGTTTTTCACTGCGAATGATTTTGCTTGATTGTTTCAGTGTTGTCAGGAAGTTCATCCAATTCCCTGGGTATATATGGCTACTAAATTTTTTCCATGCACTGATTCGTTGGTCAATAGCTTGATCACATGTGTGGTTCCACCAACGGTGTTTTCTTCTGCGTGGTGCTTGTGCTAGTTTCATGGCCTCTCGGATTCTTCCTCAAAGTTGTGTCCAGTCTGTCGTTTCGTCCATTTTAGTTTTGTCTAATATTTGTACCTGGTTTGTGACGCATTTTTTCCATCAGCTGTGGTAGCGTGTATTGGCTTCGGTTACCTCGGCTGTAGGGTGATTTTTAGTGAGCATCTGTAGTGAACTCTGACGTCACGCAGCGATAGATACTAAATGCCTGCAGGTAATACACTTTTTTTTAAACTGCTCTCTGCCCAACACCAGCATCTAGTCAATTGAACGTATTTCCCACCAATAAGAATAAAGATAGCACGTTACACTCCAGCCTTTTTCCACCTGGCTTGTAGGTGTAGGCCGGCCAGACTGGCCGAGCGGTTCTAGGCGCTACAACCTGGAACCGCGCGACCGCTACAGTCGCAGGTTCGAATCCTGCCCCGGGCATGGATGTGTGTGATGTCCGTAGGTTAGTTAGGTTTAAGTAGTTCTAAGTTCTAGGGGACTGCTGACCTTAGAAGTTAAGTCCCATAGTGCTCAGAGCCATTTGAACCATTTTTTTGTAGGTGTAGGGTAGAGTTTGAGTGTTTATGTCGCTGGTTTCGAGTGGTATTGCGAAATTTTTTCCCAATGGGATAATGCCAGTTGTGTGATATCGTCAGTTTTCACGGCGTCTTTGCCGTCCTTGTGTAACGCTTTGCATGTAGCTGTGTAATTAGGCCCGATCTTTGTGATTAATTACGTAATTAGGATCGATATTTGCGTCAGTTTCCCGACCAAAATAAATAAAGTACGCTAACGTAACCTTCCTCTCCCGCATCTGGACAGTTTCCATGTGTTAGGCTTTTCATCGAGTAGAATCAGGGTTCAAGTCGCTGATACGTTGCGTTTTTTACGTGCACTGAGTGTTTGTGCACTGAATTATTTTTGGGTGTTTAAGTGTTGTGAGCGTGTTTGCATTTCATTACACATGCATTATTTCGGTGATCTACAAGTAGTTTGCTCGTCTGTATGCTGTGTACTGGATTAATTCGGTAATTTACGAGTTGTTTGCGCATCTGCACATCATTGTACTGCATTATTTATGAGTAGTTTCCATGCCTGTAAACCGTATATTGTGACCCCAAGCACATCAGAGTGAGTGTTAGTGAAATCCGTCACTAAATAAAATGTTCCAAAAATAAATAAAGTACAGTCCTTACTCTCTCGAGCTGCCCAGAACAGGCTGATTCCTTTTCCCGCCAATTTCCCCCTCCAGACGTGCAGCTGAGAAAAACATGTGACGTCATCTTGATGCTGTGCTCCTATTGACTGAACTGCACGATCACGTGACCTATTGCGGCGCCCTGTAGTGGTGAACTCACGAACTAGCTCAGTTCTTTGGTGTGCTGGTTCGGTGGCAGTTGTTTCTTGTTGGCTGGGAGCTTATACATAAGTTTTACAAATGACAGACAGTTCCAGCAGAGACAGATGTTTCCATGTGTTGTGTAATGCATCTTTAATGCAAAGCATTTATTTGTAGGACCGTATTCTTCCTCTTCAAATGTTCAAGCATTAATGCTCGCTTCCATTCTTCGTGCAGTGAGTTGTGGATGCACTCCTCGGCTGAATGAGTGCATGTAACACAGCTATTAAAACTCCCCCTGTCTGGCACCAACATCTCGCTAGTTGAATACATGCTCCTTCCACACCGACATCTCAACAAGCACTGATATCTCAGCCTCTTGTGGCGGTAACACCACACTATGCTGTAGGTTGATAATAAATTTAAACAAATTTAAACAATTTATATTCGAATTGAATGTCATAATGAGCATTTTCTAGTGGGGGCAACACCATACTAACTCCCCTCAGCTGCAGGAGTTCGCTCTTAGAGCAAAATTCCCTCCAAAATTCAAATTTTCCCGCCTATTTTCCAAGAGGGTGACACAGCATCATCCAAAAAAGTCGGAACACGGGGGGGGGGGGGGGGGGGGGGAGGGGGGGAGGGGGGGGCAAAGGACCAGTAGAAGCATATAATTCAATTTCATGTCAAAATTCAAACATCCTGCCAGGGGGAGTGACACTTTCCGCCAAAAGCCGCCATCTTGGATAATGGTACTCGCGTCGTCAGCTGGATGACATCATGGGCTGTTGCCAAGGCTACAGGTCGCCATCTTGGATGACGTCATCGCCGCCACCTTGGATATATCTGGCAACAACCGAGAGTGGGGCCACACATAGGTTGTTCTACTACACCTCTTTTATAGAAGATAGCAAAAAACCCACTGATGTTGTTGTAACTTCAGCGAAAGATGTCTGGGGAATAAAAAGAAAAAGGAAAAAATTGTGTTTTGGTCAATGTGGAACTTCTCCAAAAACAAACAATTTAGACAGTTAAAGGCTAAAAACAATTGATCCATACACTTCATAAAAGGAACACATTAAAGAAGAATGTACTGTGAACTAGTGGTACTATTAAAAGCAGAGATATACCTTGTTAGCCATATAACGCTAAAAACATCATAAAAACACTGCAATAACAAAAATATTATACGAAGTCGGTTACAGTCGGTAATCGACGTATGTCATCTGAACTTATACGTCAGGCGACCTGAGGGACACAGGACGACAGCTGAGACGTGCCAGGTGTCACTTAAGTAGGGGAAAGAGGCAAGTTACAAGGAGGGACTGTAGAGAGGGACAAGTAGGTAAGCGGGCAGAGGAAACTAATGAGATAAAAGCTGATAAAATGTGCTTTCCTTTGTCTGCTTGCCTACTTGTCCCTCACTGTAACTTGCCTCTCTCACCTATTTAAGTGCCATCCCCTGGCACATTTCAGCTGCCATCCTGTGTTCTCTCTGGTTGCCTGACATTAAAGTTCAGGTGGCATACACCGATTTTATAGATTGCACCCGACTTCGTATAATACTTATGCTATTGCGGTGTTTTATGATTTATGCTGATGAGGTGTTTTTCAGAGTTATTTGGTTTACAAGATATATCTCTCTTTTTAATGGTACCACTAGTTCACATAATGGTATCACTAGTTCACACTATATTATTTTTTAATTTGTTGCTCTTATGAGGTGTGTGGACAAGCTGCTTTGAACATTTATGTATCTGAACTGTTGTTGATAATGACTACTATATTCTCCACCATTTCACTGATTCTGTTTAAATCTGATCTTCATACCGTGTAGATGCCACTAGATAATGTCTTTGGGGACCGAAATCGGTCCTAGCTTAAAACAAAAATAAAATTGCAACTGGTGCTCGTATTTTCTTCAAACCTATTACTGTACGGGCGGAATCTGCGCTAAGATACTCCATATGCTGGACAAGAAATCTCTCCGCAATTGTTTTGGCGCCAACTAATCTGACGCAACCCACGATCCATAGCTACATGTATTGCAAGATCTCGATTCGCAAGGGAAAGCGGGAGGGGCGGAAGGTAATCGATAAAATAGAGACGCTTACTGTTGTAAGCGAGAATAACGCGGCACCTGACCCCAAGAACTTCTAACATAATTGCAGTGGTGTCTATTGCTGCAGCCTTTGGCCTCCGTTTTTCCTTCCTTTTATTAGGTTTGTCAGCTGGGTGCAACGTTGATGATGCTGCTTCAGTTTCCGTTGGATTGAGGATAGGGTACAGGCCGTAATTTCTCTCCGGCTGATGTTTCGTACTCGTTTTTTTCCATGTTTTGATTCGATCCAAGATAGCGCTCAGTTTTATCACGGTCCTAGACCACGGGACGTGTCATCCTGTGATTCAGGTCAACAGGCCGCTTGTTGCTAGAGTTAACAAGCGCCTCATTTGTGGCAGCGTTAAATGGCGATCTCACTTTGTGGCCGACGTAGCGAGGTCATCAAAGCCTCACTGGCTTTGTAGCTCAAAGTTGACACTGCGTGCAACCGTCACCTCGTCATGTACGAATGCATGCTTTCACGGCGATATGTGTTAATAAAACATTCTCGTGTTTCAAGCCGCGTCAAGTGGTTTACTGCCCACGAGCTTTCGGCAGAGATCTCATCTGGCATTGTCAAGTGGATGACTGTCGTGCTCATTGCTCATTGCTGTGCTCATTGCTGTGCTTATATAGCCGCGCCGTCGCTCGTGACGTCACTGGTGTTCGTGACGTCACCGAACACCAGTGACGTCACGAGCGAAGTCACGAGCGACGGCTACCGCAAGTAGGCGACTATAAATCAGCGATATTGTTCGAGAATTTCTGTGCCATAGGTGTTAGGGAAGCTGCAGTCCAGGGACCCGCCGAGCCACATAGTCAAACAGACTGACTGTGAGGCCCTTGGTGGTATCCCGCGCCTGCCAGGTGTAGGGAAAGGTCACTGGCACGGAAATTGTCGAAATATAGGACAAATTCTGTAAACCGTTTCATTTCACGGTTGCCCCACTATGGGGCACCCACAAGATCGACATCCAAGCGGCGACTCACACAGTGTGGACCCGACATCTATCAGGACTTCATCATCATCTCTTTCTTCATCCATAGACCACCCACCCCCATCACCATCTTCAGTCACTAGTTCGGACTCTGACAATCTTGTCATTGCCACCGACAGTGACACCAGCTCTATCTCGTCACTGGGCGAGGGACGTCTGCGGCGAAGCGGGAGGCTGCTTCAAAAACAGGAAAAATCTGGGCAGCCCCTGCAACCCGCTATTGCGGAAGAAAATCAACTGCAAACGCCACCTGCCTCAGCAAAAGAAAACCCAAAACATGTCGAAACAGCAGAACAGGTAAATCCTGTACTGCCACAACAATGCCAGGGCACAGAAATCGAAATCACAAAATCTGATCGCCCCCAAAAACCAACAACAGATATCAGTGCGAACTCAGAAAGCGCAGCACCAACGCCAAAGGCCACCCAGATGACGTCAGAGGGCGGCAACAGGGGACAGGAGAAAACAAGTCCAGTAGCTCCCCAGGCGCAAGAGGGCCCCACGCAAAATAGAAATCAAAGACCTAACAGAGGTCGAAGGGTTCCCCCTATCACTGTGTTCGAGACAAAAGGGTACACGACCTTGATAGGGCAAATCCAAGGAAAACTAACGGGTGCCCTCAGTTCCACATACAAGGGTGATAGCATCGTCTATCAGGCTACAAACCCAGAGGATTTTCACTACCTCAAGCAAGAATTCAGAAAGTGTAATCTAGAATTCTTTACGTATAACGACGACCCGAAGAGTACACTGAAGGTCGTCGTTAAAAGACTGACGCTCTACTGGACCCCAGAGGACGTCAAGAATGCACTCTCCGAGAAGGGCTTTCCGGTGCAAGACGTATTCCAAATGTCTAAGCCGCAGACAGAAATCGATGACTCTGGAAACACAGTATCAGCGCCAAGAAGAAAAACGGCCAATTTCCAGGTCAATCTATTGAACACGGCGGAGGCTAGAAAAATATTTAAAGTAGAGAGACTACTTCATATGAAAGTTACCATAGAATTATACCAAAAACCAAGTGGGCCCACACAGTGCTATCTATGCCAGAGATTTCGACATGGGGCAAACCAATGCGAACTCGCCCCCAGGTGCGTTAAATGTGCAGGACCGCATCTTTCTGGCGCCTGCACAAAGAAAAGGGAAGAACCGGCCATAAGTGCCAACTGTAGGGGCAACCATCCAGCCTCCTTCAGGGGCTGCCCAGAAAGACTGAAGATCGTCCAGGCGTGGGAGCGCCAGCGAGCATCAGCTCCCAGAAGGCAGGAACCACTTCCCAGAACGCCACTGAGAAACCCCAACCCCCCTCCAGCTCCCCCCGTGGTAGAAATAAACCCTCCACCATCCCCAACACCTGCCAGAGCAGAAACCACAAGCCCTCCAAACCCTGCCCAACCCCAGCGGAGTACACAACCACCCGCTCCACAACATCAACCACGCCACGAAGAAAGCCCTACTGGCAACAGGACTTTAGCCAAGGTTGTGAAAACTGGGCGCACTCCTCCCCCCCCCCAAATACCCCTAAACCAAAGCCGCAACGATCCCCCCTACAAGGCAACTCTGCCTATTAAAAGAACTCCACCCCCACAGGTCGTCTCTCCCCCACAAAACATACCCCTGCCCACCCCAACCCAACCTGAAACAGAGAAGGCAGAGACAACACCACCGCCCTCAACATCAAAGGCCACAAATGTACAACCACCAAGGGCCATACCAGCCCAAGCCATACCCACCGAATCCGCCCAAGCCACAGCTGCACCAGCAGATACCAACAACACTATTAACATCGTCAGTGGCCAGACCACTGCGCAGGAACGTCCCGTTCAGGTCGAACAGGAACAGCCACTCCAGTTCCTCTCTAAGATTTGGGCGTTCATAAAGTCCCTCATTTCACCAGCCGTCCTTGAAGGCATAACCCAGCTATGCACCAAAATAGCAACAGCCCCAGACTTAATCTCTACAATCACAATACTCGCCACCAACATCCTACCACTGCTCTCCAATGGCAAATGAACATGAGAAGCAGCATATCACCATCGCCATCTGGAATGCAGATGGCATCTATCACGACAGGTTCGAGCTTGAGATGTTCTTGGATGATCATGGAATCGATGTAGCTCTCCTCAGTGAGACACATCTAACCCCAGACGACACCTTTCAGGTCCGCAACTACCAACTAATTAGGACGGACCGTCCTAACAGACAAGGTGGCGGTACAGGTATCCTAATAAAACGGCGCCAGGTACCTGTACCAAGACTCATTAACACAGAGGCAACAGCGGTGGAAGTTGTTCTCAACAACCGCCCCACACACCTGGTGGCAGTATACCATCCGCCAAGCACGACACTATTTCCTCACGACCTGGACGGTCTTCTGAAAGGCAGTCACAACACAATAGTAGGAGGGGACCTGAACGCCAAGCACAGGGCATGGGGTTGCCGCACCACGAACACCAGTGGAAATCGGTTACTAAGATATCTTGATAACCATCTGGCAGTGCAGGTCGTCTCCCAGACGAGCCCACTCACTTCCCATATAATTCAAGGTGTCGACCAGACGTATTAGACATATTTCTGGTAAAAAATATCAATCTGTCAACCACCACAGAAGTTGTCAACAGTCTAAACTCTGATCACAGCCCTGTGGTACTCAGATTTGAGGGAGATCAGGACGTACCCAACAACAGAATACAAACAACGGTGTACACCGACTGGGAGAGATACAAGCAACTGGTTGCCACACACATCCCAGACCATGAACCAGACATGCCCACCCACGTGGAAATAGACCAAGCCATAGAGGAATTTACCAACATTATCAAGGCGTGTGGAAAGGCTGCCACCACCAAAATCACACACAACAATGGGCGATCCAACCTGCCCCCAGATCTAGCACAACTAATATCGGACAAAAACCGCATGCGCAAAAGATGGCAGACCTACCGACACCCACAGGATAGGAGACGCATGAACCAAATGGCCCATGAAATACAGACCAGACTGAAACTCCTGAGATGTTCCAGGTGGGAACAAAGTCTTCAGGCAGCTGAGAGAAATCCGGAAAAGTTCTGGGGGATAATAAAAGCTAGGCGGCAACCCCACAAAGCCAACAGACCACTACACGGGCAGAACGGCTTGGTATACACACCGGAGGACAAAGCGACTGCCATGTCAAACACCCTCGAACTCCAATTCCAGGAGAATGTCATAGAGGACGACGAGGACGAAGCAGATGCCCTGGAACAGCGGGTAGAACGACACCTCCATCGCAGACTTCGCGCCAGGTCCGACACGACCTTCGAACTGACCAGCGAGCGTGTAGTTGCAGCTATCATCAGGCGAATCGGCATTGCAAAAGCCCCTGGTCCTGACAACATCAAACCACCCTTCCTTAAGGCCCTCCCCCAACCTGCAATCTCCCATCTCACTGCCATCCTAAATAATTGTCTTACAGCACAGTATTTCCCTTCAACCTGGAAGGTTGCTAAAGTAATTTCAATCCCGAAACCAAATAAAGATCACCTATTCCCTCAAAACTATCGGCCAATCTCCCTGCTCAACGACCTATCTAAGTTACTTGAAATCCTCATCCAAAACTCCCTACTACAATTCCTATCTGCCAACAACATCCTTATCTCCGAGCAATTTGGATTTCGTGCTGAGCATAGCACAACACAACAAGCCATTCGTCTGGTGGAGCACATCTGCACAGAGAAGAGCCAGGGCAATAGCACAGCTGCCATTTTCCTGGACATTGAAAAAGTGTTAGACCGGGTTTGGCATGGCGGTCTGCTATACAAACTGTCGAAGATGAACTGCCCACTTCACCTGCTTAAAATAGCCCACTCGTTCCTGGTGGAAAGAAAATTCTACTCTACAGTAGATCGAGCAAACAGCGAGCTAAAACAAATAGAAGCGGGTGTCCCACAGGGATCTGTGCTTGGCCCCCTCCTATATCTACTATATACAAACGATCTGCCGAAGGAGCCGGGCGGCAACATTGCCCTATATGCAGATGACACTGCATTATACCACAGTGGCAGAAACATCAACTATCTAGCCTACCGCCTACAACGACACCTAGACAAAGTAACAAAGTGGTGCAATCTGTGGAAAATAAAGATCAACGCAGACAAATGCCAGACTATCTTATTCAGCCACAAAATCAAACGCCCCATAGTGAACATCACGCACAACGACCAGGTACTACCCTGGAAAGAAGTAGTTACCTACCTAGGGCTAAAACTGGATAAGAATCTGACATTCACCCATCACATCAAAGAGGCCAGAAACAAGGGCTCCGCCCGGCTCTTTCAGTTATATCCACTCCTTAAAGGCAGGGGACTCACAGTACCTGCCAAACTCAAAATTTGGAAAACGATCATCCTGCCAGCCATGCTCTACGGTTCAGAAGCGTGGAGTATGGCAGCAGACACCAACCTCAAACAGTTGGAAATCATCCAAAACAAAGCCTTCCGAATAGTTGCAGACGCTCCATGGTTCTCGAGCAATGAGGAGATCAGAGCAATGTTAGGACAGCCCTCATTCTATCATCTCATAAAACAAAAATCATCAAAATTCTACGAATCATCCAACGCATCACCACACCAACTCATCAACTCTCTGGGAAGGGATGAAAACCCTGGCCAGAGAGCACCAATCACTACCATCCATCGCCAATTCAGGCGTTAGTCATATAAATTCATGCGCAAACATACACTTACACCATCATCGCCGCCGTCTCCACTAACATCATCTACGCAGGGGAAAACTGACCCCTAGCCAATACCGTATATAACCCTGAATCCGCACCATCAAGGAACACCTCGTAAGACAGAGCGTTTTCAAGGACGCTGGTTCTTCAAATACACCATGGGTATTGACCCAGCCATTTCACACGACAGTCATCCACTTGACAATGGCAGAGGAGATCTCTGTCGAAAGCTCGTGGGCAGTAAACCACTTGACGCGGCTTGAAACACGAGAGTGTTTTATTAACATCACATCGTCGTCTGCGTATCGTATCAGCGGCACTCTGGCCCCTCTCGGGGATGGTACCGGCTCACCAACGTAATCTTCGGTAGCAGCCCTCTCCAGCGACAGCTCCCGGCAATATGTGGCGCGACATTCATGCTGGGTTTGTTTTCCAAAACGTACAAACATGAAGTAACTTTATTAACGATCGTGGGCCATGAGTGAAGATAGTCCTGAAGACCCTTTGTGGAGTTCACAGTGGACCCAAGAAGGTGTTTAAATAATCGACTTCGCCCTACACACAATGTCCTAGACAACGAATCTGAATAAAGGAAACTAAAGAGGGAACACTTTTGTAGAGTTAAGGTTATGTCCCCGACAAGGAATCTGATCCCCAAATTTGGAACGCATTACGCCACCAAATACGCAATTCGTGCATGTCACGCAGGTATCATCAAATTTTTTTTTCTACCTAGTTTTTGCCCATTTCAAACAAAGTTTTCATTCCTTCATTATCTTTTGAAATGCACAGTGACACTGGTATACTGAAACTCCAGGGCCGGCCGGAGTGGTCGAGCGGTTCTAGGCTCTTCAGTCTGGAACCGCGGGACGGTTACGGACGCAGGTTCGAATCCTGCCTCGGGCATGGATGTGTGTGATGTCCTTAGATTAGTTAGGTTTAAGTAGTTCTAAGTTATAGGGAACTGATGACCTCAGATGTTAAGTCCCATAGTGCTCAGAGCCATTTGAATTTTTGAAACTTCAGGATAGGCCTTATCAATTCATCCAGCTACAGTGCAAGATATCAGAGACTGAAGTAATGTACAAGCTACATTCTAATTCATTTACAGGATTATTCTCTTTGGTACATCCAGTAAACATATGCTCTTGTTTGTCTCCGTTAACAATTCGTCTGTGTAGAACACAGAAAGTGACGGCACTTTTAAAGTCCACACCCAAGCCCCGAGTGGGACCCATTCCGGAGTTATATAATTTCTCGTTACGGTCTTCAGGATGACACAGTTGTTGTCTTATGACAACAATTGTAAAGCAAAACGCAGTTTTTATGTTAGTTCATGCATGTTGCATCTCGTGAACTCTGAGGTCGTTAAGAATTGTTTAGCCATAAATATTTCAAAAAAAGTTTTATTTCAATGCCATGACCGGTTTCGGGCTATCTTGCCCATCTTCAGGTCACTTGCTTTTCCAATTACATTAATATTTTCGTCAGCACCACCTCTGCTTCTCCAGCAATACGTTCCAGCGGGTGGACTGGCGAAAAAATAAATGTAATTGGAAAAGCAAGCCGTCTGAAGATGGGCAAGATAGCCCGAAACAGGTTATGGCATTAAAATAAGAATTTTTAAAGGTACTTGTGACTGGTTCTTCCCCAACAACACACAGTTTGCGTTTACAATTTTTTATTATTTTCTCCTAATGGAAATGAGCAAAAAAAGAGAAGATCTGAGGAAATGAATGTCTGTCGGAGCGTGAAGTAAGAAATAAGAGAAATGTGAGTCCAGCTGCGTATTTGGAAAGAACAGCGTAGTAAGTGCGCTGCTTTACGTTGCAGGTTTTACAGAGGCCAAGAACATGGTTAGTGAACTCGAACGATCACCTGTGGAAGCAATTAAATGTATGTTGTGATGTTAAAATAAAGTTCACCCATGAACCACGGATCTTGCCGAGGCCGGATGGCACGCCTCAGTGACACGGATAGATATACCGTAGGAATAATTACATCGGAGGAGTATCTGTGGAAAGGCCAGGCTAATATACGGTTCCTGAAAACGCTCAGCAGCCTTTTCAGTAGTTGCAGGGGTTCAGTATTTTTGATTGACTGATCATGGTTAATAACATTAGTCAACTGGGCTTGCAAAGCTGGTACTGCAAACGGCTGAAAGCAAGGGGATACTACAGCCATTATTTTTCCCGGCCTTCAGCTCTGCCTTATGATTAAGTAATGGGTCCTGATGGATAAAATATTTCGGACGTAAAACAGTCCCCTGTTGGGATCTCCGCGCGGAAATACTCAACAGGATATCGTTATTATGAAAAGCAAAACTGGCATTGTAAGAGATGTAGTGTGCAGTGCAGGATTATCAATACAAAATCAAATACTGATAATGCAGGAACTGGTCTAATAAATATATATTGTAAAAGTAAGTGTACAATGTGCGTGCCGCTGTTCCGGTACGATCAAGTGAGTTATATGGTGCGTTAACCCTCTATATACCATCCATGAAGAATTTTCGCGTTTTTACCGGAGGACGTGCTTTTAAAGATATAAGGGCTGGGAGGTTTCGCCCTCGAGAAATTCCTAGAACATTTGAGAACATTCGAGAACATTCCACAACATTCAAGAATATTCTAGAGCATTCGACAACATGCTAGAATGTCCCGGAACGTTCCACAATGCTCTGGGATGTTCTGGAATAGTCTGGAGCAATCGCAAAGGTTCCAGAAAGTTCGGGAAAATTCCGAAACATCCGAGATTAATGTGGATCATTCCAGAAGACTCTCGAATTTTGTGGGATGTTCTATAACATTGAGGACTATTCGAAGCCTTTGTGGTATGTTCTGGAATTCGCCACTGGTGTGGCTACTCATTGGTAGGGGTATATAAAGCAAGACCCGTCGTCGGTTCGTACGTCAGTTTATTATCAGTGACGAAGAGAGGAACCGAAAAAGTAGTGCAGTGATTGAATAAAACCAAAAAGTGAAGAGTGAGAAGTCAAAGTGATAGAGTGAGTGAATATAAATCGAAAATAAAGTGTGAAAACTGTGTAAAGTGTACTTAGTGTATTTGTTAATAAAAAGTTGATTTGATTTATATTTTAAACAACGCCCAAACTTAAAAGAGGAGGAAATCTTGCCAGTTCTAAAGCAAAACGGCGAAAACAAAAAGAACAGCGAATAAACGAAACATACGAAGAGCGCGAAGCACGTTGAAGTTCCCAACGAACGACAATGAGAACCGTGGGAAGCAGAGAAACCGAAGAACAACGAAATGAAGAATCAAGGATTGCGACAGAATCTTATAATAAAAGACTGTGAATTCAAGCCAGCCATGAAAATATTACCCTACGAGAAGTGGGGACGAGGACAATTATGTAGTACTACCTGACAAATGAAGCACTCCACTGCGACCCGACGAGAGAATATAAAGAACACTTCCTGTAAAATATAAAAGCACACAACGCCTGCTTCCAAATGACTTCTTTCTGAGTCACTTAGATCAACAATAACAAAGATGAAATCGATTATGTTTTTTCCACCGAAGGAGGAGCCTATCACATGGGTTCATGATTACCACTATCCAACGAAGACTACAAATTTCTGCAACTATATTTAGTCGGAAGTGTGAAAACAGAAACTAAACAAAGATGCACAAATATCAGTAGTAGTCCAAGACGTACAGAGGATCTTACGCAAATACAGTCAACTGATTCACATATTCGAAACAGCACTAGACCGAATAATTTCCGACGACTGTGAAGTTATAATTCGAGCCGACGAAAGATCACCTGGAGAACACGAACGTCGATTTAATATACATAAGATAAATGAAGTCACCATAGTAACTGTGGATGAAAATACGATCCGTGACATAATTGTACAACGAAGAAGAGAAGGACTACAATGCATTGCAGAGACACACAGTTCATATGATGCCCTCCAATATCCATTAATATTTCTGCACGGAGAGGATTGATATAATTTTAAGGTGAAACAAATCCAACCTGAAACAGGTGCAGAAACAAACAAAAATGTCACTTCCAAGGAGTTTTATGCTTACTGATTATTGATCAGAGACAATGAAACAAACAATCGCTTTCTCAACATTCGCCGTTTATTCCAACAATTCCTGGTATATGTATATATGCCAAAATAGAAGGGGAACAGATACTTTATGTAAAACTGAATCAGAAGGAACTACGCACGGAGGAACACATCCACTTTCGAGACCCAATCGTAAATGACGGAAACATTGACGACATTGGAACAAAGGTAATCTTACCCTCATCATACACAGGAAGTCCGAGACACATGCACGAATACACTCAAGATGCCCTGATCTACATAAGAAAAAGTGGCCCGCCGCGGTGGCCGAGCGGTTCTAGGCGCTTCAGTCCGGAACCGCGCGACTGCTACGGTCGCAGGTTCGAATCCTGCCTCGGGCATGGATGTGTGTGATGTCCCTAGGTTAGTTAGGTTTAAGTAGTTCTAAGTTCTAGGGGACTGATGACCTCAGATGTTAAGTCCCATAGTGCTCAGAGCCATTTTGAAAAAGTGGACGAGCTGACTTCTTCATAACATTGATGTGCATCACGTCGTGCCCAGAAATCAAAGAACAACTAAGATAAGGACAAGCCCCCAAGCATTGACACTACATAGTAGCCCGAGTTTTCCAACAAAAACAAATGAGATTTATTGAAGTCATCACAAAGTGCCGCCTCTTTGGAACCGTTAGATACTGGATGCACTCAATCGAATGGCAAAAATGAGGACTGCCTCACTCACACCATCTCATATCGCTACATGACAGAATTCATCCCAAGGATATCGACAAAATCATCCAAGCTGAATTTCCCAGTTCGCAAGAAGATCCGGAACTGTACAACACAGCAGTGAAAAACATTATTCATGGACCTTGCGAGCCATTAAATTCCTAATTTGGCCTGCATGAGTAATGGAAAATGTACAAGAAAGTACCCAAAATCATACAAACCGGAGTTGATGGCTGTCCCAAATACAGAAGAAGAGCGCCAAAAAACGGTGGATTCACAGCAAAAATACGAATTCGAGGCTACGACTAATTGGTAGTACATAATCAATGGGTAGTACAATATAACACACTATTTTCCAAAATGTTCCAAGCACACATAAACGTAGAATACTGCAATTCAGTGAAATCCATCAAATACATCTGTAAGTACGTGAGCAAAGGTAGTGACATGGCAGTATTTCAAATAGCCAAAAACAGTGGACAACAAAACAGAAACGACGAGGACGTCATGTACCAAATCGGAAGATGCATCAACAGTAACGTAGCCGCGGGCGGATTTTCGGTTTTCCCAAACACGAACGCGAAAGAACTGTACAACATCCAGCAGAACATTTGGGGAATGGACGAAGAGTTTACTTCACAAAAGACACCGCCGGAAAAACTCCAAGAAAACCACCTCAAAACAAAACATTAACAGCTTTTTACCAACTATGTCAGACGGGTCTATTCGCGAAAACATTACTGTATGTCGACGTCCTCACGTGGAACGCAGCAAGAAAACTCTTTCAACGACGAAAACAAGGAATTCCAGTAGAATGTCACCCAGGAATCATGAAAACCGGCGCACAAGGCCGATAGCACAGTATATCCGAACAACGCTGAATGTTTCTATCTCCGGATGTTACTACACGAAATAAGGGGACGAACAAGTTTCACAGTCCTCAAGGCCGTTACCTATGCGAGACGTACAGAGAAGCATGCCAATGCTTCCAGTGCTTAGGACTAAGCCACACTCACAGCTTCATGCGAACAAATGAGAGACTTATTCGCCATAATTCTAACAACATGTTACCCATCGAATCCAAAACAGCTACGGAACTGTTTCAAAGACAGTGTGATTGGCGATGTACTGTACCAAACCCGACAAGCCCATCCTGAACTGACCATCGAATTCAACGACGACATTTTCAATGAAACGCTCCTTCGCCTAGAAGACGAATTTTTAGCAATAAACAACCAGACCTCAGTACAACTTGGGATGCAAGCACCTGAAAAGAAGCTATCGGCGTGCTAAACTTCGAAATTACAAAAAAAAAAAAAAAAAAGCTGCAGCACCAACGGACTACTTCAGTACATTGCTCACAACAAACTGCTCCTCAATGGCAATCAAAAGGATATTTACAACGTTATCATGGACCGGATCGCCAACATTGGCGGAATTATTTAGCTGGACGCTCCAGGCGGCACTGGGAAAATGTTTCTAATAAATCTATTGCTGGCCGAAATACGTGCTAAACAACACATCGCACTTGCACTGGCATCATCCCGTACTGCAGCCACATTTATGGAAGGAGAACGAACTGCCCATTCGTCCCAACACCTACCGTTGAATACAGCTGAAGAACGATTCTCGGTAGGGAAAATCTCAAGAGCATCTGTAAGGAGTGAGCTTCTAATGGAAGCTGAAATTATCTTCTGAAACTAGTGCACAATGACACATAAAAAATCCCTTGAAACCATGGACAGAACATTAGAAGACTTGCGAGGAAACCCTGAAGTGGTGGGAGGGGCTCTACTGATACTATTAGGAGATTTTTAACAAAGACTTCCAGTTATCCCCAAGTCAGCACCAGCAGACGAGATCGATGTACTCTTTAAAAAATCGCATGTGTGGCCACACATACAAATACTGCGACTAACAAAAAATATGAGAGCTGAACTATCGAAAGAGGAAACAATAGCACATTTTGCTCAACAACTTTTACAAACAGGCGTTGGCACATATTGTACTGACCAGGCGACTGGCCTCGTAAAACTCAACAATGATTTCTGCAACATAGCCATTGCTGAAAACGAATCATCGACCAAATTTACCCAAAGATGTTCACAACCACACCAACCTGGATTGCCTTCTTGAAAGGACTATTTTGGCAACTAAAACTATAATTGTCGACGGTATCAACTTTAATATTCGAAAGAAAATACCCAGTGAAGAGAGAATATACAAATTGATCGAAGGATGGTAAATGTTGAAGAAAGTGTGAACTTCCCTACAGAATTTATAAAGTCATTGCAAGTACCAGGAACGCTATTACACTGTCTTTGACTTGAAATTGGAACTCCAATCATAAATCTCAACTCACCAAAACTGCGTAATGGAACAATAATGATCGTCAAACATCTATCGAATAATATAATCGAAGCCGAACTTTTGACTGGAAGGTACGAAGGACACACACTGTTTACCTCAGAATACCACTGATCTCTACTGACCTGCCATTCCAATTTAAAAGACTGCAATATCCAATCAAATTAGTCTACAATTTTACAATTAACAAAGCACAAGGACAAACTTTAAAATATTGCGGCATCAACCTGAAAATTCGAGAAATTTGTACATGTATACCCTGAATAATAAAACGAAAAATGTTAATAATTATGAAAAATCCGCCTCGAATGCACAAACTACCTGGTGTTTACCTAGGTTTCAGCGTGGGTAACCACGCCTTCTTCAGAACTAAATATAAAACAGCTTGCCTAAACAGGCATAGTCAAAAGCTAAAATCAACACCTACAGCGGCAAGACCCCATAAAAAATTTTTTACAAATATAGGGTACATATGTACCGTGTATTTGTAAAAAAATTTTATGAGGTCTTGCCGCTGTAGGTGTTGATTTTAGACTTTGACTATGCCTATTTAGGCAAGCTGTTTTATATTTAGTTCTGAAGAAGGTGTGGTTACCCACGCTGAAACCTAGTAAACACCAGGTAGTTTGTGCAATAGAGGCGGATTTTTCATAATTATTTCGATACTTACGACTGCTGACGCGCTGCAGTACTGAAAGTTCCAAAAATGTTGTTTATAAACAAGTATTGTAAATGGTTAGAATATGATTTCAATAATTTTTTTACATCTTATACTTCAACAAGTACTGTAATCACTTAGAATGTGTTTTCAATAGTTTATTTACCTTGTATACTTTACAGTTTAGCCTTTTATTCCAACTACCACACAATCTCATATCAACTCCCTGAGCAGAGCCGAGAACACTAGCTAGTAACTAATAATAAAATCAGGATGCAGGTAAGTTTCTATGAACAGTGTACTCCACGCATTATCTTAGCCAAGATAGACACTAAGCCAAAACCAACCACAATAGTAGAAGTTTGTATGGTAAACAGCTCTGCGGATTGAAAGATTGGAGTATGAAGTAACCAAATTTTTGAGTTAATTAAGGGAGACGTAAATTCAATTGTGATAGGGGACAGAAATCATCACTACCGCTTCCTTTGAAAATCATAAAATGAGGTTGTATACATGGAGAAGACCTGGAGACAATCAAAGTTTCAAAGCCGTATCTTAAGTTACAAAACATATCCAAGGTCAGATGTAGACTTTGTCTACAATTTATTGGTTGTCAGCCGATTCCCCACAACTTCATTTGCATATCAATTTGACATATATTGAACACACCTCCTTCTCTCCATTCTCTCTCTCTCTCTCTCTCTCTCTCTTGATTTCCTCCTCCCCCTTTGTCCATTTCTTCCACCCCCTCTCTCTGACAATATCTTCTTCCTCCCTCCCTCTGGCCATATCCTCCACTCCATCTCCCTTTCTATCTCTGCCTTTCCGTCTTCTTTTCCACCTGCCAGGCACCCCTCTACACCTTCCACATGACTCATGTATCTTCCCCTCTCCCTGTCGATTTCCTCCTCCCCTCACTCTGTCTGTCCCCTTGTCTATCCATCTCAACCTCTTTCCACCCATGCCCAACAGCACTTGTAGTCGCTGAAGTGCAATTCAGTAAAGCAGGGCAATACTTCTCCCACAACGTGCCTGTCAGTCAGGCAGGCTAGACATCAGGGGCTCGAAAATCATTTATTTACCTCTGACATAAGACCATCATAAAAAGCAGGTTGATAAAGCAGACCACTAGTACCCCAACACAACGCACTTGTCACATAGGATGGCCTATGTGTCATGGCCCAGAAAAAAGTATTCTGCCACTGACCCCCTGTCATGTAGACTGGCCTGCAAAGCAAGTTGATTTGGCAGGCCGACACTGTTCCCATACAGCACGGCTCTCATGTAGGGCAGTCTATGTGCTAGGGGTTGAAAAACCATACACACATTCCTCCCCTTATCGCCACTCCTGTTGGAGGTAGGAGGTTATAAGACCAAAATGCTGATACTTGTGAGGCCTTCTCTTTCTGTGCCAAATTAGGTTGAAATCGATCCAAAGGTTTGGGAGGAGGTCCCTCACATACATATACACATACAGTCTGCTTTATACACTCCTGGAAATTGAAATAAGAACACCGTGAATTCATTGTCCCAGGAAGGGGAAACTTTATTGACACATTCCTGGGCTCAGATACATCACATGATCACACTGACAGAACCACAGGCACATAGACACAGGCAACAGAGCATGCACAATGTCGGCACTAGTACAGTGTATATCCACCTTTCGCAGCAATGCAGGCTGCTATTCTCCCATGGAGACGATCGTAGAGATGCTGGATGTAGTCCTGTGGAACGGCTTGCCATGCCATTTCTACCTGGCGCCTCAGTTGGACCAGCGTTCGTGCTGGACGTGCAGACCGCGTGAGACGACGCTTCATCCAGTCCCAAACATGCTCAATGGGGGACAGATCCGGAGATCTTGCTGGCCAGGGTAGCTGACTTACACCTTCTAGAGCACGTTGGGTGGCACGGGATACATGCGGACGTGCATTGTCCTGTTGGAACAGCAAGTTCCCTTGCCGGTCTAGGAATGGTAGAACGATGGGTTCGATGACCGTTTGGATGTACCGTGCACTATTCAGTGTCCCCTCGACGATCACCAGTGGTGTACGGCCAGTGTAGGAGATCGCTCCCCACACCATGATGCCGGGTGTTGGCCCTGTGTGCCTCGGTCGTATGCAGTCCTGATTGTGGCGCTCACCTGCACGGCGCCAAACACGCATACGACCATCATTGGCACCAAGGCAGAAGCGACTCTCATCGCTGAAGACGACACGTCTCCATTCGTCCCTCCATTCACGCCTGTCGCGACACCACTGGAGGCGGGCTGCACGATGTTGGGGCGTGAGCGGAAGACGGCCTAACGGTGTGCGGGACCGTAGCCCAGCTTCATGGAGACGGTTGCGAATGGTCCTCGCCGATACCCCAGGAGCAACAGTGTCCCTAATTTGCTGGGAAGTGGTGGTGCGGTCCCCTACGGCACTGCGTAGGATCCTACGGTCTTGGCGTGCATCCGTGCGTCGTTGCGGTCCGGTCCCAGGTCGACGGGCACGTGCACCTTCCGCCGACCACTGGCGACAACATCGATGTACTGTGGAGACCTCACGCCCCACGTGTTGAGCAATTCGGCGGTACGTCCACCCGGCCTCCCGCATGCCCACAATACGCCCTCGCTCAAAGTCCGTCAACTGCACATACGGTTCACGTCCACGCTGTCGCGGCATGCTACCAGTGTTAAAGACTGCGATGGAGCTCCGTATGCCACGGCAAACTGGCTGACACTGACGGCGGCGGTGCACAAATGCTGCGCAGCTAGCGCCATTCGACGGCCAACACCGCGGTTCCTGGTGTGTCCGCTGTGCCGTGCGTGTGATCATTGCTTGTACAGCCCTCTCGCAGTGTCTGGAGCAAGTATGGTGGGTCTGACACACCGGTGTCAATGTGTTATTTTTTCCATTTCCAGGAGTGTATGACAGATTAACTGCAGACTGAAACTGAAGAAATTGGCGAAAGGCAGGAAATTCAGGAATGGGACGCAGAACTAAATGTTTTTGAGAGTTTCAGAGGGAGCATTAGGTAAGATTCAACTGAAACAGATGAAAGGAATGCAACAGAAGAGGAAGGGATGGCTGTGAGTGATTAAATAGGGAATGCAGCACAGGATCAAATAGGTAGAAAAACAATCCCTAGTGGAAACCCTTGGTCAATGCAGGAGATACCGCATTTAACTGACAAAAGGAGAAAACATAAACATGCAGCAAGTGAAGCAGGTAGAAGTTAACAAACTTTTAAAAATTAGATTTACAAAAAATGCAAAAGGATTGAACATGAGTAGCCAGAGGTGATACGCAAGTCTGGGACGCATGCATAAGCAGGGGAAAGACAGAAGCCACTGATAAAGAAAATTAAAGAGCTGGTTGGAGAAAAGAGAAGCAGTTATATGAATATCAAGATTTCAGATGGTAAGCTAGTACTACACAAAGAAAGGAAAACTGGAAGGTGGAAGGAATGTATAGAGGGACTGTACAAGGCAAGTGAAATTGTACACAATAGTATATGAGGCGGAGGAAGAAGATGAAGATGAGATGAGTGATATGATAACGTGAGAAGAATTTGATAGATCAGTGAATGACATACGTAGAAACAAGGCACCTAGAACAGATAACACTCCCTCAGAAATATTGCGATCCTGGGGAGAGTCAGCCATGACAGAACTATTTCAGCTGGTGTGCAAGGTGTGAGGCAGGCGAAATACCCTCATGCTTCAAGAGGAATTTAATGGCAGTGAGGTGGTGACAGGTGTGAATATTTTCTAACTACCAGTTGAATAAATCATCGCTGCATTAACACGAATTACTTACACAAGAGTGGAAGAAACTAGTAGAAGCCAACCTCAGGGAAGATGAATTTGGGTTACGGAGAAATGCAGGAACAAGTGAGGCAATACGATCCAACTACTTATCTAAGAAGATACGTTAAAGAGAGACAAACCTACGCTTATAACATTTGTAGATTTAGAGAAAGTATTCGACAATACTGACTGGAATACACGCTTTCAGATTCTAAAGGTGGCAGGGATAAAATAGAAGGAGCTAAAAACTATTTACGGCTTGTCCAGAAACACAAGAGATTAAGGATACGAAAAGGAAGTAGTGATTGAGGTGGGAGTAAGAGAGTTTTGCATCCTATCCCAGATAAAAATCTGTACATTGAGTAAGCAGTAAATGAAGTCAAGTAGAAATTTGGAAGGCGAATGAAGTTGAGCTAGAAGAAATAAAGACTTTGAAATGACAATGTAATTGTTTCAGAGATGGCAAAGGACTTGGAAGAGGGGTTGAACGGAATGGACAGCATTTTGACAGAAGGCTATAGGATCAATCAATAAAAGTAAAAGGGTGATGGAATAGCAGGTGATACTGAAGGAATTAGTTTTGAATTGAGGAGCTAAAAATACTAGAGTCTTTTTGCTTTTTGGCAACAAAATAATTGTTGATGGTCGAAGTAGAGAGAATATAAAATGTGAACTGACTATTGCACGAAAAGTATTTTTTTAGTAGAGGTATCTATTAACACATCATATTAATTTAAGTGTTAGGAAGTCTCTTCTGAAGGTATTTGTCTAGAATGTTATCTTGTATGTTAGTGAAATGTGGACAGTTAACAGGTTGGACAAGAAGATAATAGAAGGTTTTGGTGCTACAGAAGGATGCTGAGCATGAAATAGGTTGATGGAATAACTAATTAGGAGGTTCTCGCTCGAATTGGGGCAAAAAGAAATTTATGTCTGATTGACTAAGAGAAGGATCAGGTGCGAGCACGCGTCCTGAAGCATGAAGGAATCGTCAATTTGGTAATGGAGGGACATGTGGGAGGTGCAAGTTGTAGAAGGAGACTAATAGATGAATACAGTAAGCAAATGGTTAAAGTAGTTATTAGGAGATAAAGAGGTTTTCAAAGGATAGAGTGAAGACCACAGTGAAAACTGAAGTAGGAAGATGTAAGGCAGAGATATAAGTGACGCGTTCGGAAGCGACCGGAGATGCAAAAGGAAGAGAGACAGGACGCGCAGTGCCGGCCCTGACCACAGTAACTGATACCAGAACTAGGTCAGGAATGCGATGCAACGGTGAAGCAACGCCTGTCACAGTTGCGGGCCATCGCTGTCTCGACTCTGGCTGACAACGGTACCCAAGGTCTCGACCATCGGAGCCGCCTATTTTGGTATGCCTGGTTGTTTACCAGAGTACTGAGTCATTCACTTACTCTCACTGTCTTACAGGTAACCCCTTAAGTGTGAGTTCGCAAAAGACCAATGATGTTTACGGCATTCGATGCCCCAAGTATTGTCAAAAAAAAAAAAAAAGTTCAAATGGCTCTGAGCTCTATGGGACGTAACATCTGAGGTCATCAGTGCCCTAGAACTTGTAATTGCTTAAACCTAACTAACCTAAGGACATCACACACATCCATGCCCGAGGCAGGATTCGAACCTGCGACAGTAGCAGTCACGCAGTTCCGGCATGAAGCGCCTAGAACCGCTCGGTCACAGAGGCCGGCTTATTGTCCAACATTCAACCACAATAGTGGCTGGTAACGGCCGTGTCTAGAGGAACAAAATGGTGAGCACACCATGAGGCTATGGCGCATGGTGAGCTGCTTAGTTGGCGGGTAACCCACAATATTGCTAGAGTGCTAGTAATGTTGACACAAAGCAGAGCAATGGCAGTAATAAATAAGGCAAACTTCGCGCTATATCTAGAACAACAGTTGCCGAAGTTGACATTTCATCAGAAAGAACCCAAGGAATTTCGCAAAGAAGTGGCAGATGAAATATTAGCGTTTCTGCAAGATGAGTCAGTGGAATGTGTGGTGTCAGATATGCTCGAATGTGCGGACAATATACATGAGGACTACAATGATGACGATACGTGCTTACTAAGTGAGACTCATATTGAAACAGGTGTCAAGCCACGTAGTTCGTCATCCTTCTCGGACAGGGAGCCACAAATTCCATCTCCAGTTAAATGTAGTAAAGGACAATCGTTGTCCAAAGAGCAGGTACTAAATATAATTACGTACTTGGACAATCATTCGCAATATACTAAGAAAACAATTATGAACAAATTTCGAATAAGTTTGTACCGTTAATACCGTGAAGCGCATAGGGCTAGCAACGAATAATCAAGGGAGGACAAGGCGCACTTGTTACAAAAACTGGTGTTTGCAGTGTTTCAAGAATGCTCGATACAATTTACAGGAGGTAAATGATAGTTGCCCATTACATTATGCACATCAAATTGTGCGCGACATACATTACTGTGATTTCAAGGGAAGCAGTGGATGCTTGCATAACCTGAAAACAGTACTACAGAATTGGAAGACGTAAGATAACGAAATTTGAAACAAAGCGTCAACTTGAAGCACAGCAAAAAAAAAAAAAAGAAATTAGTAAGAAATTTGTTTCCAACTCCGACAAATCGGGATTTGAAGGGGAAATGCATATGAAAGAAACCCTGGAAATCAGAGATACCAAGAGAATTGTATCAAGATCAACTAATATCAGTTCGCATTCTCGTACAATTATGCTGACTGTTAATCAGGTTGGTAAATTGGCTGGAAAGTTATTATAGTGCTGCGAGAAGTTGGGGGTGCTCTGACCCGTACGATTCTTTCTTGTGTGTGTGATCTCGCAAGGGCAGTAGGGTATACAGCAAGCAAGAATGGGGAAAAGGAGGTAAGAGAACTACTGCTACTGCTTTTGACCAATTCCTGGGCAAAATAACTTGCTTTTGCTTCGTTTCATGTCAGCATGTAAAAGTCATATTTCTTTAAAACAAATTATTCCTCTTGAAAAGTGTGTTGCAGTGCAATTCATACAACCTGGAACCACTGGACAAATTCAGTCTCTGAAAGTCCTTTTTCGTGGCTATAAAACGTATAATATCACTCTCTGCAGCAAAGCCATGAAGGGTAGGCAGCTCCGCGAGAAACTGTTTTGCATTCGGTTGCACGCCATCACATTCCATCAGTTCTCCTCACCTCGTTACGCCAATTGAATGCAGACGATATCCATTTTGTGACGTGTGATACATTCATCCCACAGAAGGTTGATCTCTACACCTCCCGTACACTCATTTCTGTCACACTCCTGATGCACATGGTGGGTCATTAGCAATCAGTATTTTTTCTGAAAGTTCCTGGCAGATTAGGAGACGAGGTACTGGTGGAAGTAAGGCTGTGAGGACGGGCCGTGAGTCGTGCTTGGGTAGCTGAAATGGGGCCGGCACGGTAGCTCAGCATGTTCTGTCAGAGAGCTGGTTGGCCTCTGTAACAAAAAAAATTGAGTGAAAGGATCAACAACGAACTTGAACGGATGTCATGTGACGTCCGCAACGACCAAACACAACACTCAACAACTAACAAAATGCAAATAAATAAATAAATAAAAATTGTAGGCACTTGCCCTCGAAAGACAAAGGTCCCGAGTTCGAGTCTCGGTTGGGCACAGGAAGTTTCATATCAGCGCACATTCCGCTGCAGAGTGAAAAATCTCATTCTGGAAATATTTTTTCTCTCACAATTGTCGACACAACACTTTCAGTTGCGCCTTACTAAAGATTGAACGTGTAACATCACACTCAATGGGTTCCTTGTTAATGAGGTCGTCCTCAGACGGGACGTGAACGCGTTTGTGGAAGAGGAACTGGACAAGTTTTGTGACGTCACAACGTGCAGTTTCACGTTCCACGGCATTCCGAAGCGTGAAAGGCTGAATAAGAGAAGTCAGATTTTTGCTTCGTGGAGAGAAACGTGACCAAGGTCGTGTTCTACGTCACAAGCAGAACTTGAGAGTCGCCATATGATATTACGTCGTTTGAAGTTTAAGCACGTATTTGGTGCAAACTACGTCCTACGGATCGATGCTGTTGTACGGCACTGGCACGTTAGTCATTTTTGTACGATTTGTTGTAATACAACGGTGGTAAGGCGGTAAGTCGTTAAATAAATTCCTTAGTTGTTTTCGTGTTATAACTTGCGTGTTGTGAAGGTATACCGTGATGACGGCGATGATGAAGATTTTTGGTTTGTGGGGTTCTCAACGGCGTCCTTGTCAGCGCCTGTACAAATTCCCAATTTCTTCACAGTCCAGTCGCGCCATTTTCCTGAACGATGAGGACAACACAAACACCAGTCCCCGGGCGGAGAAAATGCCCAGCCCGGCCGGAAACTGAACCCGGGAGCCCGTGATCTACAAAGTATATCTTTTTAAATGCGATTACACATTGAAGATTCATCAAAAGTCCGTCGTTGTTGGTATGATTCTTTATAATTAAACATCAGTTAATGACAAATAAGCTGTTAAGGGTGTATCCCTCTTTGAACGCACGAACGATAGAGGACTTTCGTGATTTTTTCAAGGTAAATAAAAAGTAATGCCAAATCTGTTGGTACAGTTTTATTCCTTATACTTCTGTCTCTAAGAATCATTTTTGTGACCACATCAGACACCCCCTGCCACCGGTGCGCCAGGTGGAAGAATTCCTTGCCACTGGAACGCTGATCACCGGCGGGAACTCCCGAAGCCCTTTTGGACCCGTAGCAAAATAATTTTGTATACCACGTTTTCAATATATTTTCTATCAGGATACAGAGACTAATTGAAAAATATTAAGTTCTAACAAAATGGTGACGTATTGAAACTAATGTCATTTTCTATGCCCACAAAATCGAGACAAAAGTGTGCGTCAATAACAGACTCCTGAAGATATCGCAAAACGGCTAGGTAAGTTGATAGAGAATTCAATTTAGAATATCGGCATTAAATTACGATCACAATCGTATCTACTGTCCTCGAGTTATGTTTTCAGCCAATTTGAAAAATACGATTCTGAGAGAAAAGTTTTCGGTTCCATTATTTGTTGCTAAATTAAACGTACTTCTAGTCAGTGATCCCTGCACCATACAGCAATCCTTCCAGAACTAAAAGGACATCCACTTCCCCCTTCTTCGTAGCCACAGTGGTCCTACGGGCCTCTTTCGCTGTTTCCGTCATCCGCCGTTCTGCTCGCTCGATACACTTTTCGTCCGCTTTCGCGGAAATGTTCCGACTGGCTGGTCCGATATCAAGTTCGAGCACGTTCATAATTTCCATGATACCAGTCACTGACGCTGAAATAACATGCTGCCAGGTTCGCCGCCATGTCGACTATTTTTCTGCCGATGTGAACTGTTTTCGGAGACACTTTCCCACAAATCGTCGTGTAACTCGGTAACGGATTTTCTGGCAAACTTGAGATGAACGCTCCTATAAAGCAGACAAGCCAAGAATATACTCAGCAAAAAGAAAAGGGATATTTTT
The DNA here is from genome assembly GCF_021461395.2 of Schistocerca americana. NCBI lineage: Eukaryota > Metazoa > Arthropoda > Insecta > Orthoptera > Acrididae > Schistocerca > Schistocerca americana. The sequence goes on from NC_060123.1 coordinate 175,292,620, forward strand.
TAGTTTTCAGAGAGGCTAAAAAATTGTTCAAATGGCTCTGAGCACTATGGGACTCAACATCTGAGGTCATCTGTCCCCTAGAACTTAGAACTACTTAAACCTAACTAACCTAAGGACATCACACACACATCCATGCCCGAGGCAGGATTCGAACCTGCGACCGTAACAGTCGCGCGGTTCCGGACTGAAGCGCCTAGAACCGCTCCGTCACCGCGGCCGGCTTTCAGGGAGGACTATCCCTTTAAAGCCTTCAGGATATCGTAACATTACAGACATTATTATTTGTGAGAAAATGTTACTGCAGGGTAGCGGGGAGAGGTAGGGAGCCGCGAAGTTAAATACAGTTCGTTCACATCCTCCAATGTCCAAATGTACTGTTATTTTCCTTTGCACTTCTTAAAGGATTCTGAACTTTTTTATTAGCTTAACAGAAGTATGTTCTTTAAGGGCAGGTTTAATACCTTTTAGTCAAAAAATCGATTTTTTTAAAATTGCATTTTGGGATCGATAAAAATGTTTAGAATCCACCCCTGAAAAGGTTTTTCCCAATACGGAACGGAAATGTTTGTTATTTTCGTTTGAACAAAAAATTGCGTCTGCCTGAAATCGGCCTTTTTTACGCACCAGTGTTTTTCTTTCGGAAGACGAGTTATTGTACCGGTGCTTGGGAGGAAACGCACAAAATTCAAATGAAAGTTTGAACGCGTGTGTTTGGAGGTTAGCCCCCAAGCATTTGCATTCTGCTGCGAAGACTCTGGAGATTGCGACTTTCCTGGCAGTGAGCAGTATCAACGAAGGGTATTCAGCAATTCTGAAGACCATGACAACGATGGACGTCACCCTGGGACTCTATTCGACGTAGTTCGCCAAGTATTCGTACGACCACCAGATTCAAGCGGCCGAAAACCGCTTGTCACCAGCCGTACGAGCGGCTCTGGAGCAGCGTAGGATCGCCCAGATCGAGCAGAACGCCCTCTATGAGGAAGAGGAAGGACTAGTTTATGGACCCGGAATAGCAGATTGAACGTAAATTGCATAATATTGCATTTATATGTAGTCAAAACTTCAAACGCGTTTTTCTCGAAATTACTTTTTTTTATCGCGCGGTAAGGTAACTTCAAATCTACTGAACCGATTGGTATGATTCTTTGTTTCCGACGAAGCTAACTAAATTGTCTAGGAGTTGTACCACTTTTATTCCGATCCATCAACTATAAATATTTTTACTTGGCCGACGAAGTCGAAAAATCGAGGAAAGAAAACCCTATTTTTTTCAAATGGCTGCCATTTTGTTTCCTGTGATACAAATAACTTAAGCGAGGTACAACTACTAAAGAATCTTATATACTTCGCTAACATCAAATCAGTTTTGATTTCAGACGAGCCGGCTAACATGTGACATACCGCGCTTGGAGGTATACATCGAAATTTTGTTTCGTTCCGACGGAACTTCCGCCTTTGCTCCGGTCGAAAAATTTCCAGCTTGTAGATGAAATATCAATAAACATTTTGACCAAATTTGACATTGATATCTATAACACATCCCGAGAAAAAAATTCTCAAAGAACATAGTTTTTTCGGGCCAAAGATAGTAAACCTCCCCTTAACATTCCACATTACATAAATACGAGAGAGCTCTCTTTCAGGAGTGAGTTAGTTTCATTTTGTGAGCATGCTACCGAACATGGACCAACGAATTGCAAGACCACTTTCTAAAACACTGCCTGATTCCATCGCAAATCAGTACTTGTTTATTAATTTATTTATTCATCCGAAAAACTTTCGAGATTGTTTGATACGTATTTTGTAACAACATAGCTCTAATGCTCTACTGATTTATTTTGCCTTTTGTTTTATTTAATGTTACATCGTTGAGCTTCTGTAAATGTGTTTGATTGAATCGATAACACAAAATTGTATACTCCTTTCTTTGTTAAAACTTTGATGTCGTGGTTTGTTTCTATGCAAAGTAGTGTACCTGTCATTTAAATTCTTTGTCCCATTTGGAGGGAACAACACTTACTATACATAATTGTAATTTCTATGTGAATAATTTTTTGCTGAAATGTCAATATGTGCAAATGTTCTGGTTTATTTAATGCGTTTGCTTGCTGTTACGTAAATTGCTGATCCTCACTTAGGGTTCTTAGTTAGTTTGTATGTAAAAGGTGTAGTGGTTCCCCACGGGAACGGAACTGTGTAGCGCGCGCAAATTGTGGTTGGCCTAGGTAGAAAAGGTGGAAACAAGAGTCAGTTGGGGACGAGCTACGAGTCGGGGACGAGCTACCGAACTGTGCATTGCCATGTAAAAGATGCATATTGTCCTGGTTCCGAGAGAGGCTTTTTCTGCTACTGTCCAATGCCTCGGATGGGTGGGTAAATAGCTGTAACTATTCTGGGATTTGTATCTATCATCGCCACCAAGAAATGACAGAGTCCAGCAATTCTACCTGGAATTCCACCTACCAACATGCAGTTGCCACCACACGGCGCAATCATTGCATCGGAATACTACAATGATGTACAGTGAAGGATCAGCTTAATGGAGGTGTTAGTTTGCTCAAATATAAGGTAATTTATAACTGAATTTATGTACCTACCCTGATTTTCCTCCATATCATAACACCTCTCAGGTTCCTCTCCGTTTGAACTAAAGTGATTTCCGAGTGTCCTTACTGAAAGAACGTTAAAGCCAGTATTTTGCTAATTAATGGCTCTTGAACATAGTAAAAAGAAAGTTAAAGTGGCAAGAGAGTGAGTTAAAGTAAATGACGCTTTCTGAAAATAATTTTCCTATTAAAACTGCTTATTAATGTGTTGTTGCCAAATTCAAAATTAAAAGTTCTTAAGACTGAGGCTTATAAAGTTTTGCTTGGCAAATGATCACCTTGCTATCTGTAGTAAATTCTAAAAGGTGAGTCAGTTTCTTGCAATTTTGTCAACATTGTGTTTCGCTGTAGTAAAAGTGGAAAACTGCAATATTAGGAAATTATATGTTCATGATTGCTAAGTGTTTGTCCCTCTTGTGTATTGGAAGTGCATATTAATAGTATAGCTGGATCCACAGTTTGTCTATTGTGTTAATGCTCGGTAACAAGTAACGGAAAGACCATTAATTATGGAAATCATAATTTCTTTCTTCAAATGATAGTGAGAAGCAACCTTTCAGTGGATTCCAATTAACTTTCATTTTAAATAGTAAAGTATTTAACTGAGACTATATCCAATTAATGATTCTGCAGTGAATAGTAATAATAACGTTATAAAGACCATTCAGTTTGTGTAAGCCCTGAAAGTAATAGTGTGTTTCGTTATTTGTTATATTTATGCAAATAGTTTGCGCTGCTCTAGCTGTTCGTCCCAACCTTAACGTTAACATATGCAGGTGACAGAGTTCATTGCACTCGCGTGTGGCCAAGTCTAGGTTGTGTTTGTCCGTTGAAGTTACGCATACCTACTTTCTTAAACGAGAATGTTAATCATTCTCTTGCCTAATTAGGCTGGCGACCGTTTTCTTTAACCGTTAAACAGTGCAGATAGGCAAAAATTTTGTTTGTTACTGTTCAATTATTTACGTAATTCTAACTTTCACTTCAGATAAGCCACCTCCGTTAGGCACAACACGGTCAACATAACAAAATTCCTCTCAGAGGGTAACACTGCTCTGTTGCTTTATACCACAATTCCCTTAACAAGATCGTTTTGTTTCACTACCTGCCTGCAACTTTAAGGTTGTGGTATAGCAGTAGCAGACGGTAGTGTTATAATTTCTTTTATAAATATTGTGTTTGACTGTGAGCTCAAATATGCATGTACACATGCATCACTTAGAAACACACACACAGACACTTACATTCAATACAAGAAATTTAACAGTAATAATGCAATATTTAAATGATGTTTTTGGCTTTACATACAAGAGAGCTTGCACTACATGCAATAGGAGATTAGCATTTTCTTATTTCAAGTCTTTTATTTCATAGGTTCTAAAAGTTCTGTTACTCTTTACAAACAGTGATCGGTGATCTAGTAAGAATGATCTTAGGCTTTAACTAACAAGTGCGAGTGATGAATAACTTTTATCTTATGTGGATGAATATTGTAAATTTGTATCTCACTATTTGTATTGGAGGTTTAAAAGCTAATGTCCATAGTGGCTGGACATAATGTTTCTCTTATTACCTTTATAACGTTCATAGATATTGGAATTTTAATTACTGTTTACTATAGGCAGAACAACGTTGCTAGCATATCGATAAGGGAGAAAATGTGCGTTTTAATGCAGCCATTGCAACAATTTAACGCGGGTTCATTTTCGTAAAGAAACTGTCGCTTGCGAGCCAGATACAGCCAACAATAATGGTTGGGAAACGCAGCATTCGCAAATCACGATGAGGAGCGCGTTACGTGTGATGCACAACTCGCTTCCAAGCGTACAACAACCACAGTGGAAACGTCGTCTGATGTTCTTCACGATGAGAAACATGTGCCGCGTGAGGTCGGCTTAAGTTTACATGAGCTCCGAAATCTGGTTTACCGTAAACCGATTCTTCGATACCACTCCTGGTCGGTCATGTAAAGATTTAATAGGGAAATGACTGCCGCATTTCAGCTCCCACAATCGTTTTTCGCCCCATGCAAACACCGTACCGTAACTGAGTCGTGATTTAATTGTCATGTTGCTACTTCAGTTTTTAAATGTTGGCTAATACGAACGAAGTGATTTTGTGTGGAGTGAATAAAGAGAAGAAGTACTTGATTGACTGAGAAGATATTTTTTCCTTTATTTAACTGAAACGAATCATATTTTGTCTTAATTCCATGGAACAATATACGTAAACACTGATGTGTCTGCTGAATTATCGAACTCTAATAGTTTGGCGATAATACTGTGAGCTACGTAGCTGGCTGATCTGTGAAATGGTGTATCCACTCTCCTTCTTAGTGGTAATGGTTGGTGACAAAACAGTCGCCAAGTTCCACACAATAATAAAAATCTGCCTTTACTCATTCTGCAGTTTTCTAGGCATTTCAACTTTACAAAATGTTCGAGTATTATAGTATTCCACAACGATTACTTCGCGTCTTCTCCACAGGTGCGTCATGTATTTGGGTGTAATACGGGGGTTGTCCAGAAAGTAAGTGCCGATCGGTCGCGAAATGGAAACTACTGAGAAAGTCCGGAAACAACTTTGCACAGTTGAGTTGGGCAGCGTCTCTAGTATACCCATCGATCGTGTCGCGTCGCTCTTTTCAGTTTTGAGTGAACAGTGAGCACATAAAGATGTGTAGGGAATAGCGTCTCCCGCCAGGTATGACGGCCTGGTAAGAGATTTCGCCTGTGTCATGCAGCCCACATAACACAACTGTCGAGCAGTCCCTTCTTCAAGCCAGTTCTCGGCCGCACACTGCAGGGGCAATGAAGACGCCCCTGCAGTGTTTCCGATGAGAAGTGTTTGATCTGTTGTGTTGGCAGAAGAGCCAACACCGTGTTGCTAGAGGAGGCCGAAATGCACGCGTTTAAGCTCACGCAAACTGGCGTGAGGTCTGGAACAGGACAATGTAATTAATATAGCCAATAAAGTACGTTGCTGCTGGAATACTTAACTTTAATCCATAATTGGTGTACATCGCTCTTGACGGTACATGTTTTACAATCTCAATATTATCTGGTAATGGCGCCTTGCTAGGTCGTAGCAAATGACGTAGCTGAAGGCTATGCTAACTATCGCCTCGGCAAATGAGAGCGTAATTTGTCAGTATAGCATCGCTAGCAAAGTCTGCTGTACAACTGGGGCGAGTGCTAGGAAGTCTCTCTAGACCTGCCGCGTGGTGGCGCTCGGTCTGCAATCACTGACAGTGGCGACACGCGGGTCCGGCGTATACTAATGGACCGCGGCATATTTAAAGGCTACCACCTAGCAAGTGTGGTGTCTGGCGTTGACACCACATGATCACCCACAATACAATCCGTAATTGGCTCCCCCTGAGTCTCATCTCTGCACACAAGAACCGCTGGCTATGAAGGCAAAATTTTTCTACAGGCAGCGAGCTGCAGACCAGTGCAGATAACTGGCCGAAAGCACAGGCGGCTGCTTTCTATGGTGAGGGGATAATGGAAAGTTGATACAACACTACGACAACACTCGAAGTAGAGAAGTAGGTGGAAGATGTACCTAACTGTTGCAAATAAAACGTTTCTGGTTTTCACTGTGGTTTCCATTTCGCGACCGATCGGAACTTACTTTCTGGACAACCCTCGTAAAACAGCTTCGCACTGGCGTTGATGAGTAGTTAATATCACTCCTTGAACAATCTCCTGCTCCTCCTCCTTACGACTTCACTGCAACCCTCAAGGAAGTCGTACTGCTTCGTTATTATAAAATTAGGAAGGTACTAATATCCAATGAAACGTCTCTGTGAAGTCGTTTCATAAGACGCTTGTCGAAATCGGTACAACTTATTCACTTTACTACCTGAATTTAGCTCTATTCATGAACTCTTCCAGAAAGACTGATCACTCAGATAAGGCCTATTGAATATTATATGTGTGTTTTAAAGGGGGGTTTCGGTTTTGTTTAGTGGGAAACGCTGAGTTGGTCATCGTCTGCTGGGAGCAGACGATGTTACTTCTTGTTCGAAGGAGAGCACAGGATGACCAACTTAGGTTTCCAGTACCTGAATACAGAGGTTTACCCATCTTAGTCGAAGGCTGTTTTTGTGTGTGAGGTTGGTGACGGAGGGCCACCCCTCTGGTAGCTTCCGCTGCACGGGGAACTCGGTAATCTGGAAAGAGAAAGGGGCACTCTTCGGTGAAGGCTTGGTGAGTACGGATTGAAGCTCTTAAGGGGGGTTTCAGGTGGTAGGAAGCAGGTTGATTTAGGACTTCGTTATGTTTAACCGTTGAAATACTTAAGAACTTCGGCTTAACTGAAGCGTGTGAAGCGAGTTATTTTTCCAAATGTACCATAATTATATTGCTTCAAATAGGCGATTTTGGATGTTTCAGTTAAAAGTGTGGAAGTTACTTTGTTCGTTTTGAACAACGATGCAGTAGAATTTCAAACGGTAAATCTGATTAGGAAAAGCTGGATAGTATCACTTCAACCGTACGTGAGTATAATACTGCGTCGAAGCGAATATGATTTTTAATGATTTTTAATCTTAATTTTAGGGGAAGTTGCTTTTTTCTTTGTGTGTCGGTTTCGTGCCACATGTTTAGTAATCAATGACCCTTCTAGTCCACCACGGCATCGCAATAGGCTTTATTTTAACAGTGTGCTTGTTTAATGAGCTATAATTTCTGCAAGAATGTCTGTTCTTTCGTGCGCTCTCTACAAAGCAGCACAAAAGTTTGATTCGGAATGCACCACGTGCTCTAGTTCGGCTGTACGCAAGCAGCAGACGCAGTTAGTATGTTGAATAATTATCGCACAACGTCGTGCATTTGTTAAACCTCTGCCCAGAATAGTGCATGCGTAGAATCGTAATGCGAAATAGTATCGTGTCTCCCACCCCCGTTTTCTGTTTTTCTTCTTGCTGTAGTTAAATTGTGCTCTGTTACATTCTCACGTAATTCTTACTTAAATATTTCTAGTCAGGCACCAGTTATGTGCAGTTAGGATGTGCAATCAAATACTTAGAAACAATAAATAATCTTCGTGAAAGATAAATTCTGTGGTGTTGACCTTACCCACTTACTTCGATTTCCAATCCTGAATTAATCAAGTTGCTTCATGCACTACATGGAGTGCTATTTAAAGAAATATGCATACTTGTAATTAAATTATGAAAGTAATTAAACTAATAATTTTCCAGCTCCGTTCTTTTCTAAATGGTTAGGAAGGGCTTGGGCTGGTGGCGACCCTGCATTTCTGAATTTTTGTCATCATTGATGAGAGAGAAGCAGCGAGAAATGCGAGGTAACGTATATGGCTCGATGAGAAACGTCGTAAAGATAGTAATACGTTACACAACTCTTTAACCCGATGACTAAACAACAACAGTTGATTTAGAGACACCATTCGTGTAAAACAACTGACGCTCCAAAAATCGGTATTTGATCAGACTAGCAATATCGATACAGATACAACACTTAAACGCGAAAGTGAAAATTTGTTTCCGAAATCTGGTTTTCTTCTTCTGTAGGCTGTGTCACATGTAAACGTGCTATCTGACGCAATCGTCCTGAAATGTGTTTTCGCTCTCGTCTCACAGCCCTTTCTGTCCACTGAGGATTTACTGGTGTGCACGGGAGCAGTTGATTCCCTCCTGACAGCCATTCCCCGCACGCAGTGCTATTGATGCTAATTAGTAATCAGAGTGGCAAAAAACCTGGTGTCAGATAGGGAATATGGAAAAATCATAGTCCTTCAATAATGGATTGATCAGGAATATTCGTTCGATGCCAGCTGTCTTCTGCACGGGCTGCCTGGATCACGGACACTTCTGCTAAACTGCAGCTATCCAGGCATTTGATACGAGATGGTCGTTTCCATTTTTAAGGTTCCTTACCTCAGTCGGTAGAAACGGAACCCTTACATAGAATCACTTGGTTGACCGCGTGTGCGTCCGTCTGTTAACACCCCTCTTGCTCAGGAACGAGTAAAGGGATCAAGATGAAAGTTATGTAAAATAGTAAAGCCTACGTCCCCTTTGCGGTGGAAAACATTTTAGCTTCTAAGACAATGTAATTTAAAGATACAGCGACTTGTGACACATATTTTGATACTCGTGAACTCACTCACCAAAACCTAGAACCACGAAATTTTCCAAGAAGCAAGGTTTAACAGTATAATTAAAGGAAAAAACCTGAAAATTGCTAGTTTGAAATTACATCACATAAAATAAATTTATTTGCCATTTGTTGTCTGTCTGTCTGCCCGTCTTTTAAGACCCTTATTTCTCAGGAACGGGTGTAGATATTAAGTTGAAATTTACATCAAATACTAAGTTCTACGGTCCACTGGCAGTGTAAAAATTGAAACTTTTAAGCTAATTAAATCAAGAGTTGCGGCCATTTATGTCACATATTTTTAGACTCGTTGGTTTCCGTACAAACTTACTAATGTTTATGGATAGTTTTTACGAGTGAGTTTTGATAGTCGCAAACATATATCATAAAAACCATCCATACACATAATTAAGTTTGTACGGAAACCAGCGAGCAAGAGTCCTACTCGCACTTTTCCAGTTTTTATTAATTAACGGCGATAGTTGTGCGTGTAAATTTTCTTAGGAATTTTACTTGTTTTGAATGTCTGGAACCGCGCTCGTAAGGTTTGAATCGTTTAGACTCGCGCACGCACCCTTGGCAGAGAAATTGCGCTGCACAGAGATGAGTTAGAGGTTATCTTTGGTCTACGGAAGCGCCAGATTTATCGGTTGACGGTGAGTAGCTGAGACAAGACAGTCGAGTTTTGGAGTTAGATATGAAGAGTTTTTTTTTTGTAGTAGTAGTAGTAGTAAGCAGCAAACAATGAAGATTTTTGGGAATTATATTATGGACTAATGGAAGATTTATCGTGGAGAGAACAAGAGTTGATTTTTGCATTGCTACAATCGTACTCTTTGTAAAGAATAGATTATAGGTAATGATTACGTTTGTTCGATTTGCGGCAGCGGTTTGATAATATAGCATTCTTGGTTCCTCAGACAACCAGATCAGGAATCTTTTCGCTACTCATTTTTATTAGTATTTATCGATCATTGCTAGAGAAATGGATTTAAGAATTAGATTTTGGATTTTTTTAAGGAGAGTTCAAGTTTCGAAATTGTTTGATTATAGTTACGTGATTTTAGAAAAAAGCTTAACTGTTGCTAATGTTTCATACTGAAGTCAGTAGTGGCCCGTACCCAAATATTCACATTTATCTCATGTTTAGTGCAACGTTTATGCTTCTATTTCCACATACTTTCACCCATGTCAGTTTTTGCTGTTAACTGTGAGACACCTTTTATAAATAAAACACCGACGATTCGACCGGCTTGCCGCGGTTCTCCCAAGGGCGACGGAAGTGCTAAGCTCTGAGACAGGTCTTCACAAAATTACGTCGAAGTTATTTATTACGTATACACTGAGGTGGGAAAAATATTAGGATACCTCCTAAAAGTGTGTCGAACCTTCTACACCACTGGCCATTAAAATTGCTACACCAAGAAGAAATGCAAATGATAAACGGGTATTCATTGGACAAATATATTATACTAGAACTGACTTGTGATTACATTTTCACGCAATTTGGGTGCTCAGATCCTGAGAAATCAGTACCCAGGACAACCACCTCTGGCCGTAATAACGGCCTTGATACGCCTGGGCATTGAGTCAAACAGAGCGTGACGGGTTCAGCTGCCCATGCAGCTTCAACACGATACCACAGTTCATCAAGAGTAGTGACTGGCGTACTGTGACGAGCCAGTTGCTCGGCCAGCATTGACCAGACGTTTTCAATTGATGAGAGATCTGGAGAATGTGCTGGCCAGGGCAGCAGTCGAACATTGCCTGTATCCAGAAAGGCTCATACAGGTCCTGCAACATGCGGTTGTGCATTATACTGCTGAAATGTAGGGTTTCGCTGGGATCGAATGAAGGGTAGAGCCACGGGTCGTAACACATCTGAAATGTCACGTCCACTGTTCAAAGTGCCGTCACTGCGAACAAGAGGTGACCGAGACGTGTAACCAATGGCACCCCATACCATCACGCCGGGTGATATGCCAGTATGGCGATGAGGAATACACGTTTCCAATGTGCGTTCATCGCGATGTCGCCAAACACGAATGCGACCATCATGATGCTGTAAACAGAACCTGGATTCATCCGAAAAAATGACGTTTTTCCATTCGTGCACCCAGGTTCGTCGTTGAGTACACCATCGCAGGCGCTTCTGTCTGTGATGCAGCGTCAAGGGTAACCGCAGCCATGGTCTCCGAGATGATAGTCCACGCTGCTGCAAACGTCGTCGAACTGTTCGTGCAGACGGTTGTTGTTTTGCAAACGTCCCCATCTGTTGACTCAGGGATCGAGACGTTGCTGCACGATGCGTTATAGTCATGCGGATAAGATGCCTGTCATCTCGCTTGCTAGTGATACGAGGCCGTTGGGATCCAGCACTGCACTCCGTATTAACCTCCTGATACGATAAACCGCAATCGCGATAGGCTAGAATCCGACCTTTATCAAAGTCGGAAACGTGATGGTACGCATTTCTCCTCCGTACACGAGGCATCGCAACAACGTTTCACCAGGCAACGCCGGTCAACTGCTGTTGTATATGAGGAATCGGTTGGAAACTTTCCTCATGTCAGCACGTTGCAGGTGTCGCCACCGGCGCCAACCTTATGTGAATGCTCTGAAAAGCTAATAATTTGCATATCACAGCATCTTCTTCCTGTTGGTTAAATTTCGCGTCTGTAGCACGTCATCTTCGTGGTGTAGCAATTTTAATGTCTAGTATAGTATTTTTCAGTCAGTGATCGGTTCAGACCCAGCCCATTCCATGTAAACACAGCCCACATAATCATGGAGCCACCACCAACTTGCACAGTGTCTTGTTGACAACTTGTGTCCATAGATTCGTGAGGTCTGCGCCACATTCGAACTTTACCATCAACTCTTACCAACTGAAATCGGGACACATCTGACCAAGCCACGGGTTTCCACTCGTATACGGTCCAATAGATAAGGTCGCTATCACTGATGAGGCGCTGCAGGCGATGTCGTGCTGTCAGCAAAGGCACCCACGTCGCTCGCCTGCTGCCGCAGCCCATTAATGCCAAATTTCGCCGCACTGTCCTAAAGATCGTTCGTCGTACGTCCCACGTTGTTTTCTGCGGTTATTTCGCGCAGTGTTGCTTGTCTGTTAGCACTGTCAGCTCTACGCGAAACCCGCCGCTCACGGTCATTAGGTGAAGGCCGTCGGTCACTGCGTTGCCTGTGGTGAGAGGGAGTGCCCGAAATTTCGTATTCTCGGCTCACTCTTGATACTGTGGATCTCGGAATATTGAATTCCCTAAAGAGTTCCGAAATGGAATGTCCCATGCTTCTAGTTCCAACTTCCATTCAGCATTAACGTCTGTTAATTCCCGTCGTGCGGACATAATCACGTCAGAAACCTTTTCACCTCAATTGCCTGAGTACAAATGAGAGCTCAAATGACAGCTCCGTCGATGCACTGCCCTTTTATACCTTGTTTACGCGATACTACTGCCATCTATACATATGCATATCGTTACGCCATTGGTTTTTGTCATCTCAGTGTGTGATATACCTTGTAGACTCTACCCAGTTGCGATCTAAATTCCGAAAGGATTTTGTTCAGACAGACACAGCATTCGTTCCACTACCACTGTGTTTCGCCGAAGTTTCAGTATTACTCGTCCGGCCAAAAGTTCCACCATCGGTGGCCCACGCTCCGTTCCCGTAGAACCTTTTGGCAACCGGTTTCTGGTGTGTCACTGCTCACCTTTCCGTAAGCGTCCCTCTCGCATTGTAATGACTTAGGAATTCCAACAGGTGCGCGCGGACTCGCGCATGCGCAGTGGGTGCCCGCGTGCAGAGGCGCCGCCGCGGTAACTCCAGTAGTCAGCGTCTTGGGAGACTCCAGTCGCACGCGGACCGCCGTCGAGGACTGTTGTGTGTGGGCGCTGCTGTGTAGCGAGTGACATTTAGTCGTAACTTCTCGTGTCCTGTACATCTGTGTGGCAGTGAACTGTCTGCTGTACGTAACCCTTAGCAACGAAGCAAGGGCTCGATATAACTTTGGATAACCACCCACAGGTAAGCTCAGTGAAATTTTTGTTGTCTAACAACTTGGCACTGAGAGCGTGTTTCTACCAGATCTGAAGACGTCCATGGGAAGCGTCGTCTTCGTTTCTTCCAAGGGAAACGAAGGGATCGTATGTTACTAACGTATGTTTGTTGAGTTTCGACAGATAGATTTCAAGAAGTATAATGCCACTCGCAATTACATATTTCAAGCGCTATTACCTAGTATTATTTAAAGAATAAACACGAAACGTTGTACCAAAATTATGCTATAAATTCGCCGAACAGCTGTTTAAGAAATAGAATCATACGTTTTGTTTTATCTTTTCATGCCAGTTAATTTATCATTCTTCTACGTACAGGTAAAACAGATAAATGCCGTAATTTGCAGAGAAACCGCTTTCTGACAGCAGATAGCCGTTTTCTCTTGCGGCATCTATCAAGCAAACTTCGAGAAATAGTATATGAAAGATCTATCCCCGTAATGATTTTTCGGAATAAGACTGTACGTCGAATTTACAGAATGAGAATTTTGTATGCCGTATTCTATTCGTTGTCTAACAAATCATATTTGATACCGAATTGTTGTATTTGACGGCTCAGGATCTTTCTTGAAACTCGTACTTCACGTTGTGTCGTGTCAGTTCTGTGCCCGGCACCAAAAGCACTGTTGTGCAGATCGAAAACAACGATGCAGTTCGTTTTGTATAAAATGTAAATAGATCGAAAACAACGATGCAATTCATTTTGTATAAAATGTAAACATTCATTCAGGTTCTGAAACCGGTGACTAGTATAATCTGCAAACTATTTATTCTATTGGCCTCATAGACCCTAAATTTACGAAAATGAAACGTTTCCGCTACATTATAAGAGAACATTCTTAGTGACTACTTTTACAGATTATCGTTTACAGTTATTTTCTAATTGACTTGGTTATGCTGCACGTAACCTTTACCAGATTCCCCTGGAGTAAAACATCACGTTATCAAAGGGTTAAGATTGCTCTTGCTATCGGGAGGAGAAAGTGGTTGCCCCCTTAAGACCTAAAATTTGTTAAACTCTACAGAGTATCTTCTGGTGATACATTGACGAGAGACTGTAGTACTGAAAACCTGACACGGCAGAAAAACGTTCTTCCTAACACGTGTGGAAATCCAATGTGTTCATCGCAGTTTACTTACGTAAGCAATGTTGACGTAGAGATGGACCACTTGCTCTTTTTGGCAAGGCTAGGACAAGGAATCAGCCGTGGCCTTGTTAAACTGTCTCGGAACGATCCACGGGAAGCTTAAAAGAATGTCGCCTGAAGTGGCTTAGTGGAGCTTGTATAGTTTTGTGTGGCTCAGCGGCGTTGGGAATGTCTTACAACTGAACGCCAACACAGGGTAACTTTTGAAAACATACATTAATATAAATCAAACCCAATGCGTATTTCCACTCTGCTATTTCCACTACGAGTCCAGTGTCTCGACCAACGGCGCAGTTCAGAAGGTTATGAACAGATCGGAATCTATCTAGATGAACTGAGAATGAAGGCGTATTCTTATTCTGTTCTTAGTACCGTAACGTAGTGTAAAGCCTGATTAGTAACATTCTGACAGCTCTCAGGCTTCAGGCGAACTGCCGTGATTTGGAAGAAATATGTGGTAGGGAAGTATCTTTGCAGTCTCAAAAATAACTGACTCAGATTTTGTGTTACACAGTTGGAACTCAGTGGGTGTGTCAGGTAGAGCCGATGAGCGTATGCGGTAGCGAGTTGAGTGGTGAAGTTGGCCTGTTTCGGGTCCACGACCACGTGGATACAGGCTAGAGATATGGAGACAACTCAGAGCTTTCTCTAGACTGGCGCCACATGTCTGCCATTGACGCCAAGGCATGCCTCTTTCTATATGCTGGTATCATAACAGCGGCGTATATTTTGAACGCGTTTCAGGTAACGGAAGAATGTGCTACTTACAAAACGCACGGTAGCAGCGTTGGGTTGTACCGCAGACACGGCAGTGCGGCCGAGAAATATTTTCTCTCTTCCGTCCATTGAGCAGCTCGGGAGGGCAAATAGAAAGCGGCAAAAATGTGAAAGTGGTCGGTCGGTGGTCGGCGGCGGAATCTGTAATGACCGTCTTGGGGAGTGCGTGCGGTGGACACGAAGCAGTTCCCTTCAGCGTGTTGCGTGGCTGGCTGCTCCGGGCGTTCCGGCGCCATTACACACTCTGCAGTCAGCGCGCGTCTTCGTTCCCCCTTGCCTGAGCCCGTAGCGAAGAAAGGGACGCAATGTTTTCTTGTGCCAGCAGATGGCGTCGATCAGGAAGTTCCCGCAGTGCTGAAGACACGCACTTCCTTCCTGCGGTTGAAAACTGGTATAAAAAACGGTATCACGAGGGATCCTCTTATAACAATGGTGTTTTCTGTCAATGAAGTTGTTATTGTTGTTGAATTTCCATTTTTTCGCCTTTTCTTTTCATCTGTTTTCATTTTAATTCGTTGTGGCCAACTAAGGAGTGCATCTAAACTTATTTCGCCTTGTCGTTTTGCCATTTCCTCACAGTCTCCCTTCATTCGTCCACTGTGTTTCTTCTTCCCTTCTTCTGTCAATTCTGAGCTTTGTCAGTTAAGCTTCTCAGCAAAATTTGTATGTTTCGTGAACTGGGGCTGTAAATTGAATGAATGGGGCTCTACCTTGAATGATTTCATCATGAATGCCAATTTCTTTTCGTTCTTCATTAACTTCTGTTAATCTTGTAACGTCCCCTTAGAAAAATTAATGAATTACAGTGCTGATAAACATCTTATGTTATTTGATTTTCAAACAGCTGAGCAAAACTGAACGTACTCAGACATTCACTAAAGTGACACACAATATTTTTAGCGCAACGCAATCTGACTTTCAGTAATCCCTACAAAAGAATGGCCCTGACTAACATTAAACTATACCTTTCACAAATCACTTACCCCACAAAAATTTTCGTTACTCAAGCTACTGCAATACAGCGAGCGCCACTACTGCCAGCTAAATAAAAGATTCAAACTACTGAAGGCACTAACTACTGTGTGTGTGTTTGAGGTTTACGGGCGCCAAACAGCGGGGTCATCAGCGCCCACACTAACTACTGATAGGCATAGTTAGCAAATGAAAGATTTTGATAGAGAAAAAACAATGTATTTACCTTAATATTGTTCAAAAGTCATATTATATATATCAGTTCATGATATCTAGTCTTCCGAATTTACTATCTCTGTCCAGATCATCCGCTCTCAAAACTCCGCCATCTCACTCCCCACATCCACCACTGCTGGCGGCTCACCTCCAACTGCGCAACGCTACGCGCTGTTCACATCCAGCTGCCCAACACTACAATGGCAGACAACAATGCATACTAGCCACAGACTGCACACAGCACAGCCAGTGCGCTACGTGGCGTTACCAATAAGAAAACCTAAACAACCTACTTACAATCGTACTGCGGTTTTTCATCTATAAGGCTGTTGTCGATTGCATTTACAGATGACAATTAGCTATAATAGCCACTTTCTGATGGTATCTGCGAGATTTTCTTCTGTGATTTGGTGGATGTCCTGAGATTTCTTTTTCATCCAAATTCAGTTTTCGGGATTTGACCCAAAGATTTTTCTCAGAATGTCGAACCAGCTTTGTGGCTGGGTTCAGCACTTCGCGACAGGTAGAAATCAAGACGTCGATCTTTGCGAGACAAAATCGTCAGATGTAAAAGCAATTTCGCGAGTATTCCGAGGGAAGGTTATTGGGCCGTTACTTTTCGCGGGCTGGTCCCGGCGAAGGTTCGAGTCCTCCCTCGGGCGTGGGTGTGTGTGTTTGTCATTAGGATAATTTAGGTTAAGTAGTGTGTAAGTTTAGGGACTGATGACCTTAGCAGTTAAGTCCCATAAGATTTCACACACATACTTTTCCCGAAATATACAAATAATCTGGTGGATAATGTCCGAAGTGCCGTGAGTGAGTTCTTTAAATGGCGATGTTGTGTATAGGAAAGTTGGAAACGCCAGGAAACTGTAGGGAAATGCAGGAAACCTGCAGTGGACTGGCGATTGGTGCAGGCTGGCAGTCGAGCTCCTTCACGAAAAATACAGTATGTCTCCAGAATGAGATTTTCACTCTGCAGCGGAGTGTGCGCTGATATGAAACTTCCTGGCAGATTAAAATTGTGTGCCGTACCCAGACTCGAACTCGGGACCTTTGCCTTTCGCGGGCAAGAGCTCTACCATCTGAGCAATCCAAGCACGACTCACGCCCCGTCCTCACAGCTGCACTTCTGCCAGTACCTCGTCTCCTACCTTCCAAACTTTACAGAAGCTTTCCTGCGAACCTTGCAGGACTAACACTTCTGAAAGAAAGGATATTGTGAAGACATAGCTTTGCAACAGCCTGGGGGATGTTTCCACAATGAGATTTTCACTCTGCAGCGGAGTGTGCGCTGATATGAAACTTCTGCATGATTCGCAGGAGAGCTTCAGTTAAGTCAGGAAGGTAGGAGACGAGGTACTGGCTGAAGTAAAGCTGAGAGGACGGGGCGTGAGTCGTGCTTGGGTAGCTCAGATGGTAGAGCACTTGCCCGTGAAAGGCAATGGTCCTGAGTTCGAGTCTCGGTCCGCACACAGTTTTAATCTACCAGGAAGTTTCATACAGTATGTCTTCCTTATTGCGCACAAGTAAGCTGAAAGACTCATTACTTTTCTATTACAGTGTTGGCGGCAAATTACTTAAAAAAATCGAAACATACACAGCCGAAAAAAAAATTAGTACACCCTTTTAGAGATTTCCAATTCTCAAGATTTAGTGTTGCAACAATGCATGTGGAGTACATGAAATGATTACGTTTACGGATGAATAGCACAAACGGTTCTGAGGTACCCGGTATCGACAAATGCTGAAACCCCCATATTAATGGGCGGTGTAGCCTCCACGAGCGGCAACGCAGGTGGTGACTCTGGCATCTAGTCGATCGTACATATGGCGAATAATGACCAGGGATACTTTAAGCCACGCCTAATCGACCTGTTCTGTAAGTGTTGTTAGTTGACGATTGACATGAGTCACTTCCCGTCTCGACTGGAGACAAGTCAGGACATAGTGCCGGCCAGGGAAGTTGCGGCACGCCGTGCAGAGCACAATGAGTTTCGCAGGCGGGGCCAGTGTGTCTTGGACGAATGCACTCTACGAGACAGCGCTTACCAGGTCTAAGCCGTACGCGCAATCGGCCATCAGTCGCCTGCAGATAGGATCGGCTTTCATCGCGGAAGACCACGACGCCCCATTCCATCTTCCTAGAAACCCTCTGACGGCACCAGTCGAGCTGCTGGTGTTACACGTCTCCTGTTATAACTATTACCACTGTAACTGCCTGTTCGGGTACGCCAAGCTGTGAGAGTCATTTGTAAACGATTTTGCGTGAACAGAGTGAAAAACAGTCTTCTTGGTCTCAAGTGTTCCTCCGTCCTTGAAAATCGCGTTCCATTTCTGTTTTACGCACTCAGGTTTCCTGGACACACGTGCGTTTTGTATTTTTCTAGCCGGCCGAAGTGGCCGTGCGGTTAAAGGCGCTGCAGTCTGGAACCGCAAGACCGCTACGGTTGCAGGTTCGAATCCTGCCTCGGGCATGGATGTTTGTGATGTCCTTAGGTTAGTTAGGTTTAACTAGTTCTAAGTTCTAGGGGACTAATGACCTCAGCAGTTGAGTCCCATAGTGCTCAGAGCCATTTGAACCATTTTTTTGTATTTTTCTATTACGTTACGTAAGCCGTTGGTAACAAACTTGATTCCGAGGCCAGTACTATGTTTTACATCGTACAAGCTGATCTCGTAAACAGGCTGTCATTGTGACTAAATGTTTTAAGCAGTAGTTCCGCATAGAATTTATCTTTCGATCCTTTTTTCACTTTCAAGTTTTTTAGTTTGTTTTCTGAAGCACCCAAAGCGACTCGTAATAGCCACTACGTCTTTTAATTTCGGTATTCACGCCGTTGCCGACGCGTAAACTGGTTTTTGTTTTCGAAATTTATTTCGCCATTCTCTCTCTCTCTCTCTCTCTCTCTCGCCCAGGTGAGGTATACACGGCATCATACATATGGTCTGTCACCTGACCAGTTAGCACTCACTTTAGGGGCGAACGGAATGAGCGTGTCTATTAATATCAAGTACTGAGGTGTACCAACAGAGGACAAATGTAGATCGTATTGCACACATTTATGATAAAAGTATATGTCGCAAGCAAAAATATGACAGATAAGTTAAAACCGTCTAAAGGGTCGGTCTAAGAAATACGAAATTAAGATCAACCTGAAGATGCCTAAATAAGGCGAAACGCGTAGTTGAAAAATAAAAAACTAAAATTGCAACCAAGACTGTTTTTAATCAATACTGTTAAGCACTGGTTTGCTGTATGCCACAGATGGATCGGAAGAATACGTTAAAACACATTTGGACTAGCAGACGTGCAGATCCCTTTAATAAGTGTCGAGGTCTCAGCACGCTTCTTGGTCTGAGAACAACTTTTAAACAATGTTAAAGTCGAGACTATAGCGCACGCGACTGGTTTTTTCTGCTGTTTTGTTTCTACGTTGTAAAGTTTCCAATAGGGGAGAGTAAAGTTTCTGTGATTAGGACCGGCCGTTGTGGCAGAGCGGTTCTAGGCGCTTCAGTCTGGAACCACACGATCGCTACGGCCGCAGGTACGAATCCTGCCTCGAGCATGGATGTGTGTGATGTCCCTAGGTTAGTTAGGTTTAAGTATTTCTAAGTTCTAGGGAACTGATGACCTCAGGTGTTAAGTCACGTAGTGCTCAGAGCCATTTGAACCACTCTGTGATTGGGCTACAATGTCAAACCAAATTTCGGAAAGTTCGTGGCTTAAAAATGAGCCTTTTAATTGTTTTTCCTGCCACTAATTTTGTTTTTGACCTTTGATGAATCCTCCCGTGTATCAAAAATTCGAAGCCACATTGTAGCAATTTGAGGTAACTTTATTTCTGTTATGTTAGAAGATCTGACTAAACATCAGTCAACGTCCGTAAATATTTGCTGTGGTAGCACGGACCAACATCAAATGGTCAGAATATACAGGTTGGTCGATGGGTGTGAATCCACTCTTCTAAACAACACGTCTGAATAAACACAAATTTAAAGTAATTTAGAATGACGCGCGAGAGGGAGAGGGGGCCTGTAAGATTATATTACCAACATGGCCGCCATTTCCGAAGCCGCCGTCTTCGATGCAAATTGTAATCTGCGCACTTAGTGTTTGCTATTCGAAGTTGGTTCTGAATTCCTTGCTATCGTATTTCTTTAGCATCGGACTTAAAATACTTGGACATCACTGGAGGAACAACTTAGTCCCAAGGTGCACATAACACGGTATTACAGTTTCTGTCTTCCTGAGTGACATGCGCCCTATCGAACAGCTACCCTTCTCATTACACATAAAAGGATGAAAAAGGTCGTTTGAAATGGCGAACAGTTTATAAAGAGCACTGAATTTATTACGCTTTAGGTTCACCGAGCGAGGTGGTGCAGTGGTTAGCACATTAGATTCGCATTCGGGAGGACGACGGTTCAATCCCTCGTTCGGCCATCCCGATTTAGGTTTTCCGTGATTTTCCTAAATCGCTCCAGGCAAATGCCGGGATGGTTTCTTTGAAAGGGCACGGCCGACTTCCTCCCCCGTCGTTCCCTAACCCGATGAGACCGATGACCTCGCTGTACGCTCTCCTTCCTCACAACAAACCAACCCCAACCCGCTTGAAGTTCAGGGAAAATGTCTTTGCAACGTCTAGCATTCACGCCACGGTTCTACTCATACGAATTCACCGTTCCGTTTACGATGAGAACCTCGCCTCGGTCACTTTTCTAGCCCAAGTTTAACACGTATTTTTCGGGCAACTGCCATTCCTGTGCTCTCTCGGGTCAATGTGAGGCGATAAACAGGCGATTTACTTGATTTCTTTTACAGTATGAGACTTCGTTAGCACAAAAACGACTAGCCTCTTTAGCCATTCAGTCACATCAGCCTAGCGCCAAGTGTTACACAGGGTATATGCTGCATTGCGCTTTACCTCTGCCTTGGACGCATTGAACAAGGCTTGAGTGCGAGAGAGGTTCTCCTGATCCACATCTCTCCTCACTACGTACACGTCACTAAAGCTACTATCAGCTTTGGGTACGCAAGAGGATTTTTATTTTTCAGCCAGCTTATGTTTTTGCCTTGGATGTTAAAACACACGAATTTTCCCGTTCCAGAGGAAATCCTGCTAGTGGTGACATGCTGGTCCTTGTCGAAGTCAGAGGTCTATGTCATGTTGGAACGTGACTATTTGTTAGACAGTTGTTAAAGCCAACGAACGTGAGGGATACGGTAAGAGACTAATCTGTAGCGTAGTCCACTGTTTACATTCTCGCTGTTTTTAATGCTCTTTTCGTTATAAAAATTTAAACAACAAGTTAAATTCGGAATAATCTTCCAATTAATTGTGAGAACGTGAAAAATTTGTGGCCACTCCATTCGACATACTCGGAAGTCTGGCGTTGTTTCAAGAGCATTCCATTCCTTCCACTGACTCACTTCCTTCCTTCCTTCCTTCCTTCCTCCTGCCACTCCACTGTGTGAAAACCGCCTTCTAAGGAATCTTTCTTTGCCGAATAATGTATTTCAGTTTTACTTTCCACTGTCAACATGGTTTAGTTTCGACCAGTACTGAACGACTTTTTCTTTCGCAGCAAATATCCTTAGCTACACCAGATTTCAACAGCATATTATTTCTTCCAGTCCTTTTCTTAGTTATCAGCGATTTACATCTACAAAAAGCTTCTATGGATTAGTGCTCCCTGCAATAACAATTTCTTGTTTCCTGATACTTTTCTAAGTTTTCTATAGAAATTGTTTAGCTGCGCTGTTATATCGTCACGAGCCAAACTAATTTTTAATTATGTAGCTACGATACTGGGAAACGTCGTTGACTTAATCGAGCTTCTTCTGTTTAGCATAAAGTTATTAGTAAAACTACTGACAGCATACTAAAGTTAACGGCAAATAGTGCCTTTATCGCATTCTCGCAACTGAACGTTATTGAGCATGGGAAGTGTAGTGCTTCGCAGACGCAGCAATGCATTTTTCGCTGAAGTTTTAAATAGCGGAAGTGGCGACCAGTTAATGTTCGTTCCACTCTCCTGACAGCTCAGGAAGAATTGCGCGCCGCGCGGGTACGCAATCAGCGCACATACATCTCGCCTCCTGGCGGTACGTGTAATTGCCACTTACGTCGCTCTCTCCCCCTCTTGCTTGGTTTATCGTTCCACGCGAAAGTAGTAAATACCCGGTTGTGGAGCTTGGCGATTCGTTCTTCACTTCTAAAACGTGGTAAGTTCTTCGCATTTGTGCGTTAAATTGATAATGATGGTTATCGTGCCAACTATCTGCGGTGTTTGTTTCGTCGCCGATAAGCTTTTTATACGTTTTCCGCTCGGCTGTTTCGCTACACCCAGGCGTGCCCGTATAAAAGCGCGCTGGTACAATCCGTTAAGTTGATCACTTTTCTAGAGACAATGCCGTGCAATTCTTTTTATTTTCTGCGTATAAACAGTAAGATACTGGCTCCTTTTGGCGTCCGATTTGAAGTTCGCGTCCCTCTTGATCTATGGCAACACACTACTTAACTGTTAGAATCGTTTAAAATTGATAGCTGCACAGCTGTTAAAACTGATTTCTTTCGATTTATGTCTCGGGGGGAATCAGAAACATAGTTTTGACACCGAAGTAGGATTCCAATAGAGACAAAAGCATCTGGAACTTTTCTAGATCAGTTGTTACTATTTAAGTGTTTCCAAAGTGTTTCTTAGGAGCGACTGAGATTTTTCACTGTACATTGAAGCTGAGAACATATGTATGATACTCTAACGCAACAGTTACGAAGTGTACTCACACATCGTTCCCATAGTTAATTTCGGAGATTTTACTCCGACAGAAAAAAATCGCTACAACAAGAGGGAGCGTGCAACATAAGGTTCAAATGGCTCTGAGCACTATGGGACTTAACATCTGAGGTCGTCAGTCCCCTAGAACTTAGAACTACTTAAACCTAACTAACGTAAGGACATCACACACAACCATGCCCGAGGCAGGATTCGAACCTGCGACCATAGTCGTCGCGCGGTTCCTGACTGAAGCACCTAGAACCGCTCGGCCACAAGATAAGGGAAAGTTAGTAGGCGTGTTTCTACAGCTGAAATATGATGTCTGTTCAAATTTCGCGCAAGTCGCATAAGGGTGGCGCTAGTGGCGGCAGTATTAGAACGCAAATCGCGTTTGCTTTAAATACACGCTGTAGCGTTACCTCTGAGATTGAAAGTGGTGAGTTGATGTTAGTCGAGAACGCCTTTAAGGCGACAAAGATTTGTCAGTAACTCACTGAGTCTGAACGAGGTTGTGTAGTAAGGCTGCGAGAAGCTGGATGTTCCTTCTGCGATACTGCAGGAAGGCTTAGCAGGAATGTAGCCTCTGTACGTGATTACTGGCAGCAGTGATCAAAAGAATGTTTGGTCGTAAGGAGACCGGCACGAGGCGGTCATGGACATTACCGATAGGAAGACCGACCGTGTCCGGCGTTCGGCCCTGTCGGATCGTTGTGCATCTGCAGCAGCGGTTTTAGTAGCACTTGGCACCACAGTGACGCAATGAACTGTTACAAATCGGTTACTTCAAGGACAGCTCCGAGCCAGACGCCGCCATTCGCAACTTCGTTGGTGGGCAGTGTGGAGGTCTGTTGTGTTTTCTGACGAAAGCTGTTTGTGCCTCGGTGCCAGTGATGGCCGTGCGTCCGTTAGGAAGAGGCCAGTTGAGGGCGTGCAACCTCCATTTCTGCGTGCTAGACACACTGGACCTACACTTAGAGTTACGGCCTGGGATGCGATTTCGTTTGACAGCAGGATCACTTTCGTGGTTATCTCACACACGCTGACTGCAAATTTGTACGTCAGTCTGGTGATTCGAACTGTCGTGCTGCCATTCATGAACAGCATTCCAGGGGAGTTTTCAAAGAGGATAAAGCTCGCCCACATACCGCTGTTGTAACCCAACGTGTTTTACAGGGTGTCGACAAGTTGCCTCGGCCTGCTCGATCACCATATCTGTCTCCAATCGAGCACATATGTT
Organism: Schistocerca americana; assembly: GCF_021461395.2. Lineage (NCBI taxonomy): Eukaryota > Metazoa > Arthropoda > Insecta > Orthoptera > Acrididae > Schistocerca > Schistocerca americana. The sequence continues at coordinate 175,316,563 of NC_060123.1, forward strand.
ACAACATCGGACGACAACTCCAGCGTCATCCACAACCAGTATCGACCGAGCAAGTGCAACAGGCATGGGACTCCGTCCCGAAAACTGACATCCGGCACCTGTACAACACAATATAAGCATTCAACATTCTGGCGGTTACGCCTGTTATTAATGCACTAGCACTTCACATTTACGGGGCATGGGCTTGCCGCAGTGGATACACCGGTTCCCGTCAGATCACCGAAGTTAAGCGCTGTCGGGCGTGGCCGGCACGTGGATGGGTGACCCACCCATCCAGGCTGATATTCGCTGTTGCCATTTTTCGGGGTGCACTCAGCCTCGTGGTGCCAATTGAGGAGCTACTCGACCGAATAGTAGCGGCTCCGTTCACAGAAAACCATCATAACGACCAGGAGAGCGGTGTGCTGACCACACGCCCCTCCTATCCGCATTCTCAGCTTGTGGCCTGATGACGGAGTGCATTTCGCATTTACAGTGGCTTATTTCGCGTTTATATTAAACTATGTTCTTTCAATGTTAATCACATAAATATGTTAGCTGAATAACTGTGTTCCCCAAATTTCATTAGCCTACATTAACTATTTTTTGGTGTTGCGGTTTTTTTCGCCAGTGTATGTACATGTATAAAAGCATGTACATGTGCTTAGATGTTTATATTCTAGCGTAAGTCGTCTGGAGCAATAACTTAGAGTAGTAATTGTTTTCCGATTGTACGAGGCTGTTTTCATCACAACTGCGTTGTTCGAATCCTGTCTCGGGCATGGATGTATGTGATCTCCTTAGGTTAGTTAGGTTCAAGTAGTTCTAAGTTCTAGGGGACTGATGACGTCAGATGTTAAGTCCCATAGTCCTCAGAGCCATTTGAACCACTTTGTGTTTCGTGTTATACCGCGAAATGAGATCTAACATGTCAGTTGCAGGTCGAGCGCCGAAACGCGTTGTGACTAAGAAATGTGAAATTTTGACAGGTAACGGAACGTCTCCGTACATGCAGTCACAGTCTCCACTAGCGGTCCGCGCAGATCACGCCTCCACTGGCAGCTCGCGTCGCCGCCTGCAATACCGACGCGGACTCCGCGCTCAGACAGGAATGGCCCCTGGGCCTTGCCCCCCGCGCTGCGTGCCTTTTGTGCAGAGCGGCGTGCCGTGTCGTGCCGTGGCTCAACTTGGCAGAGCCCTACTCGGCGTGGCCGGCCGGCCGGCCAGAGTCTGTTCGGCCGCTCGCGGCGCCTCGCCTCGGCCCTGGCGAGGTAGACCGGGCCCGCCGGCTGGCTGAGCCCCAGTGCAGTGGCGGTGTTGCCACAGCAACGCGGCCGCCATACCTCCCGCCCGGCCCACAGAGCGGCCAGTTGAGTTATACACACCGGCGGAAAGGCGCGCCGTCTCCCTGTGGCACTTCCTCGTGCTGGTCCAGCGAAATCTGTTCAGAAATAAAGACAATTCACACTGGCCGTCACGTCAAGTCAATCCGTCACGTGACTCACTCGCACGGCTGTCCTCAACTGTTTTTTCGCGCGAACTCCGATTTTCGCAAGATGATTTTCAGCTGCATGTACGTGCGAATGTACATACGCAAGACGGTAGCTTATACAAGGTGTTTCACAATTCATGTCACAAACTTCTAGCGGTTGTAGAGAGGACTTAGTAGATCAAATTTTACATAGGAACCCTTGTCCGGAAACGTCATCCAACGACGCTACAGAGCGTCAAAGCTACAGGCGCCGGCTCCGGCACCTGTAACTGTATGTGTTCAAATGGTTCAAATGCCTCTGAGCACTATGGGACTTAACTTCTGAGCTCATCAGTCCCCTAGAACTTAGAACTACTTAAACTCAACTAACCTAAGACATCACACACATCCATGCCCGAGGCAGGATTCGAAGCTGCGACCGTAGCGGTCGCGCGGTCCCAGACTGTAGCGCCTAGAACCGCTCGGCCATCACGGCCGGCAAATGTATGTGTATACAGGATGATTCCGTGATACAAACTTTGCCGGCCGGAGTGGCCGTGCGGTTCTAGGCGCTACAGTTTGGAACCGACCGACCGCTACGGTCGCAGGTTCGAATGCTACCTCGGGCATGGATGTGTGTGATGTCCTTAGGTTGGTTAGGTTTAATTAGCTCTAAGTTCAAGGCGACTGATGACCTCAGAAGTTAAGTCGCATAGTGCTCAGAGCCATTTGAACCATTTTTTGATACAAACTTTCTAGGATGACGGAGAAGGATAAATGTATCAATATGAGGTAAGGGCCCCGTCCCGGGAACGAACGAGTCGGAAGTTACAATCTAAAATCGTTCTGACACCACTGACAGTGGAATACATGTACTTGTACTGTTGTTGCTAACATTGCAGGGTAGACAAACTGTCACAAGTGGTAGTATGGACGAAAACAAAGAGAAAATGTCTACATCTACATTTACATCTACTTTAACACTCCGCAAGCCACCCAACGGTGTGTGGCGGAGGGCACTTTACAGGCCTCTGTCATTACCTCCCTTTCCTGTTCCAGTCGCGTATGGTTCGCGGGAAGAACGACTGCCGGAAAGCGTCCGTGCGAGCTCTAATCTCTCTAATTTTACATTCGTGATCTCCTCGGGAGGTATAAGCAGGGGGAAGCAATATATTCGATACCTAATCCAGAAATGCACCCTCTCGAAACCTGGACAGCAAGCTACACCGAGATGCAGAGCGCCTTTCTTGCAGAGTCTGCCACTTGAGTCTGCTAAACATCTCCGTAACGCTATCACGCTTACCAAATAACCCTGTGACGAAACGCGCCGCTCTTCTTTGGATCTTCTCTATCTCCTCTGTCAACCCGACCTGGTACGGATCCTACACTGATGAGCAATACTCAAGTATAGGTCGAACGAGTGTTTTGTAAGCCACCTCCTTTGTTGATGGACTACATTTTCTAAGGACTCTCCCAATGAATCTCAACCTGGTACCCGCCTTACCAACAATTAATTTTATATGATCATTCCACTTCAAATCGTTCCGCACGCATACTCCCAGATATTTTACAGAAGTAACTGCTACCAGTGTTTGTTCCTCTCTCATATAACCATACAATAAAGGATCCTTCTTTCTATGTATTCGCAATACATTACATTGGTCTATGTTAAGGGTCAGTTGCCACTCCCTGCACCAAGTGCCTATCCGCTGCAGATCTTCGTGCATTTCGCTGCAATTTTCTAATGCTGCAACTTCTCTGTATACCACAGCATCATCCGCGAAAAGTCGCATGGAACTTCCGACACTATCTACTAGGTCATTTATATATATTGTAAAAAGGAATGGTCCCATAACACTCCCCTGTGGCACGCCAGCGGTGTCCAGTAAACATGGGCTCTAAAATTCACACGTTAAGACCTTTTACCCATCTTCGCTACTGTGAAACACATCTACGCTATTCAGCAAGTGCTCATAGCTCTTAAGATATACGTTTTAAAGCCCGTGTTTACCACACATTTTTTCTTGTTTCGGTCCATACTACCACCTCTGATAACTGCCTACCTACGATCTTGGCAACAACAGTCCCAGCACATGCATTCCACTCTCAGAGGTTCCTTTGAAAGGCCGATTTCCCTCCTCATCTGTGACGCAGTGCGACCTTGTACTCCGTTTCTAATGACCTCCATGTCGAAGGGATGTTAAATCCAGTCTCCCTTCCTTCACTCTCAGAGGTATCAGAACGGTTTCCGCTTATAACTTTCCACGCGTTCGTTTCCGGTACAGGGTCCTTTACCTCATTTATCATCCTAGAGAGTCTGCAACATCATCACGGAATCACCCTGTATATACACACATTTACAGGCCCTGGCGCATATAACTTTGACGATTTGTAGCGTAGTTGGAAGACGTTCCCGGGCATCGATTCCAGTGTAAAACTTCATTACCAACTCCCCTCTGCAACGTATAGAAGTGTGTAACACGACTTGTGAAGCATCCAGTGTACCTGGATGCTGGAGTCCGAATTTGTTCGAAAATATTTATTGGATTCAAATAGTTTGCAGCTTGGCAGGGATAGCTCTTACATTAGAGAAGGAAGACATAGTGCAAAACAACGCAAACAAGAGTGTCAATCCGAAAAATGTCACTACGTGACACAGAAGCGGAATTTCACACACTATACAAGGAGCTGGAGGAAGAGGACTCTGCATTTTATAAACATTTTAAAAAGTCGAAGCAGCAGTCTATTTCATTTGTTACGTCAAATTGCACCCAGAATTGAGAAAACGAACACAGTGTTACGAACTACCATCACATTCCTTGAAAAATTGGATTGTTCAGGTATTTGTGCAGTGGTCATATCTCCCTCAACACATTTCCCTTCAAGGTTTATAGGTTCTCTTTACATCTCGTATTTGGCTTTTAATTGTTAAAGCGCCTTATTTGTACTGCGGTTAACTCGTGAAACCACATGAACACTGACCACTGATGATTCCAAAACTATTTGACACACAGACCAGAGAGCAACTTAACACAAGATAAGCCAGCACAGACACTTATTTAAACAAACTACTCCTAAAAGAAACGATTTTGGCGCTTTGCAATGTCTGAAGGTTTTAACCCATTTCTTTCTGAAGCATTACAAATGTCTGGCAACATACAAATGAATTCAACTTACCGTCAATCCGATTCTACTCGCAGTACTTTTTTCACTTCAAGTTGCAGCCATATTGCAGTCCATTTCGTTGCAGAATAAATATTAAATACGGTACCAAAATTTACAAAAAACCACTTTGTAAATATAGTAGAGGGCAAATAATTTAGTATGTCCATGTACGATTCAGGCTGCTGCCTCCCTGCTTCAGTTAGTCTTTCGTCATACATTACCAAGTTATAAGTTTTAACAAAACAATTTATAACAAAAAAATGGTTCAAATGGCTCTGAGCACTATGGGACTTAACTTCTAAGGTCATCAGTCCCCTAGAACTTAGAACTACTTAAACCTAACTAACCTAAGGACATCACACACATCCATGCCCGAGGCAGGATTCGAACCTGCGACCGTAGCGGCCGCGCGGTTCCAGACTGTAGCGCCTTTAACCGCTTGCCCACCAATTTATAACAAATAACGAACAACAGTTTTAGAATAACAACTGACATCAGCTACGAAAACTGCGAGGAAACTAAATATGGAAATGAATGCATGGCTGTGCATCGGGAGGAAATGAGCTTGCGGACGGATGACGTCAGCCATAAAAACTTTCTTACCGCGAAACCTTGAACGGTGACGCGATGTGACGGACAGTGTGGATACAACCATTAGAATGGCATTGCAGAGTGTTTTGATGGAAGGTGACGTGACACCCATTGTGAATCTGTCTTAAGTGAGCACGAAATTTAAAATCAGTTCAGTCTTTCTGAGACTATTACCCATGAACGAATATGAAATATAACTGATTGACACTCGTACGTTTAAAGTGCCACAGATGCTTAAAATTTTGATAATAAAGATGTATATAAAATATTCCGATATCGCACAGAGATCGCGTTGTTACACTAAGGTTCGCAACGTCAATCGATTCCAAAGATACTAGCGAGGGCTCATTGCAATCGGCAGCAACGTAATTTAAATCCAGTTCTGCTGTAGAAAAGGTGCAAAGCTGTTACAGAGACTGGTATTTCCTTTTCTTCTGCACATCATCGCAGAAATTTCTGTAGTTCGTTGCATTGCATTACAATAGTGTCTGAACCGTTCGCCCGGTGAGAATATTGTCGGTTATGTTGTACTGCAATGGTTGCCCTGTCTCCTGCACCGTTCTCCACGTGTGTGTGTTTGTGTGTGTGTGTGTGTGTGTGTGTGTGTGTGTGTGTGTGTGTGTGTGTGTGTGTGAGAGAGAGAGAGAGAGAGAGAGAGAGAGAGAGAGAGAGTCTTTTTGTGGATACGGGACATTCAAGTTTTACTTCTTTCAATTCGAGAATATTACTCCAATGATTTTACAAGATGATCTCGCTAAACTAGCGTAGATCTCGTACTTGGAATCCTACGAGGGAACTTCAAAAAGCAAGTTCCAGGCTCTTATGGCTGAACTCAGTCCGGTCTTGGAAGGCCCAACGGTACCGACCAGACGCCGTGTCATTCTCAGCCCATATGCGTCACTGGATGCCGATTGTGGAGGAGCATGTGGTCAGCACACCGCTCTCTGGACCGTATGTCAGTTTATGAGACCGGAACCGATACTTCTCAGTCAAGTAGCTCCTCAGTTACCCTCCCAAGGGCTGAGTGGACTCCGCTTCCCAGCAGCGCTCGGCAGACCGGATGGTCATCCATCCAAGACCGACAGCGCTTAACTTCGGTGATGTGACGGGAACCAGTGTCACCACTGCTGCAAGGCCGTTGGCAGGTTATTATGGCAGGCCAAGTAATTTTTACTGAATTCTGCACTGCAGTTCAAACTGACAAAGATGCGTCACATTCTTTGTCAACATAGGCACCATATCTCTGTAAACAATGCTCGGAACGTTAAAGTCTGTGGTCGATGTTGGTCGTCTTCCTTCCTGATCTGCATTACCCACGTCTGTACGGCCTTACAGCACCAGGGAAAAACGCACTCAAAGGCGGGGACCCAAACCGAAAAACGTATTACACAAACTCAGAGAAAAGCTGTTTCTTCGTCTTATATAGGGTGAGTCACCTAACATTACCGCTGGATATGTTTCGTAAACCACATCAAATACTGACGAATCGATTCCACAGACCGAACGTGAGGAGAGGGGATAGTGTAATTGGTTAATACAAACCATAAAAAATGTACGGAAATATGTTTTTTAACACAAACCTACGTTTTTTTTAAATGGAACCCCGTTAGTTTTGTTAGCACATCTGAACATACAAACAAATACGAAATCAGTGCCGTTTGTTGCATTGTAAAATGTTAATTACATCCGGAGATATTGTAACCTAAAGTTGACGCTTGAGTACCACTCCTCCGCTGTTCGATCGTGTGTATCGGAGAGCAGCGAATTACATAGGGATCCAAAGGGAACGGTGATGGACCTTAGGTACAGAAGAGACTGGAACAGCACATTACGTCCACATGGTAACACTTTTTTTGGTCTTTTTCACTGACGCACATGTATATTACCATGAGGGGTGAGGTACACGTACACACGTGGTTTCCGTTTTCAATTACGGAGTGGAATAGAGTGTGTCCCGATATGTCAGGCCATGTTCAATGTGGTGGCCATCATTTGCTGCACACAACTGCAATCTCTGGCGTAATGAATGTGGTACACGCCGCAGTAAATCTGGTGTAATGTCGCCGCAGGCTGCCACAATACGTTGTTTCATATCCTCTGGGGTTGTAGGCACATCACGGTACACATTCTCCTTTAACGTACCCCACAGAAAGAAGTCCAAAGGTGTAAGATCAGGAGAACGGGCTGGCCAATTTATGCGTCCTCCGACCGTGGCCCGTGTTTGTTACAACACGCAACTGAACGTCGGAGGTTTCAAGCGTCAACTTTAGGTTACAATATCTCCGGGTGTAATTAAGATTTTACAATGCAACAAACGGCACTGCTTAAGTATTTGTTTATATGTTCAGATGTGCTAACAAAACTAACGTGGTTCCATTAAAAAAACGTAGGTTTGTGTTAAAAAACATAGTTCCGTGCATTTTTGTATGGTTTATATTAAACATTTACACTAGCCCCTCTCCTCACGTACGGTCTGTGGAATCGGTTCGTCAGTATTTGCTGTGGTTTACGAAATATATCCAGCGGTAATGTTAGGTGACTCACCCTGTATAGTTACAAATCAAACACTTTCCGTTACTTTCCTTTCATACTACTGTGACAACCTAGTTTCTTTCTACGTCTCGCGGTTCTACGTCAACGCAAACTAACCTACCTGGGCTAGACGGCGCGCGTCTCTTCTCTTCGTGTTTCAAAACATGCGACATAAATGACTGTAACTCGTCGCTGACTTCACTTGCAAGCTTCAAACTTCTGACACCGCTAACCGACCACCGACCTCAGTAGACATTGCATTTGGTCCATACACTGCCAGACTTTCTCGGTGGAACTGTGTGCCGCCGGCCGCGGTGGCCGAGCGGTTCTAGGCGCTACAGTCTGGAGTCGCGCGACTGCTGCAGTCGCAGGTTCGAATCCTGCCTCGAGCATGGCTGTGTGTGATGTCCTTAGGTTGGTTAGGTTTAAGTAGTTCTAAGTTCTAGGGGACTGATGACCTCAGATGTTAAGTCCCATAGTGCTCAGAGCCATTTGAACCATTTTGAACTGTGTGCCATTTGGCCCACAAGAATTTTTCTATCCCTCGTACTTGAGCTTCGGAGTACAATACGTTTCCAGTTGCAGCTCATTTCACTCCCACACTGTGATGCACCCGTTATCTGTACCACAGCAGAGAGCCCAGAGCACGTACTCTCTCCTCTGACACTGCGACACTCCTGTTCCGCAGTGATGCTAGCGTGGGGCGACATGCTGTAGCTTACAGTCTGAAGTCGCTACTAACATGGGAAATAGAAGCTCGAAACACTTTCTGCACGGAAGCATTTTAAGTACGGGAGGTAAAAGAATATAGTGCATGCTCGGTGGCCAAATGAGTGTCATATTACTAATCGAAAGATCCGTTGTGCATTCCTCAACCAGCCCCAGGAATTTATATCCCTTATTGCTTCTTTCACTTCCTACATAGATTTGTTTCTGTGAAATGTGCCAAGTTTTACAGCCGTTCTGAGTCCACGTTTAACAGCAGGACTTCGCTACAGCTAATTTAATCAATCCAGAAAGGTCAGAGCAAAGGACGGACTTACCACATCCAACAGGACAGTGCGTTGTAAGGTGCTGAGGTGTTTAAGCCAGTGTTAGCGTTGAGAAGAGCTTTACTTTTGCAGTGCAGCTGAAGGTGTTGCAGTTTATTTATAAACAAGTGTCCAGTTGGACTTTGTTGAATACGTCGACAAAACCAGATAGGATTAGACTTATGGGCGGGTTTCATGCAGTGCGTCGAGTCTGCGCGCTGTGAAAACTTGCTCGATCACTTTTCTCCCCGGCAGTCACGCTGAAATATTTTCGTCTTTCTCGTCCTCGCTGCTTTCGTGGCGCCGTGCGAAGGCTCAGTCGCGGCCCCGGCCCAGTCCACACTCTGCAGCAAGAAAAGGCGAGCAGCCATGGACTGTGCGGCTGGTCCCGGCGGAGGTTCGAGTCCTCCCTCGGGCATGGGTGTGTGTGTTGTCCTTAGGATAATTTAGATTAAGTGGTGTGTAAGCTTAGGGACTGATGACCTTAGCAGTTAAGTCCCATAAGATTTCACACACATTTGAACATTTGAAAAAGGCGATCTTTATTTACACAGGGTGTATACGGCCCGGGACATCCGGGAGATCCGGGAAAAACCCGGCAATTTTTTCATCCGGGACAAATCCGGAAAAACCCGGGAATTTTTTAGAATTCCGGGATTTTTCATTGTTTTAGATTTCAGTTAAAGTTTTGTAGGTTTGACGTGTATGATCTGATACGCTGACAAAGAACTTTAGTCCACTACTGCTGAATAATACTGCAGCAGCACCGAGCGAGGTGGCGCAGTGGTTAGACACTGGACTCGCATTCGGGAGGACGACGGTTCAATCCCGCGTCCGGCCATCCTGATTTAGGTTTTCCGTGATTTCCCTAAATCGCTCCAGGTAAATGCCGGGATGGTTCCTTTCAAAGGGCACGGCCGACTTCCTTCCCCATCCTTCCCTAATCCGATGAGACCAATGACCTCGCTGTCTGGTCTCCTTCCCCACAACAACCAACCAACCAATACTGCAGCAATGAAACATAAATCAGAGAATAACACCAAAATAAAAGTTTAGTTGCATAGAAAATGGGTAAAAAGTGTCAAAGGCTTTAGGTCGAAGATTATGCAGTACGTCCGTAACAACTAACATGCATTCGATGTGCGTGACGTCACAATTGTTTACACTTCTAACAGATCACCAGAAAATATTACGAATAGTGGCTTGAGAGGCGTTACTTTCAAAGTAAATTTCGACGCAAGATGATTTATGTTACGTGTGAGAACGTGCAGTGCGTTTCTTAAATCACAAGGCGTTGTAACTCTCATTCAAAACGTAACACTTTGAGGATCAGGCATTTGAAAAATGTCGGGCCCAGAAGATAAGTCATTTATGCCACTATTTAAAATTTTACCGGCACATTTGTATTTGATATGACTTAACGTATAACACACGCTAAAAAAAGACTGAGCATCAAGTTAGTTTTCATATTTAACATTGTTCTTTCATAGATAAAGAATTATGCAATCGATGGCAAAAAGTGTAATTGACCTTCAAAAAAATGTGCATAATGTGTTACTGAGCAATGTCACAAGTCTCTTGATGCCAGAACACTTCGACTTTTCTACGCAACTGATAATCATTTTGGCACGATTTTAATTGCCAAATTAGAGCCTGTTCGTAGGCCTACGGACTTCCTATCATTGTAGGACTAATAACGGTGGATGCCAATAGACGATGTAATTCTCGTTCGTACATACACATCTACTTAAGAGTTAACCGGTGTGGACACGCACTATGCTGAGCTCGGCCTACCTGCGTAACGTACGTGCCGCAGCCTGTCTTTCTCGTAGGCCTCGTGCTCTGAATAACTGCCGTCAATTGCTAGCGAGATCACGTGACATAAGCTATGACTGGCTGACAAAAGTGCATCGCTCAACGCAATCTGTATTTTAGAGTTTCGGAAGCTACCGTGCTGTAATTTGTGGAATTTGTGTATATACTTTAGCAATACGAAAATAAACTCTGTGCATATTGTCTCACATCAAACAACTTTCCAAACGCATTGTTTATCCTGGATTTCGTTTCCTAAAGTGCTGGGACGTCCTCCGCCGGTATAAGACCTTTACGACTCAAAGGACTGATAGGTTTTACAGCTCCGAGGGAAAGTATACTGTTACTTAACACAGATGTATTTTCACCCGCTTTATACGTAATTTCATCCGGGAGAAATTGTGTTTTTAACCGGGAATTCTGGAAAAAATCCGGGAATTTTTTTTTCTTGTCCACGTAGACACCCTGTTACAGAACGAATATTTCTATGCTTGCTGTGGATGATAGCCACGCAAACAAGCTTGTTACAACACTTCAAGTTTCGATAGAAACATGTGGAATTTAATGCCTTCAGTGAGACCTCCCCATTCCATTTCTTTAATTAAACATCATCCTCAGATGGCTAATGGCTTTACATTTTAATATACGGCTTCTCCCACCGAGCACATTAACAGTCACTAAAATTGTAATGCGCTCCCAGTAGAGTGGTAAATTAAGCAGTATTGCACATCTGCGAACTGGCGATCTCTGTCAAAGCTTGCCACACTGGGAGAACAACTTGATTTATCATAGGGAATCACTCACTCCCGAGTTAGTACACTCGAGATTCTTAAAACGCATCCCAGCTTCGCCCCACGAGTTATCTCCAATACGAGAGAGGCCTGCCGCTCGACTCCTCGATTTCGCGAGCTCACATTCACATACAGGCCTTTCGGTCAATGAATCCCAGGAGCAGAATGCAAGAATTTCATTGCCCGTTTGCCTCTCACGTTAAAGAGTATCTTCTGCAAAGTGATGCTCACTTTAGGGCTGCCGTCCCGAAAGCATCAGTTACCCTTAAACCGGCATGGCAGCGTGATAGGCCCCGAGTACAGCCAATTTAGGAGGATTACGGAAAGACTGACAAGCCATCTCCAGGTAGGACAAAGCCGCGCTTTTCCTGGATACCGGCAACTGCTGTGACATCCGTGCAAATCAAACCACGGACCCAAGGGCGCGGCCAAGAATGGCGATTTAAATCTCTCTCTCGAGGTTTCCGTTACATTTCAACTGATACTTGGAGGTGCACGGTACACGGTTTAGTTGGTTATGCCTCATTTTCCGAATCTCCTTGTTCCAGCTGCAGTGTTGTGCCCTGCTGCGTCTGCTCTACACGCACGGCGCACAGCGCGGCGGACTGGACTGGGCTGGGCTTGGCAACGCGTGGGCGGCGGGAGGCCGCCTCTCGCCGTGTCGTTGCCACCTGCCGGCTGCGAACCCTCCCCCCCCCCCCCAACCATCCTGTACCTCCACGGTCACCACCGCAGTAAGTCGGCCGCTGTGACCGAGCGGTTCTAGGCGCTTCAGTCCGAAACCGCGCTGCTGCTACAGTCGTAGGTTCGAATCCTGCCTCGGGCATGGAAACTGTGATGTCCTTAGGTTAGTTAGGTTTAAGTAGTTCTAAGTATAGGGGACTGATGACCTCAGATTCTATCTATTTCTATCGCTTGAGCCTTGTCCCGCAGTTACGTAGGGTCAGCCATCGTTAATCGGATTTGGCATGTTAATGGTTAAGGGGTGGCCGGTTGCCCTTCCTGCCGCCACCCCGTACTCCCCCCAGACGGAATTAGTGTACCCCAACTGTCTGCGTCGAGTGTAATCCATGGAATAATGCGAATGTGTTCAGATGTCTGCGAGCCGTGTAACTGAGGCGGAACATGGGGACCAGTCCGGTATTCACCTAGCGGGATGTGGAAAACCGCCTCAAAACCACATCCAGGCTGGCCGGCACATCGGCCCTCGTCGTTAGTCCGCCGGGCGGATTCGATCCGGGGCCGGCGAGCCTACTCGAGTCCAGGAAGCAGCGCGTTAGCGCTCTCGGCTACCCTGGCGTGTCGGACTGATGACCTCAGATGTTAAGTCCCATAGTGGTTAGCGCCATTTGAACCATTTTTGAACCACCGCACTCACCTCGGCTCCACATTCGACGCCATAGTCTCAAGAAATGGGAAGAGAAATGGCAAGATGCTACACAGTCCAGTAACCTACGGGCCGTCAGACTCACCAACAAGGTCTAGCAGAGTTCACTATGGAGCTCAACAAGGGAGGGTATTGCCTTATGCTGTCTCAGAATTGGACGAACCAAATAATTCATGAATTTCTGCTACGACCGCTGGGGTTTTGTGGAGAAACTGAAATGTTACGTCACGCCCTCGAGGATTGTCCAGCTACCCAAGAGCTGCGACGTCAAAAGGACCTCGGACACCATCTGCGAGAGACCCTACATGACCGAGCGAGGTGGCGCAGTGGTTAGACACTAGACTCGCATTCAGGAGGATGACGGTTCAATCCCGCGTCCGGCCATCCTGATTTGGGTTTTCCGTGATATCCCTAAATCGCTCCAGGCAAATACCGGGATGCTTCCTTTGAAAGGGCACGGCCGACTTCCTTCCCCGTCCTTTCCTAATCCAATGAGACCGATGACCTCGCTGTCTGGTCTCCTTCCCCAAAACAACCCAAGACCCTAGATGCCGAAGAAACAGCTGTAAGCCATGTGCTACGCTTTTCACGAAGGAGTGGATATTTCAGCAAGATTTAAAGACAACACCGCCATGTTTCTGTTGATCCTTCGTGAATACGGGACAGCGGCCGGTGTAATATTTAGGAAGGAAAATCGCCAAATACCCGTATTTTTGAGAACTTATTTAGTTTAGGCAACCATGTTCGGCATCTCATTAATGTTATCTTCAGACCCCTATGCGCTCCATGTAGAGACAAATATATCGATACTTGCATAACTGGAACCATCAGTATATGGATTCCGTGAATTCGTTTTTGGAGTGTTTATTTCGAAGACTTGTTGATACCGGGCAAGCGACTTTCAACTATAATGTATTCCCTGTACGGAATATACATTATGGATGTACGAGTACAGGTTGTAGACGCATCGTTGATGACATATGGAAAATTGGATGTGGCCGCGACTTGTACTCGGGTAGCCAAATGGTAGCCGGCGCGGTAGCTCAGAGTATTCGGTCAGAGGGTTAGCTGCCCTCTGTAATAAAAAAAAAACTAAGTTAATTGATCAACAACGAACTTAAACGGGTGTCTTACGACGTCCGCCCCGAGCAGATGCAATGAACGAAAGCGAACAAAATAAGATTAAAAAAAAAATGGTAAGGCAATCGCTCATAATGAGTGGGAAATCCTGGTTCGAGTACCAGTCCGGCATAAATTTTCGTTGTCGTTATTCCATTATACAGCTAATGGTAGTCCATATTCGCAACTGCGAATACATTTCAAGTATTTCATAACGGACGTAGTCGCCGCAGTGCCTGTTCCTTCACGCTTGCATGCTCGAAGGAACTTTGCATCGTAATTCGGAATAACCCGGGCAGTGCAATATCGTTATATCGTAGTTTCAAAATGATTTAAACAAGGTGCTATATGCCCGGAAAAGTTGCAACTGGCCCTAAAGAATGAAAAATGTGAGGTCATCCACATGAATACTAAAAGGAACCCGTTAAATTTCGGTTACACATAAGTAACACAAATCTAAAGACTCTAAGTTCAATTAAATACCTAGGAATTACAATTACGAACAAATTGAACAGGAACGATCACAAAGATAATGTTGCTGCTAAGGCGAACCAAAGACTACGTTTTATTGACAGAACAGCCGCTATGGTCGTCCGTCGTCTCCTATACCTCGCGGTTACGCTGTCCTGTTCGCTACGAACTTGTTTCTAACATACGGCTCAGTTATCGTGTCTGTACTGGCTCCATATGACGTATTTAGCCCTAACTTTCGGACATCGTACAGGGCACGTGTTCAAATGGGACAATCCGTCACGTAACTTTTGGCCTCTCAGGTCATTACTTATGCGCGATTTGAATGACTTGTCATTGTAATGATGTTGCCCACGGAGTACTATAATGTAATTTACGCTTTACGAATTCAAATTCAATCGCAGATAGTTCAACAGTAAGGAAGAATGACGACAAAGCGGTGTACCATAGTATATCAGAAATATCTTGATTAGAAATTATCTTAGTTTTTTTCGTTTCTCACAACGTCTTCAGAAGCCATGTGGCGTTATTTATCATTCCTGTCCCCGTTTCCCGGTATTTAATTCTTGAGTTACGACAGCCGTTTGTAATGTAGCACTTCTTACCTTCTGGCGACGGAATAAGATTTTTTGTTTACGAGACAAAAGTTTTCTGTGGCATAGTTCAAATGGCTCTGAGCACTATGGGACTTAACTTCTGAGGTCATCAGTCCCCTAGAACTTAGAACTACTTAAACCTAACTAACCTAAGGACAGCACACACATCCATGCCCGAGGCAGGATTCGAACCCTGTGGCATAGTCCTCAACATAAAATGTCCTTATTAAATCGTTGCGTTGCGAATTATAGTGAAGACGTTTTTACCGGGAGTCCGCGGATTGCAAGTAATTGTCTGAAGCCGTAAGTCTACATCACAGCTTTCTAAGGGACCACGTTAAATGGGTGTGACTCGGTCTTTTGTGTTTGCTTCGGGCTACGAGTCCAAACTTGACACAAAGATAGTACTGTTTTCTTTTACATCAGCCGTGTTTATTAGTATCAGTTTTACACGCTGTCGATACCGAAGTTAGGCAGTTTCGTCTTTAGCAGTCATGACTGGAAAAATGAATCACTCGACATCCACAACCCTGTGCTCCCTCATTCAAACCCAGAGTACACATCCGCCATGTGCACGCACCAACTTCACTCTTGGTTTCAGTCCACGGTCGTTCCCAGGACTTCCGTCCTATATCGTTTCTTTCACTGCTGGAAACTATTTTTACGTGTGAAAATTGGCAAGCTGCACTGTAGTTCGGATTTCACGTTAATCTCTTGGTCTCCCTGTAACAGGGTGACTGTCATTTCAAGAAAGTTTGAATGGTCATAACATCGGCTGCAGGGCCTTGCCAAGTTAGGATTATAAGTAAACATTCAATTTTTTAACGAATCGTTGTGCGCTTCCTTCACCAGGTCATCACGGAAAGCCTCCTGCAGTTCTTCGAAATCTTGGCGGTGGAACTTTCACTCCGAAATAGACATCGCAAATAAAATATTTGGAAAAAATAAAATGTGGACAGTGGGAAACACGGATGGGAAGATAATGGAAACATTTAAACTGTAATGCATCAGAAAGCAGATAAAAAACGAGATGAGAAGACTTATAAATACCAATGAGGAAAGAACTCTATAGCAATCAGAATTTGATGGACGAAAAGGAAACTTAACCTGCAACGAAGCTCAGGTATTGCGCATAATATCTTTGCATACTTGCGCTGTTGGAGTATACCTATGAACAGAGTAGATTATCTGGAACTCGGTCACGAGTCCAGCGTTTAGCCTGGCGAGTGAAAATAAAAGCGCGAAACGAGTTTCCGAGTCGCCAGCACATCGTGACGCCTCGATACGATCGGTGCCACGCTTCTCCTTCGCCTAGCGGACCGCGCCCGTTAATGGAGAAGGTGAATGAAATCAAAATGGTTTGCCTGCTGGTACACCAGCGGGAGGGGACAGTAAGCGGTACCAACCGATTTTAGCTACATTGAATTTGTACCAATGATTGCGAAAATATGCAGAATACTGAAGGCAGCGTCAGAAATGTACAAAAATTTACCTACAGAAAGGTGAAATTATAGGGGAATAAGTGTTTTGAATGCAGGATATAAAATATATGCAAAAATATTAAGGAAAAGAGTCCGAGTCATCAAAGATGTTTTATTACTAGAACAAAAAAAAAAACTGTTTTAGAAAGGTACGACCCTGTAACGATGTCTCTTTCACATTTAAGCAGATAAGAGAATTTGAAAAGGGAATGTTACCTTGAAACTCATATAGCTTTTATTATGGAAAATCATTCGATCGAGTAAATATGGAAAAATTATGGGAAGTGATGACTCAGAGAATATCCTAATAGTCTCATTAAAGTATTACAAAGTATATATAAATACATGAAATGTATCTGCAGTTGCGAAGACGAACAACTATCAGCTGCAGAAAGGAATTTGTACCGAACCGGGATCTGAACCCGGATTTCCGCCTTACGCCAGCGGTCGCCTTAATCGCTTTGGCTATCCGTGCGCGACTCACTGTGTACGCTACAACCTGTACTTGTACTTGTACGCAGATTATGGAATTCCCGCACAGGGGACGACATTTTTTAACTGAAAGTCGCTGTCTAATATCGGCGGATTAATACAGTATTACAGTGCATCTTTTGTTAAGAATAACGATGCAGACTTCCTTCAGACATGCTTGCGTATCCGAAGGAACATTGCACTGTTTTCATTGTTTTTCTTAACAACAGAGGCACCGCAGTATCGTCCATGTATTATAAAGACGCAATAGTCTGTGTACATGTCGGAAACTGAAGTTGTTGTAAAAAGATATCCTCAAAGACGTGAGGCAGGGTTGTAGATTTTCTCCTATTTTGTTTACAATTTATATAGACATTCTGATTAGACAATGGATGTACAAAATTAATGGAGGCAATTACATTGAACCAAATTTTACGCTTAAGACGACACTATTTGATCAGATGATCAGATTATTATAAGTAAAACTGAAGACGAGCTGCAAAGAGGAGTATATATGTTAGAGCAGTTATGTGAGAATTAGAATTTTAAAATTTCCGTAGATAAAACGAAAACAGTGACATCCGAAGGTAAATCTACCGTTAGAAGCAAAGTTAGTATCATTGATACTACAGTACTGGCCATTAAAAAATGGTTCAAATGGCTCTGAGCACTATGGGACTTAACATCTATGGTCATCAGTCCCCTAGAACTTAGAACTACTTAAACCTAACTAACCTAAGGACGTCACACAACACCCAGTCATCACGAGGCAGAGAAAATCCCTGACCCCGCCGGGAATCCAACCCGGGAACCCGGGTGTGGGAAGCGAGAACGCTACGGCACGGCCACGAGCTGCGGACTACCATTAAAATTGCTACACCAAGAAGAAATGCAGATGATAAACGGGTATTCATTGGACAAATATATTATACTAGAACTCACGTGTGATTACATTTTCACGCAATTTGGTGTTCAAAGTGCCGTCAATGCGAGGAAGAGGTGACCGAGACGTGTAACCAGTGACACCCCATACCATCACGCCGTGTGATACGCCAGTATGACCATGACGAATACACACTTCCAATGTGCGTTAACCGCGGTGTCGCCAAACACGGATGCGACCATCATGATGCTGTAAACAGAACCTGGATTCATCAGAAAAAAATGACGTTTTACGATTCGTGCACCCAGGTTCGTCGCTGAGTACACCATCGCAGGCGCTCCTGTATGTGATGCAGCGTCAAGGCTAACCGCAGCCATGTTCTCCGAGCTGATAGTTCATACTGTTGCAAACGTCGTCGAACTGTTCGTGCAGATGTTTGTCGTCTCGCAAACGTCCCCATCTGTTGACTCAGGGATCGAGACGTGGTTGCACGATCCGTTATAGCCATGCGGATAAGATGCTCGTCATCTCGACTGCTAGTGATACGAGGCCGTTGGGATCCATCACGGCGTTCCGTATTACCCTCCTGAACCCACCGATTCCATATTCTGCTAACAGTCATTGGACCTCGACCAACGGGAGCAGCAATGTCGCGATACGATAAATTGCAATCGCGATAGGCTACAATACGACCTTTATAAAAGTCGGAAACGTGACGGTGCGCATTTTTCCTCCTTAGACGAGGCATCACAACAATATTCACCAGGTAACGCCGGTCAACTGCTGTTTGGGTATGAGAAATCGGTTGGAAACTTTCCTCATGTCAGCACGTTGTAATGTGTCGCCACCGGCGCCATCCTGGTGTGAATGCTCTGAAAAGCTAATGATTTGCAGATCACAGTATCTTTCTCCTGTCGGTTAAATTTCGCGTCTGTAGCACGTCATCTTTGTGGTGTAGCAATTTTAATGGTCAGTAGTGTATATTAGAAAACGTCCTGTGTTGTAATTACTTGGGAACATATGTCACTTATAAATATGAAACGGATTTTAAAAATAAATTACCCACGTTCCAGCAAACATCCGGTACAATAAATAGAAACGTAGAAACCAAAACCTGAAAAGAAGCACAAATGAAGTTCTACAAAGTAGTGGCTGTGCCTGCTTTTCTGTACGGATCTATATTATGGACGTTGACAAAAGCTAATAGAAACAAGATATAGGCTGCCGAAATGAGATTCTTAAGCACAATAAAAGGAAATCTAAAAATGAACAAATAAGAGAGATGACAGGAGGAAGCGTATTGACAAAATGCCGAGAAAGAGGACCTCCAGCAAAGTGTTGTACTGTAGGCCTAAGGGAACAAGATATCCGTGAAGACCAAGGAAACTATGGTGAGATAAATTTTGAAGCCGGAACAGGCAACGTTGCCTAATCTGTGGAGTGCAAAAGAAAAAGAAAAGGTGAAACGAAAAAGTTTTAAATAGACAAACCACTAAACTAGTTTTTCGTGTCCAAATTTATTAATTAACGAAGCTAACGAAAGAGCGTCCACAAGCTGTAACCTCGAATCAGTAATCGAACTGCCTATTCGTTGCCCGGTGGTGACATCAGATTTTTCTGTGGTGGAAAGGTGCGGAGCAGGCTCGTCTCTGCCATATGAGAAGCTGCTCGATAAAAGATGTATCGGAACTGACACGCAAATGGCCGACGTGGTGTGAAATCGAATGGCTCGCACCGGGCTAGCAACAACACCAAAGATATTTGTTATTCTCGTTTGTATCCTTCTGGACCATGCGATGTACAAGGGAAATTTTCAATTCTTGTTGCAGCTTTTCTTTTTGCTCATCTTACTTTCACTCCCCCAGAAGGGGTTCTTTTGCACCCAACGGAGCAAGTTCTTTCGTTGTTGCGTTTTCCTGCAGGCCAGCTGGCTAGCCGTCAATTTTCTTCCAAATTTTTTTTTCTGTCTGGTACTCTAGTTGTATTATTGCTGCTTCCCCCGTGTCTTCTGCTCCCTCCGGGTCTTCTTTTACTGAACCGATTCATTGTATTGTTTCGATTTTGGCATTACTCCGAGTTTCGTCCAGTTCCATAACTTGACTAGTTAACCTGGTTGGTTCCAGTCTTCTAAAATGTCTTTAGAGTTTTAGCCTGTTTATTTTCATATAGGAATAAATGTTGTTCTTTCTTCGGCATAATTTGGTCCTAAAATATTCCCGTTTACTTTTAGTTTTCTTTTTTGGATTTCTTTTTAAAACGACTTTTAACAAGCTAGTAATATTAAGTTGTCTCTTCCTCTATGAATAGATGATGAATGCAGTTAGCCGCTAACTTTGTGTAAAGTCTTGTCTGTATAGACGTGTATCTGTTGTCTTTAAGACCCTTTCACCTTCACACATAAATCTATACAGTAATGTAAGGGCCTCCCGTGTCTTGGCTGATACGTGATACGACAGGCGAAAAGTTATACTAATGGAGGGTTATTAGTATTATCTCTATTTTCATTCGCTCTCTCTCTTTCTCTCCTTTATCTATCTACAGTTTTTATTATAATATTTTATTACGTGAAATCAGCCAAATAGGATCTTTGGTGGAGTCCTTCGTCTTGGTAATCAGCGGCTGGCTTGCTGTAAAAGATCTTTACATTTATTATTACTGTTAAACACTGTATTCAGTCGGGAGAATCAATCGTGTGGACAATTTGTTCTTTTTACGAAAGATTCCGAATTCCAGATGTGTACGAAGCCTTTTTGGGCGATTTAACACAGACTCAGTGATTGCAGGCTCTCTTCGACACAGCTGAAACTTCCCCACTAATTACAGGGCCAACGTGATCATCAAATGGTTCAGAAAAAAACTCATTCGTTCATTCACTCCGGAACAAAAAGTCACAAACCTTATTTATGAAGGAAACTGTGTATTAAATCCATCTCCATTACATGTCCAGATCTCCAGTGATTCCACGTCTTAATTATTTTCCGTTTACACTCTCTTTCTATTCAAACAAACCGCTAGTGGCACACAAGTTAATTCGCTCGATTTAGCGAGAAGAAAATCAGAATATGTATCTCTCAGAAATACGTCAATCCCTCAATCCCTACTCCAGAAGCTGTCCTAGTTACCACTCTAACAACCATGGACAATGCATATATGCATTCTGTTGTTTCAAAGAATAAACGCGCTAGAAAATACTTTGGCGTCGTCTAGCTGTCGCCGCATATGTTACGAGAAAACCAGATCAGATACTTTTCCAAAGTGAATGAATGTGGATGGTTTGATTGACAATGATTAATTGGTGCGTGGTAGAGGGTATTTTCTGTGGGGACGTTACAGACTGATTCAGTCTCGTAACACACTCTGGTTCGATAACTGTGAAGTAGTGTCTCAATTTTGTGTATTTTGAGATGCATTTTTTAAAAATATATTTTTTTTGTAAACCTTAAATCTGTTTCCGTTTTGTGACAATGAATTTCGCTAACAATCTTTACCAGGCATGTTCCTAAATTGTTTCACTTAAAAAATTTCAACTAAGAATCTCTATCGATTTTTCCGTATTTATTTTTTAGAATGTTCTCTGGCAGGTTGTTCCTAGACGTGTGTTTTGGTTCTTCAAAAAATTAGAAGTCTTTCTTCTGTTTTTTAAGAATTTCTAATTGTTCCCTTGCTGCTTGAATGTCCTGACATAGAATCGTCTGGTCATCTGCTAAAGGTAAGCAGACTGTCCTACTATTGCTTCTCCCTAATTTGATTTCTTCGTCTACTTTTAGTTTTCGTCACTCTTTTTCCAAGACACTTTTGGAAAGTAATGGAGGGAGCCCATTACATTGTGTCACTTGTGCTTTGTTTTCAAAGTGTTCCAAAATTTCTCCCGCGATTTTACCTTTGATTTTGTACCATTTAGTATTGCACCAATAACTGCAGTAGTTTTGAGAGCGAGTCCTGGTTCTTTACGAATTAGGAAGAGAGACTTACGTTTCACTAAGTCATAAGCTTTTGTAGAGTAAAAAGGTCCAAGCTAGTTTTTTTGATTTCTGGAAATTAGTCTTGGAACTAAAATTTGTGCTGGGAAAGACGTATTTAGTCTGAAACCTGCTTGATATTCTCAAATTTTGCACTTAAGCTGTGTGGGACAGGCAGGAGGAAATTCCTCTGTGTCCCTTATTGTGTGCTCTAGTGGATGTATCAATGCAGTTTCCCAATCAACCGGAATTATCTTTGTTTGACAAAGAATGAACAATGCAATTTCTTTTAAGGTTTATTGGCCAAATGATTTCAAGAGTTCTTCGACAGTGATGTCTTTACCATATGCTTGGTTATTTTTTAACCTTTTACTTTGCCCAGCAAAGCATTTGGTGCTTGTGAATCGTAACTACTTTTAGAAGGAATTTATGGTGGACATCTTTCTGTGCCCTCAGTGCAATTTAGAACTTTTTTTAAGAAAAATTGCGAAGTTCTCTGCAGTTTACTTAGTTATTAAGTGCCAATTGTCGATTTTGTTTCTTGAGCCAGAGATTTTGTGGTTGCTATCCATTTACCTTTGTTTGAAATGTTCTATAAAAAGGAACGATTTTTTAAAAGTATTCTTTAGTTTCACGGAGTTGATTGTTCTCATATTGTGTTTTTGTTTGTATAATTTTGAACATTTTTCTGTTTGACAGCAAAGTGTTTTGTGCATTTTCTGATTTGTTACTATTTCATGTTTAGAATGACGTCTGTCGAGACATTACTGCCTCTTCACAGTCTTCACCCTACCAAGTAGCCTTTTTCCACCTTTTTAGAAGATTTGGTTTTGGCAGGTTCTCAAAACTTGTTTGAGTTGTTTTCAGTTCTGTGCTAACGTTCTGTACAAGAGTCACTTCTCTAATAGTAGTGGTTAATTTTTACTAGTGTCAGATTAGAAATTGTCGACCTTCTTTTGCTGAATTATTGGGGCTTTAAATTTAGTTTGACTTGGCCTAGGTAGTGGTCTGTGTAAATGTTTGCTTCTTTGCAAACTTTAAAGTTTAAAATCTCCTTGTGATGTGGAGTGGAAATCGCAATATGATCCATTTGGTATTTACCTGCATTCTTGTTAGGTGATCACCATGTTTTTTGTTTTGAGGGTTTTTTCCTGAACAGTGGGTGGACGTAATTCTGAGGTTGAAATTTCTTCAGTTTACCGGTCTCTCTATATTTCAATTAGTCCATTTGTCTGCAGTTAATTTAGTGTTGGAATGAGTCCCTATTCCAGATAAACTACGCATACGAAGTGCAGCTGAAGACGAAGAACGTCACAAGTGTCAAGTCAGACGAATGGGTAAGCGACAGAGGAAGTGGTATCTGTCACGTGGGTAAGATTTTTAAAGAATTCTCAGTGACACCTGCTCTAATGCACCAGTAAGGATCACGTGAAGGAAGGCAGCCATTCCGGCTTCCTGGTTTTGCGCTGTTAACTGCGACCACAGAAATGGCTTCCCCGCTTTAACGCCTCAGGCGTATTCAGCCTTTGCTGTAGTCCAGACGGCAAAAGACTATAGTCACACGCATTTATCTACCTGTTTACGACCGCATTATAACTAAAAGAGTCTTGGTTTTCCCTAATAGAGTATTCTATCAAAAAAAAAGTAGTACGTCCTTTTTTCAGTATCATCAGACGCCGCTACAATGCGGCATTTTCACCGTTCGATAGACCACATTCATGGAGAGGGTCAAAGAAGTCATCTGGGCTGGCCTGAAACAGATGCAACTTTTCTGCTGCTGTCGAAAATGAATTACCGCACAATAACCCACTTCATTGAGGGGCTGTACTATTTTGTTTTGAATCATATAGCGAATGTACGTAGCGCGGGCATTTCAATTGCTGATTAGGACACGTGGCGAGGATTGCAGAAGGCAGGATGCCCAAATAGGACCAAGGGCTGTAGTGCGCCGGCCGATGTGGCCGTGTGGTTCTAGGCGCTTCAGTCCGGAACCGCATGACCGCTACGGTCGCAGGTTCAAATCCTGCCTCGGGCATGGATGTGTGTTATGTCCTTAGGTTAGTTAGGTTTAAGTAGTTCTAAGTTCTAGGGGACTGATGACCACAGATGTTAAGTCCCGTAGTACTCAGAGCCATTTGAACCATTTTTGGCTGTAGTGCTAAAGAAGAAAAAGAAGAAGACGACGACGAAGAAGAAACAACCATCATACCGTTGAAACTTATCATTGCCTCTCGATCTGCGGACACTGACCGTTTCGCTGATCGATACATTTTCCGTTATAATTCTAACAGAATTGGTATCGATGCTGCATAAATAGTTATATTTTGATTTCTGCTTCGTAATTTGAGTTAAAAATACACTACTAGCCATTAAAATTGCTACACCACGAAGATGACGCGCTACAGAATCGAAATTTAACCGACAGGAAGAAGATGTTGTGATATGCAAATCATTAGCTTAACAGAGCATTCACACAAGGTTGGATCCGGTGGCGACACCTACAACGTACTGACACGAGGAAAGTTTCCAACCGATTTCTCATACACAAACAGCAGTTGACCGGCATTGCCTGGTGAAACGTTGTTGTGATGCCTCGTGTAAGGAGGAGAAATGCATACCATCGCGTTTCCAACTTTGATAAAGGTCGGATTGTAGCCTATCGCGATTGCGGTTTATCGTATCGCGACATTGCTGCTCGCGTTGGTGGAGATCCAATGACTGTTAGCAGAATAAGGAATCGGTGGGTTCAGGAGGTTTAATACGGAACGCCGTGCTGGATGCCAACGGCCTCGTATCACTAGCAGTCGAGATGACAGGCATCTTATCCGCATGGCTGTAACGGATCGTGCAGCCACGTCTCGATCCCTGAGTCTACAGATGGGGACGTTTGCAAGACAACAACCATATACACGAACAGTTCGACGACGTTTGTAGCAGCATGGACTACCAGCTCGGAGACCATGGCTGCGGTCACCCTTGACGCTGCATCACAGACAGGAGCGCCTGCGATGGTGTACTCAACGACGGAACTGGGTGCACGAATAGCAAAATGTTATTTTTTCGGATGAATCCAGGTTCTGTTTACAGCATCATGATGGTCGCATTCGTGTTTGGCGACATCGCGGTGAACGCACATTGGAGGCGTGTATTCGTCATCGCCATACTGACGTATCACCCGGCGTGATGGTATGGGGTGCCATTGGTTACACGTCTCGGTCACCTCTTATTCGCATGGACGGCACTTTGAACAGTGGACGTTACATTTCTGATGTGTTACGACCCGTGGCTCTACCCTTCATTCGATCCCTGCGAAACGCTACATTTCAAAAGGATAATGCACGACCGCATGTTGCAAGTCTCCTGAATACAGAAAATGTTAGACTGGTGCCCTGGGCAGCACATTCTCCAGATCTTTCACCAATTGAAAACGTCTGGTCAATGGTGGCCGAGCAACTGGCTTATCACAATACGCCAGTCACTACTCTTGATGAACTGTGGTATCGTGTTGAAGCTGCATGGGCAGTTGTACGTGCACACGCCATCCAAGCTCTGTTTGACTCTGCCCAGGCGTATCAAGGCCGTTATTACGGCCAGAGGTGGTTGTCCTGGGTACTGATTTCTCAGGATCTATGCACCCAAATTGCGTGAAAATGTAATCACACGTGAGTTCTAGTATAATATATTTGTCCAATGAATACCCGTTTATCATCTGCATTTCTTCTTGGTGTAGCAATTTTAATGGCCAGTAGTGTAATTTACGGGTACTAAAGCGGAAGGAAAAATTTATCTACTGCGAGTAAATACGTTTGCTAGTACGTTCGGTACGTTCTGTCAACTGATGGAAGCAGGACACTTTGCCTGACGTCGTCTTTGCGTGACTAATGGTGTAGACGTCTCTCACGAAATGAGCGGCCCTGCGGAATCGAAACGAAAGCGTGTCGGTAGCCGAAACTAAGCGCCTCTCCGCCTGCAGCGTTTGCAAACGAATTATCCGATCCAGTGGAGCCAAGCGATTGGCTGTGGGGGTTGATTGGCTGTGGCCTGAAGAACTGCTGTCGTGTCTACGGCGCAGCGCGCAGGGAGGCGACGGTCCTTGGATGCTACGGCGCCGTGTCTTTAACACCGCAGAAACCGATTAGAAGTGCCTCTCTAGCGGCACTTCCTTTCTCGGTTGCATCTGTCTTCCTTTTTTTTTACTTTCTTTCCAGGCAGCCGCTAAGTTATTTCCTATTGTTTCATTGTCAAATGGTAAATGGCGAAGATTGCGGCTGTCAGGTATGATAATCGTTAAAGTAAAGCGCTCGCCCGAAGAGCGATCAGTGCCTCTCACTTCTTTACTACGTTTGGAAGGTTTTATGCCCTTTCATCCGCTGATTTGACAAACAGATCACTCATCCAACCAAAGTCGGAGTACAATTGTATTTGGAAACTGGTGTAGCGTTTAGTTTGGCAGTTATCATAAACGTAATAGGTTACTTCAGTTGCGTCTTCATTTTTGTATAATTTTTGTCAGTAGTCATCTGTTTCATGAGCGTTTTTGCTTGGTCTGACGCGAAATACATGGCATACTCAGGACGCTGGAACACATAACAGTTTTATTGCCTGGTAACAGTATCATCCAGAAAATTCTTCGAATTCGTTATTTTTATACCGTTCGTTAGTATTCAGCTGTAGCTGCTGCTTCTACATGTTTATTATTAAACGAATGCTCAAGTGACATGACGTGTCAAAGGCTAGTTGGCTGAGTGACAGTAAACTTAAGGCTTCATCGAGCCACGTCAGTTTAACTTCCGTGCACGGGACGTTACCTAGTCGTTAAAACTGATACCGTTACCGCTGTCGCAATAAAATCCGTCGCCGTCTTCGGTAACGCCTACTTCTAGTGAAGCCGGATAGACCGAGTTAGAGGAAAGAAGGAAGCACAGGGAGAGACGTGTGTCGACGAAGTGAAGGTCATGCTGTTTTACTTTTATTTCGTTCGTGACGTCAATCAAGCGATGTTTCTATACACCGTGTTCACAAAAACTACGAAAATGTGTCATACAGTTTTAGTTGCTTAAAGTGGCAACAGATTTACTTAACGTATAACGTAGCTTGTGCCAAAGACTCCTCTGGGCTAGAAAATTACTCTATCCTATTGTGCAGCTAAAACACAAATATAAGCTTATGAAACATTAAAGATAATATTATGTAAGAGGCAAGTCTTGCTGAGTTACATGCGTTATATACGGAAGTCTTATTCTCCCTAAGTAATTTCCGAGTACCCTTTTGCTCTGGAGAACGTTCGTAATCAGCAGAGTTGCCGTCGATGTATTTATCTTGTTTCTTCTGTTGTCTGAATTTTTCATATATCATCCAAGCAAAGTGCATGTGATTAGTCTCACGAAAAGAAATATTGCAGATGCAGTAAAGGATGTCCTTAAAGTTCATACGGTAGGGTTGGAAAGTGACTGACTCAGGATTAGAATAGATACGTGTTTGAAATAAATGCGTTTTCAACTAACTATACTCAGTACGTCGTTTTGAGTGGGAAGAAATCGACGTAGCCCTTTCCGTACAGAACCACAAAATTCCTGCCAGAACTTTTATAGGTGTTAGGTTTGCGGCTTCAACTGTTGGGCCCTTGCTTTTGACGTGAAAAGCAATTAATTTCTTTTTTAAAGAGATTCGTTTTATCATTCGTTTTTAGTCAATATTCAACAAATACCGCAACCAACTTCCATAAAGCTATTTCATAATTAATTTTATACGTAGCTCTGATACCTTTATAGCGTTAGCTATTTTATACATCGTTAATCGCCGATCGCGCAATAAAAGATTGTGGCCTTTCTGCTTTTATCCACGACTGCAGTTTCGGGACGCGCACCAACTGCAACGTCTCCAGCAGAAACAGGACCACGTTTGAAGTCAGAGGTGAATTTATTAATCGCTGGAACTGAAGGAGTAGATTTCTTAAAACTTTCATCAATTTTGGA
Organism: Schistocerca americana; assembly: GCF_021461395.2. Classification (NCBI taxonomy): domain Eukaryota; kingdom Metazoa; phylum Arthropoda; class Insecta; order Orthoptera; family Acrididae; genus Schistocerca; species Schistocerca americana. The sequence goes on from NC_060123.1 coordinate 175,344,277, forward strand.
TGAATTCATGTTTATGAATTATCCAAAAGACATAACTTTATGTTGGCACGCTATACCAGTTGAACGATACATATGTAATACTGCCTTATAGCGCTATAGAAACAAAACAATTCTGCAAGTCAAGTTAACGGCTGTTTTAAGTTTTTACAAACTACTTATGAACATAAAAGACAAACATTTCATTGCTTCTAATGCCAATCTGAGACAGGCGCCGCGTTCGAAGACGACATCTCTACTCTACGCTTGTGTGCTGGCGCACGACTCAGAGGAAGCGGGTTTGAATCCTAGTGGCGGGAAAAATTTTCGTCGTGAGTATTTGGCCGAGAAGGGAAAGTGATTTGGTGACGTAAATCACTTTTCCATCGATGTCCTACGTTAAACTCCAAACTACTTAGCAATGTCTGTAACAGAAATATAACAAGATTAATGAAGTGTAGAAAAATTGAATGAACCTGTGCTCACTGAATTAAATTAGGAAGAGAGCAGTAGAAGAATTTTGCTATTCAGGTAGAGAAATAACTGATGATGGCTGAAGTAGAGAGCATGTCAATGGAGACTGGCGGTAGCATGGAGATATTAAAACGTGATATAAAGTGAAGTGTTAGGATGCCGTTTCTGATAGTTCGTCTGCAGTGCAGCCTCTTACGGAAGTGATACGTTGGACGGTAAGCAATACAGACAGAAAGAGAGTAGTGGCTTCTGAAATGCATTTATATAGAAGAATGCCGAAGATCACAAAGGTAGACAGGATGACTAATGAAGTATTAAATCGGAGAGAAAAGAAATCAGTGGAACAGCCTAAGTAAAAGAAGCTATCGGTTGGTAGGACGCCTCTTTAGCCATGAAGGAATCGTCACTTTCTTGATAGATGCAACTGTCGGGGATAAAAGTTGTAGAGGAAGACAAAGACTTGAACAGTGTAAGGGGCGATCAAAAATTTCCCGTTTAAGGCCGCTGCTGCAACGTAGGGGGACTGTGATTCGGGTGTATCAGCACCGATATGTAGACAAAGGATTACTGTCGCATTGTACGTGCGGTAAATGTGGAAAGGTGGACTGTGGCGATATTATTAACAACCGCCTCGAAACACTACGAAAGTGCTGTTATTCTTCTCTTAGCTATCGAAGGGCAAACATCGGTTGACGTTCATGGGGAGAACGAAGAATGTGTATGGGGAGAAAACTACCGCTGTGGAATAATGCGACAAGAATTGCTGCTGCTTCATGATGACACACGTCCCTCCCAGTACCTACTGCAACCCACATCCTTCTGAATCTGCTTAGTATATTCATCTCTTGGTCTCCCTCTACGATTTTTACCCTTCACGCTGCCCTCCAATACTAAACTGGTGATCCCTTGATGCTTCAGAACATGTCCTACCAACTGATCCCTTCTTCTAGTCAAGTTGTGCCAGAAATTTCTCTTCTCTCCAATTCTGTTCAATACCTCCTCATTAGTTATGTGATCTACCCATCTAATCTTCAGGATTCTTCTGAAGCACCATATTTCGAAAGCTTCTATTCTCTTCTTGTCCAAAGTATTTATTGTCCATGTTTCACTTCCATACATGGCTACACTCCATGCAAATACTTTCAGAAACGACTTCCTGACACTTAAATCTATACTCGATGTTAACAAATTTCTCTTCTTTAGAAACGCCTATCTTACCATAGCCAGTCTACATTTAATATCCCATCCATTTCGACCATCATCAGTTATTTTTCTCCCCACATAATAACTCATTTACTGCTTTAAGTGTCTCATTTCCTAACCTAATTCCCTCAGCATCACCCGACTTAATTCGACTACATTTCATTATCCTCGTTTTGCTTTTGTTGATGTTTATCTTATACCCCCCTTTCAAGACACTGTCCATTCCGTTCAACTGGTCTTCCAAGTCCTTTTCTGTCTCTGACAGGATCACAATGTCATCGGCGAACCTCAAAGTTTTTATTTCTTCTCCATTTTAATACCTACTCCGAATTTTTCTTTTGTTTCCTTTACTGATTGCTCAATATACAGATTGAGGCTCACTATATTCCATTGTATAATTGAATATTGTTATTGTTATTCTGCATGGTAATTACTGAATGATCATTTTACTGTTTATTACAATAGAGAATGTTTCGTAATTATTTCAGTCCATAAAATGAAGCCGGTGTTTCGAAAATGGTTACATATTTTTGTGTATATCTTGCATCTAAAACCATTCACCTAAGAACAGTGGGGCATACACGAAAATTTTCCTTCATCCAGAAAAAAATCAAGTCTGCAAGAGTTCAGTGAGAGGCCCTCGAGCACCTGCCCTATAGTCCTGATCTCTCCCCGCGAGATTATCCCACCTTCGGCCCCTTAAAGAAGACCTTTAAGGGTCGATTATTCCCGTCAGACGATGATGTGCATAAGACAGTTACTGACTTCTTCACGGAGCAGCATACCGTGTTTTACCAAACAGGTATCGCCAACGTGGTACGTTGGTAGAATTATTGCCTCAATGTTCACGGCTCGTAGCCTGATTGGCATACCGATTCTGGACTGTACGGCCATCGAACGGTAACTTTTTGATTGCCCCTTATAATATAAAATAGGAAACGCTTCCTAGTATTCTGCCAAATTATACTTATTAGGGTATGAACCAGCTCCCGGCTTCCTTGGCCTATTACCGGCGCCTCTTGGCCATAAACGTTGTACAAAGACAGCTGTGTCGTTACAGTAACCGCTAATTCATCACGCAGTCACGTCGGAACTCTGCAGCGACTTGGTGAGAAGAGGTGCTGGCAATTACTGGATGGATGATGTGGCTGACATGAGCTCACTTTCTCTTTCATTAATGCGGCTAATGAGACGGCGGAAGTTGGCGGAGGAGTGTAACAGACTGCGGAACACCGCAACTCTCGCTGCGTGGAAATGTGACCGCTTCGTGCCAAGTACATTTCACGTCATTAGAGTTCCCCTCCGGTATCATAGCTACATTTAGGACGCCTGTACTCCGTAAGTCGCCGCATTACTTACGGCCAAGAGTGCGTGAGGTACAGCTCTTTCCCACTACATTCGCACACGATGTGCTTCGGCACGTCCATTTTCTCTACTTTTATGTCGCACGAGATAAATTTCTCGTGCGTGCATGCAGCTCGGTTGGCTTGATTGTAAGTCAACGTCTTTAGTGTAGTGTCAGTGTGTTGACGCAAGATGTTTATTCCCAGTTTGCAAAAAACGGCTTAATCACTTAAGTGTTTACGCCAGGAAAGAGTTACTGCTTTTATTTTGCACTTAATGGGGGATTCTTTAGTATATGCAGCAGATCACCTAACTTTCAAAAATTGTACATCTCGTATTCTTTCAAAAGTCTCCAGACGTGATGGGATATAAAGGAAGGAGATAAGGAATGGAACTTCATTAAATTTCTATAATAATGTGTAAGATTACCAACAAGCAATTTTGGCACAATTGCCTCCGCCTTTAACATACACACAGGCAGACTCTCTTTCACTTATTTTACGATGATTCCTTGTGAACCATAGCAGTTGATGCCATAAAACATGTGTTTGCTTTTGTCCTATCATAGAACTCACTTATTTGAAAAGTACGGTAAGCAATAATGTCCTTTATAAAGCTGTAGATGATATTGAGTTAAATGGTTCAAATGGCTCTGAGCACTACAGGACTTAACTTCTGAGGTCATCAGTCCCCAAGAACTTAGAACTACTTAAACCTAACTAACCTAAGGACATCACACACATCCATGCCCGAGGCAGGATTCGAACCTGCGACCGTAGCGGGCGCGCGGTTCCAGACTGTACCGCCCAGAACCGCTCGGCCACACCGGCCAGCTTGAATTAAATGCTCAACCTGTAAGCGGTCAAGTGTTTTTACACGGCCCATGAGTGTTTTGTGGAGCTGTGTTCAATTTTACTGTGGATTATATTGCTGACAATGATCATGGAAATGGTTGGGTGACTGTAGCTATAGTGCTGTATCCTGGAGACAAAGTGGCATCAGTTGGAAGACTTGAGAGCTTTAATGAAAGGGACATTACTGCTTACCGTACTTTTGAAATAAGTGAGTTCTATGATAGGACAAAAGCAAACACATGTTTTATGGCATCAACTGCTGTGGTTCTACTCACAAGGAATCATTGTAATATAGGTGAAAGCGAGTCTGCCTGTGTGTACGTTAAAGGCGGAGGAAATTGCGGCAAAATTAAACTTGTTGGTGATCTTACACATTATAATAGAAAAGTCTCCAGACGTTCAAAGAGCAAAAAAGTCACAGACGTTTAGGTCTGTACTATACGGCAGTAAGATCTTCACCAGACAGCTGCTGCAGAACCTTTAAAAATTCATCGCTGTGAAGCAACCGCTTTCGGTGGAAGGGAAAATATATGAAGTATTATCCATAAGTTTCTGAAATTTGAAATTCGTACACATGTGGTTATCAATAAAGCGTACCCCAGCGAAACCCTGCTGGTACGTTGTTCCATTCGCTACGTAAATTACGAGGGGTGTTCATTGAGTGACTGCACTGTCATCAGATATACGGCAGTAAGATCTTCACCAGACAGCTGCTGCAGAACCTTTAAAAATTCATCGCTGTGAAGCAACCGCTTTCGGTGGAAGGGAAAATATATGAAGTATTATCCATAAGTTTCTGAAATTTGAAATTCGTACACATGTGGTTATCAATAAAGCGTACCCCAGCGAAACCCTGCTGGTACGTTGTTCCATTCGCTACGTAAATTACGAGGGGTGTTCATTGAGTGACTGCACTGTCATCAGATACGTGCAGTTGCACAGCGAGGCGTCTGAATGCAACCCGCCACCTCGAATGAGAGTGTCCGCACGTTCCAACATTGCAGGCGACACAGAGGTGTGCGGCGTGCCGGCACTTGGGCGATCGGACTGTGCGACCTTGTTGCGAAGATGACAGACACTTCTCCCAACGACTCACCGCGGTTTTGTTCTTTTCAGGTCTCCGCAGACAATCTGCGATGCTCTGGTTTTCCTCCAAGGGAAATTCAGTCACATCTGTCTGCTTGAATAGCACCTCTGTTACAGACGCCATTTTGAAGGGTACTTATAGCGTTGCCACCTATCAGAACTACATGAAACTATAGGAGCTGAAAAGGGAATATTTCATAATTCCTAATATTTTTAACCGAAACTGACCAGAGAAAAAAATGAGTTTCATTACTAATTTACGGCCCTTGTAATACAGAAAGTGTCACAAACTGATTGAATTGCTTCATTACCACCAATGAATGTATGTCCATTGCTGTGTTTCCGTAAGTTTTGTGTGGCAGAGATGAAATAACACCACTTGGCAGAAACACCCAAAACGTTTCGTGAGAGCGCTTTAGGTAAAGTACTAACTTAACGACCAGCATTGGCATTTAAGAAAAAGTTGAAAAACGACCGACAGTCATCCTTCGTAATTCAGAGTCGAGGTTTTTGCTTTTGCAAGATCGTAGATTGGTCGTGCAAGGTCTCTTAACACACTGAGGTCAGATTGCCTAACATGGAGGAGAATGCAGCAAAATGTGTTAGCCTGGTGCACTATGAACGGAAGCAATACTGGTTACAAGTTTCCAGGGGAGATAGAGACTTCGGCAACAGCTCCAAAAGGATTTTGACCTTACTGTGAAGGTTTAGACTAGTGGCGCAGGTATGGTTTATGACTAAGACCGTTAAAATACTAAGTCTCGTCGTGATAGTAGATACATTCTTAGACGGGCCAAAAAAAAGCTTTAGCACTAAACATCATTGTAACGAGTTCATCCCAACTGAACAATAGGGTGATATAGTGTTATGAGACCAAGGTCTGAGGAAGAAGAAGAATGAAAACAGAGGAGCTGCACAGATTTGATTGTACTGCCTAAGGCAGCAGCTCGCTAAATGGTGAGACACAGGAGGTGACTAGATTCGGATGGAATCCTTTGGCCAAGTGCACTGGCCAGTCAGTGTCTGGTCTCGGGCGTGCGTAGGCAAATGCCGGTCTGGATCCCAGTCTGCGCCACAGAGAGCACGATAAACATGGTAAAAGCACGAGGTAACACGTAGCAGATATTATAGAATTCATGAACTCAGAGACAGATGGCACAAAGAACTTTCTTATCAAACGTTGAATGACGCGCATGCTGACAGGAGAGCCACTGGGCCATGGAGTTGAAAGAAATTGCCAAATCATGAATAAGCGAGCCTCGCTAGAATAAGAAGAAGAGGAAGAAGAAGAAGTAGAAATAGAAGAAGCAGAGAGAAAGCATAAAACAGCTAGCTGCTGCATAATGACGACGTGTGACCGGATATGGGGCACAGTACGCAAGATGTTATGCTTAAAAATTAGATGACAGCTTCATTAACGATGGAACTTAGCGCCGACCGAATTATTACTCTTTCCCATGTTGCAAATCAAATTAAAGGGACAAAGACTGGAAGCTGATCAAGAACAGGAAGCAGAAACACAGACGGTGCTATAGGCCCTCTATTGTTCCTGATCTATATTAACGACACAGGAGACAATCTGAGTAGTCGTCTTAGATTGTTTGCAGATGATGCTGTCATTTACCGTCTTGTAAAGTCATCAGATGATGAAAACGACTTGCAAAATGATTTAGATAAGATATCTGTAAGGTGCGGAAAGGGGCAATTGACCCTGAATGCCGGCCGGAGTGGCCTTGTGCAAATGGCGTGAGGTCAAACGTAAAATGAACATGTTTCATAGCCGGCCGGGTGGCCGAGCGGCTCTAGGCGCTACAGTCTGGAACCGCGCGACCACTACGGTCGTAGGTTCGAATCCTGCCTCGGGCATGGATGTGTGTGATGTCCTTAGGTTAGTTAGGTTTAAGTAGTTCTAAGTTCTAGGGGACTGATGACCTCAGAAGTTAAGTCCCATAGTGCTCAGAGCCATTTGAACCATTTTTTGACCGTGAAGAAGGAAAAGTGTGAAGTTTTTCACACGAGTACTAAAATAAATCAGCTAAATTTCGATTACGCGATAAGTCACACAAATTTGAAGGCTATAAATTCAACAAAATACTTAGGGATTACAATTACAAATAACCTAAATTGGAACGATCGCATAGATAATATTGTGGGTAGAGCAAATCAAAGACTGCGATTCATTGGCCGAACACTTAGAAGGTGCAACAGATCTACTAAAGAGACTGTTTACACCACGCTTGTCCGCCCTGTTCTGGAGTATTGCTGTGCGGTGTGGGATCCGCATCAGGTGGGACTGACGGATGACATTGAAAAAGTGCAAAGAAGGGTTTTGTATTATCGCGAAATGGGGGAGATAGTGTCACTCACATGATACGTGAATTGGAGTGGCAATCATTAAAACAAAGGCGTTTTTCGTTGCGGCGGGATCTTTTCATGAAATTTCAATCACGTTTTCTTCTCCGATTGCAAAAACATTCTGTTGGCAACCACCTACATAGGGAGAAATGATCATCGCGATAAAATAAGAGAAATCAGGGCTCGCACAAAAAAAGTGCTCGCTTTTACCGCGTGCCATTCGAGAATGGAACGGTAGAGAGACAGCTCGAAGGTGGTTCATTGAACCTTCTGCCAGGCGCTTTATTGTAATGGCAGAGTAATCACGTAGACGTACACGTAGACTTAAGTAAAGGATACGAAGATGCAGTTCAAAAATGGTAGGAATGCTGGAGGTGCAATATGCACCCTAATAGGACTTGTACGAGGATAATGTTGCGAGGTGATGTCCGGGTACTGGGCACGGCTGTTGTTGATGTATATTGGGTGCACTGAATAGTACATCGTGCGTACTGAGAAACGCCCTTTTTAGCAAAGTAACTACTTGCCAGATACACGACATAAAAAAAAAAATCTAACGACATTCCGAAGGATGGCTCTCGCCGTTCGTCGCGTAACGCGCGCCCGCCAGCCAGTGACTGTTTTCTGAGATTGGCATTCCGGTCAGCAGCAGATGAAAACGGAGAAAAACAGAGTCGGCACCGGTCACACTTTCACATCTGACTTGGGCAGCGTTCGAAGGAGAAGGTCAGCCGCAAAGTGGCGCACACCCAGAACTGGTTCCACACGACTCCAGGACCGGGGGCAGGTACGGCGCGCCGGCCTTCGGGGACGTGCCGCCAATCCCCCATAGCGCGCCGCGTGCTTCAAAAACAAGGCGCACGTAACGCGAGTGCGAACGCAACACGCAACAGAGCTGAACTGCGGACTCACCATTGCGCGGGGAAAGTCTGGAAAAACCTTGGAATTCTGTTCTGCCGAAAATGCACTGATCGTATCATCTACTAAAGTATTATAATTAAAAAGAAAGTTCTTTTGCTGCCTAGTACTAACTAATTGATCCCCCACTCCCACCCCCTTTCTCAAGTTCCTTTGGCCACTGCGCTTTTCGCTCTCTAGTTTGTAAGAGAGATATTGCAAATAGAGAAACGCAGTCATAAGGCGTCGTTTAGAAATTGAAGGTTAAATTTATTGAAGACGAAACGATCTGAATCACTGCAGAAACCCTTGTTCATGTAAAAACATTAATTCTGTTGTTCTTCTATGTTCGAACTGAAAGCAGTATTCTGACTTATTTCCAGTTGTCGTTCCTGATAAAATCAAATAAAATCTACGGGCGACATTCTGGCAACCATTGCTGAAGCTCCAGATGTGCTTTTTGCTACTGACGCACGTATTCAATCTCGTAGGACATAAATACTGTGAAAGCTAAGATAGTAAACTACACTAATAAGTAAATCGAAATGACAGAAGCTGAACAACTGACTATTGCAAGGAATGAAAAAAATCTAGAATATCACTTCGAAAAATATTACCGATCCAAAAAATGACAGTTGTTGCTCTAGGTTTCGCTCATCGCTGACAAGTGTCGTGTTAAGGTAAAGCCAGAGTTGGACACAAAGTGATCTGTCCTAAAGTTTTTGGCGAGTAAAGAGACTTGAGAAACACAAATAATGTCTAGTGTACCACAGGATGTCATTACAGGAGCGCTCTTGGTTCTGCTATGTACAATACGCAGATCCAGCAGTGTGAGGAACACATAGAGGATTTTCTGTCAATGCTATTGTTTACACGAAAACATTTTTTAAGTTGAAGTCCATGTAGGTGGTTTTATACTTCACACTTCAAAAAAAGTTTTGCATCACCTCAGTTCCGAGAGTTACGGAACCTGTACAGAAAATTGGAATAGAGATCAACATAAACATCATTTCCGCCCTTTTATTTGCTCATGAAAACCACATATTGCATGTTGGACTACCATACAGCGAGACCTTCAGAGGTGGTGGTCCAAATTGCTGTACATACCAGTACCTCTAATACCCAGTAGCACGTCCTCTTGCATTGATGCATGCCTGTATTCGTCGTGGCACTGTTGGTCCAGATTGCCCACTCTTCAACGGCGATTCGGTGTAGCTCCCTCAGAATGTTTGGTGGGTCACGTCGTCCACAAACAGCCCTTTTCAATCTTTCCCAGGCATGTTCGATAGGGTTCATGTCTGGAGAACATGGTGGCCACTCTAGTCGAGCGATGTCGTTATCCTGAAGAAAGTTATTCACAAGATGTGCACGATGGGGGTGCGAATTGTAGTCCATGAAGACGAATGCCTCGCCAATATGCTGCCGATATGCTTTGCACTATCGCTCGGAGGATAGCATTCACGTGTAGTACAACCGTTACGGCGCCTTCCATGGCCACCAGCGGCGTACGTCGGCCCCATATAATGCCACCCCATAACAGCAGGGAACCTTCACCTTGCTGCACTCGCTGTACAGTGTGTCTAAGGCGTTCCGCCTGACCGGATTGCCTCCAAACACGTCTCCGATGATTGTCTGATTGATTGAAGGCAAATGCGACATTCATCGGTGAAGAGATCATGCTGCCAATCCTGAGCGGTCCATTCGGCATGCTGCTGGGGCCCATCTATACCGCGCTGCATGGTGTCGTGGTTGCAAACATGGACCTCGCCATGGACGTCGGGGATGAAGTTGCGCGCCATGCAGCCTATTGCGCACAGTTTGAGTCGTAACATGACGTCCTGTGGCTGCACGAGAAGCATTATTCAACATAGTGGCGTTGCTGTCAGGGTTCCTCCGAGCAATAATCCGTAGGTAGTGATCATCCACTGCAGGAGTAGCCCTTGGGCGGCCTGAGCGAGGCATGTCATCGACAGTTGCTGTCTCTGTATCTCCTCCATGTCCGAACAACATAGCTTTGGTTCACTGCGAGACGCCTGGACACTTCCCTTGTTGAGAGCCCTTCCTGGCACAAAGTAACAATGCGGACGCAACGAACCGCGTTATTGACCCTCTAGGCATGGTTGAACTACAGACGAGTCGTGTACCTCCTCCCTGGCGGAATGACTGGATCGGCTGTCGGACTCCCTCCTTCTCATAGGCGCTCCTCATGCATTGTTGGTTACATCTTTGGGCGGGTTTAGTGACATCTTTGAACAGTCAAAGGGCCTTTGACTGTGATACAATATTCACAGCCAACATCTATCCTTAGCAGTTCTGGGAACCGGGGTGATGCAAAACATTTTTTGATGTATGTACAACTTGCTTCCTATGAATACTTGCTGCTTCAAAGCGATCAGCACATCGAGAATTTCTCGAAAATGAAGTGTCGGTACAGCTTTTTGTTTAAATGATAGGAAATGTCACACGTTTGGTTAAAGAATATTCGTATTTGGTTGTTTTCGTATTATGACTTACGTTACGATTAAAGTACGCCGTTTGAGGCAACAGCACTTTGAAGATTGCTCAGAAACGTGTCTTTCTCTGGTACTATTTATTATTAATAAATATCAGTTACAGACTTAAAGCCTTCTGGACATCATAACATGAAAGACACGATCGCATATTATACAATTCTATTGTAATGTGCTGGATCGAGGCGTGATATTACGAAGACAAATGTGATTGATTAGCGCCCTACTAGATTCAATTATTTTTTCTATTTGTTTTGTGTTTTCTAAATGATTGTGGGAGATTTTTATTACTTTAATAGAAGGCTGTTAAGCAATATTCGTACATATGAGAGCGCGGTCTCTCACGAATGAGTTTGTTCTATTTTGTGAAAATTCCAGGGAATGTAGACCAACGAACTCAAGACTCCTATCTACATCACCGCCTGATTCGATCGTAATTCAGTATTTACTTAATCATTCATTCAAAAGAACTTTCTGTCTGTGTGTGTGTGTGTATTGTTTTGGGCATCGTTAGAACATGTGATGAAATACGAAATAAAAGAGCCAGACGCAAGGTCCAGGATCTAAACATATCAAGAAAGAAAGTCGGACAAGTACTTGGGAGTGACCTGGCCAACTGAGGTATTGAGATCAAAAGAAGGACATGCCACTCAACAGTAGTTTTGAGATATATTGAAAGACAGCTGTATAATCTTGAATAGTATTATTCCCAGACCTTACAGTTACTCCCAAATGCTCATCAGGAAGTATACAATTTTACACCAAAATCTTTAATCATAGAATAAGGCAAATAATACAAAATGGTAATATAAAGTAACTGGCATATACCCTTTCTGATTTAAACAACACTCATTTACTTACGAATATCGTGTAACTAAAAAAAAAAAAGTATATTCTCAAGCACAATATTTTTTCTAATAATTTCATGTTCATGCACATGAATATGATTTATATAAAGATTCATAATTAAGTAATATGTATCTAAACAGATAATATAATGGAAGACAATATCCTTTTTAGTGCCTAGGTTTGTAACATGGAAGAGTTAATTCCATATTTTTTACTTATTAAACAACCCTGTTTATTTTGACAGGCACATACTCCGATGAGTCAAAACTTTATGACCACCTATTTAATAGCGTGGTGTTTCACTTTCCAAACACAGTACAACACGGATTCTGCTTGACATGAATTCTACAAGTCCTTGACTGTATTCCAGAAGTGTGTGGCACCAGATGCCTCTCTGTATTACGGGATGGTGGTTTACGGGCCCGCACGTGGCCCCGATGTGTGTTCCAGTGGATACGAATCACGTACATTTTCTGGCCGAGACACCAACATGAGTTCACTATAACGACCCTCAAACCACTGTAGCACGATTCTGACCTTGCAACATGGGCATTTATCCTGCTGGAAGATGTCGTCGCCGTAGGGGCAGACTTCAAGCATGAAGAGATGCAAGTGCTTCGCAGTTGTGTTCACGCAGTTGACTGCTGTCATGTTGGTTTCGATTGCTGCCACAGATCCCATGGGATCCCAAGTCAATCTTCCCCGTAGCATAATTCTGGCCTCACTGGCCTGCATCTGTGGCGCGGTGCATGTTTCTTGAACTCATTCTCCTGGACGATGGCGTGTAAGGACCCAGCCATCGATCTGGTGTAACAAGAAATGCGATTCATTCAACAGGCGACCTGTTTCTATCGATCCTCGGTGAAAACTCTGTGACGCTGTCCCCACTGCAGTCGTAATTGACGATTTCGTTGGGTCAACACACAAACATTTAAGGGTCGCGTGATGTGGAGTTCGTGTTCAACAATGGCCTTTGAGCGGTGTACTCCGAAACCGTTGTGCATGCACCAGCATTATAGAATGAGATTTTTCACTCTGCAGCGGAGTGTGCGCTGATATGAAACTTCCTGACAGATTAAAACTTTCTTTCAGGAGTGCTAGTTCTGCAAGGTTCGCAGGAGAGCTTCTGTAAAGTTTGGAAGGTAGGAGACGAGGTACTGGCAGAAGTAAAGCTGTGAGTACCGGGCGTGAGTCGTGCTTCGGTAGCTCAGTTGGTAGAGCACTTGCCCGCGAAAGGCAAGGGTCCCGAGTTCGAGTCTCGGTCGGGCACACAGTTTTAATCTACCAGGAAGTTTCACACCAGCATTATACTTTGTCAAATGGTTCAAATGGTTCTGAGCTCTATGGGACTTAACTTCTGAGGTCTTCAGCCCCCTAGAACTTAGAACTACTTAAACCTAACTAACCTAAGGACATCACAGACATCCATGCCCGAGACAGGATTCGAACGTGCGACTGTAGCGGGCGCGCGGTTCCACACTGTAACGCCTAGAACCGCTCGGCCACCTCGGCCGGCTATACTTTGTCGTGAGATCTGCTACAGATCGCGCTTCTCCTCGATTACACGGTGGTGGCTCCTTCGACTTCCACATTTTGTTATGAGACGTTGTCGTCCAGTACCACACGGCCTACTCGTCATTTAATCATACCTCAAACGCTTCCCGTAGGTTCTCACGACAGTAGTACGCCAACAGGCGATCAGGTTCATCGTTTCAGAGATTCTCGTTTTCTGTCACAGCGTCGCAACAATGTGCGCATTGTCAAAACGGCTTATGTCAGTGTATTTCTGCATTTGTGGCCCTTATCTTCGCCGTAATGACTGCCCATCCGTCTTTCATCGCGGTGTTTTCGTTCATCAGTGTTATGTTAATAAACTTGTCACTCCTGATCACTGTCCCAAACTTCCAGATTCGTTGTCTTCCGCCCCAACAGTCACTTCATTACTGTCACATTTCTTTAGAATATTATCGAAATACTCACACAACTGCAAAGGGATAACATTAATCACGCGTGAAGTATTCTGTAGTTTCTCAGGTTTCAGAGAATGACGTCTAGGTAGACTCTCGGCATATTATGAAAATGAGGTGCTGCTCCAGTCTTAACCAGAGGATATTCGTATTTTACCATTCCACTGCTACCGGGTGAAAAAGAGACGCATTTTGACTGGACAATGTACTCTATTTTGTTTACTGCATCCCGCTACGGTGCTGCCATCACGCCTCAAGTTCTTTCACACCGAGCGAGGTGACGCAGTGGTTAGCACAATGGTCTCGCATTCGGGGGTACGACGGTTCAAATTCGCGTCCGGCCAGTCTGATTTAGGTTTTCCGTGATTTCCCTAAATCGCTTCAGACAAATGCCGGGATGGTTGCTTTGAAAGGGCATGGCTGATTACCTTCCTCACCCTTCCCTAATCCGGGCCTGTGCTTCGTCTCTAATCACCTCGTTGTCGACGGGATGTTAAACATTAATCTCCTCCTTCTCCTCAAGTTCTTTCGCGCAATATAGGGACTTCTGTCTGTGACAAGTCCTATTTCTGCTCAAAATGAAGTTTCAACACTGGCTCAGACAGGGAGAAAAGTCACTGAAGAAGTCGCATTTAAGAACCAACAGATGGAGAATCGTTTGAAAATAATGACTACATTAGTAACTCATACCTTTAAAATGATGACATGTCCACTTTTTAATCTCAACACCTCAACAGTTGTGCAGTTTGGCGATGGTGAACGGTTCGGACGTGACACTGTGCGCTATGATTGGAGGAAACCACCAACGTGTGAAAAGGAAACTATCAAGTAATTTTAATCGGAGTGTAGCACATGTACAAGGGAGGAAATGTCCTTTTTAAGATAACTAACGTAGCAGTATTACACTCATCAATTTTCGGAAATAAACTGCTTGCCCTGCGAACCATATACAGCCGTCAACTGTCCCTGAGAACGCTGTGGTCGCAAATCGGGATGAGGAGCGCGTGTGATGCACCAGCTCGTTTCTGAGTGTGCACCAACGATGGTGGCGATCACGTCTGGTACGCTTAACGATGAGAAACACGTCCCATGTCGGGACGGCTTAGGGTTTCACTGGCACTCACCTGAAAGGTTCAAGCCGGCCGGGGTGGCCGAGCGGTTCTAGGCACTACAGTCTGGAACCGCGCGACCGCTACGGTCGCAGGTTCGAATCCTGCCTCAGGCATGGACGTGTGTGATGTCCTTAGGTTAGTTAGGTTTAAGTAGTTCTAAATTCTAGGGGACTGATGACCTCAGCAGTTAAGTCCCATAGTGCTCAGAGCAATTTTTTCTGAAAGGTTCAAATGGCTCTAAGCACTATGGGACTTAACATCTGAAGTCATCAGTCCCCTAGACTTAGAACTACTTAAACCTGACTAACGTAAGGACATCACACACATCCATGCCCGAAGCAGATTTCGAACCTGCGACCGTAGCAGCAGCGCGGTTCCGGACTGTAGCGCCTAGAACCGCTCGGCCACATCGGCCGGCCACCTGAATGGAATGTCACCCTCATCGTACTCTGTTGTCACTTACACGGCAAACCCGGACTGCAACCCACGCAGAATTATTGGTAAGAGGGCCCAGTGGGCAGCTCGTCAAAAATGGTCAAGCATGAAAACGGGAAGAAGGTGTACTGAACTGTAAGAAAAAGCCAAATAGAAATGGTGAACGGCCCAAGCTCAAGAAGTACAACATTGAGGGATGTGAAGGAGCAGTGGCGTAGTGGTTCAATGGTCTGCCGGCACAGTAGCTCAGAGTGTTCGGTCGGAAAGACAGGTGCCGCCTGTAAGAAAAAAACTGACTGAATGCGTCACTGATGAACTTCAACAGGTGTCATGGGATGTCCGCTCGGAACAAATGCAACGAACAATGACGAACAAAATGAGATTTAAAAAAAGGAAGTGGTCACGGTGTTGGACTAATACGTGCGCGAGATGAGTGCAAAAACTCCCTACTGCCAACTTTATTTTCACAAAATTATGAACTTTGCGTCAAGTCATTGAAATGTTTGTTCTCCTTCTGTAATCTTGGCAGTTATCATATTATACATTGGTTGTAGAACATGGGTGATTTGGTAAGAGTACAGTATCGAAGCAAGTAAAAGTGAGAGAAGGCGAAATACCACGTAGCCATCACACAGAAATGAAAACAACAAACAAACGGGTGTGAACTATGTTACAATAAAGGAAGTAAAGAGTCAAAGCTTCCAAAACGGAACGATACTTCAAAAACGTTAAAAACATGTGCTTTGACAGAGCACATGTAAAACTGTGTCATTGTTGCAAGTTGTGTATGTTTTCATCATTTCTTTGGGAGTGATCGTATTCATACGAACACCTAAATCGGTCAAGGAGCCATACTTCACTTACTAGGCGTACAAGTTAGCTGCGTCGGTACGAGATTCCCATCATACACGTACTGTCATTGATGCCGTGTATGACACACCAGACCTGTTTTTCCGCTGGAGGATTCGGCTGATTTGTCGGCTTATCACCAGACGTTTGCAGTTCCCATTCGAAAGCTACTTCCTTCGGCTGCAAATAGATTAATTGTGCAGAATCAATCTTCGTCACAAGTATCTTCCTTACACCTCGCTATTGTAAATAGGCTATAGATCGACACAAACACAAATTTGAATACCGCGAACAGACGCTTTAGTGATCGGACAGACGGTTCATAATTTTGTGGAAAAAAAGCCACAAGGGAGCTTTGAATACACAACACCGTGACCGCTTAACCACGACGCCATCGCCCATTCATATAGTGTTGCACTTCTTGAGCATGCACCGTGGAAGTTTCTATTTTGCTTTTCTTCATGTTGCCGCGCGGGATTAGCCGAGCGGTCTCAGGCGCTGCAGTCATGGACTGTGCGGCTGGTCCCGGCGGAGGTTCGAGTTCTCCCTCGAGCATGGGTGTGTGTGTTTGTCCTTAGGATAATTTAGGTTAAGTAGTGTGTAAGTTTAGGGACTGATGACCTTAGCAGATAAGTCCCATAAGATTTCACACACATCTGAACATTTTTTTCTTCATGTTACAGTACATCTTCTTCCTGGTTTCATGTGTGATCTGTGTTCAGTTTTTGCCGGATTGTCCACTGGCCCTCTTCCCACTAAATCTGAGGGGAGTGCGATGGAGAGATTCGCTTGTTAGAGGAGTAGCTGAGCGCTTCGCTGCCGTCTCGTGGCACGCGACTACATAAGGACGTGAACAACGCTGCGCCAGTTCCAGCCAACAGCGCGAGCGGCGCCCCAGACTGTGTAAATGGGTGCGTGCAGGTGCGTGAGCTGCCCTGCGCTCACGCACGTGCGTGCATTTCACACGCTGCGGCCCGCCGCCCCACACCGCTGCCCGTGTTATTAGCTCGGGCCGGAGCCGTCAGGGCAGCGGCCCCGCTGCCGCTCTGGTAATTTCACCGACCGCTGTAAAAGTCTGTGCGGCTCGTCAGCGCGTAGTTGCTCTGCGTAATCGGCGCGAGATTGTCGGTGCCAGGCCGTCGTGACAAACGGGCTCTCGTACGCACGAAAGCCTCTCGTGAACGAGGAAGGGAGGGAGAGAGAGAGTAGAAATTTACCTGAGTGAAAAGAGACTTCGTTAAATCACTGCGTACATTTGCAAGACACTTTATTTTCAACATTTACTGTGAGGTGATACAGAATGGCGGTACTGTAGCGAACACAATGTACTATGAAGAGCCAAAGAAACTGCCACACCTGCCTCATATCGTGTAGGTCCCCCGCGAGCACGCAGAACAGACGCAACACGACATCGCATGGACTCGACTAATGTCTGAGGTAGTGCTGAGGGGGATTGACACCGCGAATCCTGCAGGGTAGCCTATAAATCCGTAAGAGTACGAGGGGGTTTAGATCTCTTCTGACAGTACATTGCAAGGCGTTCCAGATATGCTCAACAATATTCATATCTGGAGAGATGGGTGGCCAGCGGAAGGTTTTACACTCCTGGACCCACTCTGTAGCAATTCTGGACGTGTGGGGTGTCACATTGTCCTGCTGGAATTGCCCAAGTCCGTCGGGATGCACAATGGGAATGAATGGATGCAGGTGATCAGACAGGATCCTTACGTACATGTCACATGTAAGAGTCATATCTAGACTATCAGGGGTCCAGTCTCACTCCAACTGCACATGTTCCACACCATTACAGAGCCTCCAGCAGCTTGAAATTCTCCTGCTGACATTAGTGTCCATGGATTCATAAGATTGTCTCCATACCCGTACACGTCCATCCGCTCGATACAATTTGAAATCAGACTCGTCCGACCAGGCAACAAGTTTCTAGTCATCAACAGTTCAATGTCGGTGTTGACGAGCCCAGGCGAGGCAAGGGTACACGAATGGGCCCTCGGCTCTGAAAGCCCGTATCCATGATGTTTCATTGAATGGTTCGCACGCTGACACTTGTTGATGGCACAGAATTGAAATCTGCAGCATTTGCACTTCTGTCACGTTGAACAATTCTCTTCAGTCGTCGTTGGTTCCTTTCTTGCAGGATCATTTCCAGCCGCGGCGATGTCGGGAATCTGATGTTTTACCGCATTCCTGATATTCTCGTTACACTCGTGAAATGTCGTACGGGAAAATCCCCACTTCATCGCTACCTCGGAGCTGCTGCGTCTCATCGCTCGTGGGCCGACAGTAACACCACGTTCAAACTCACTTAAATCTTGATAATCTGTCGTTGTAGGAGCAGTAACTGATCTAACAACTGCGCCAGACACTTCTTGTCTACCATAGGCTTTGCCGACCGCAGCGCCGTATTCTGCCTGTTTGTATATTTCTGTATTTGAATACGCGTGCCTATACCAGTTTCTTTGGCGCTTCAGTGTATAGAAGGGCAGTGCATTGGTGGAGCTGTCATTTGTCCTCAGGTGATTCATGTGAAAAGGTTTCCGTCATGATTATGACCGCACGTCGGCAGTTAACACACTTTGAACGCGGAATGGTAGTTGGAACCAGACGTATGGCACATTCCATTTCGGAAATCGTTAGGGAGTTCAATATTCCGACATCCACAGTGTCAAGAGTGTGCCGAGAATACCAAATTTCGGGCGTTACCTCTCCCCTCGGACAACGCAGTGGCGGGGGCCTTCATCTAACCACCGAAAGCAGCAGAGTTTGCGTAAAGTTGTCAGTGCTAACAGACAAGCAACACTGCATGAAATAACCGCAGAAATCAATGTGGGAGTACGACGAACCTATCCGTTAGGATTTGCCGCTAATGGCCCGTGGCAGCAGATGACCGACGCAGGAGCCTTCATCAACCTGCAGCGCCACTCTTGGGCTTTTGACCATTTCGTTTGGACCCTTTTTTTTTGGTCATCAGTGTACTGACTGGTTTGATGCGGCCCGCCACGAATTCCTTTCCTGTGCTAACCTCTTTTCATCTCAGAGTAGCACTTGCAACCTACGTCCTCAATTATTTGCTTGACGTATTCCAATCTCTGTCTTCCTCTACAGTTTTTGCCCTCTACAGCTCCCTCTAGTACCATGGAAGTCATTCACTCATGTTTTAGCAGATGTCCTATCATCCTGTCCCTTCTCCTTATCAGTGTTTTCCACATATTCCTTTCCTCTCCGATTCTGCATAGAACCTCCTCATTCCTTACCTTATCAGTCCACCTAATTTTCAACATTCGTCTATAGCACCTCATCTCAAATGCTTCGATTCTCTTCTGTTCCGGTTTTCCCACAGTCCATGTTTCACTACCATACAATGCTGTACTCCAGACAACCGTCCTCAGAAATTTCTTCCTCAAATTAAGGCCGGTATTTGATATTAGTAGACTTCTCTTGGCCAGAAATCCCTTTTTTGCCATAGCGAGTCTGCTTTTGATGTCCTCCTTGCTCCGTCCTTCATTGGTTATTTTACTGCCTAGGTAGCAGATTTCCTTAACTTCATTGACTTCGTGACGATCAATCCTGATGTTAAGTTTCTCGCTGTTCTCATTTCTACTACTTCTCATTACCTTCGTCTTTCTCCGATTTACTCTCAAACCATACTGTGTACTCATTAGACTGTTCATTCCTTTCAGCAGATCATTTAATTCTTCTTCACTTTCACTCAGGATAGCAATGTCATCAGCAAATCGTATCATTGATATCCTTTCACCTTGTATTTTAATTCCACTCCTGAACCTTTCTTTTATTTCCATCATTGCTTCCTCGACGTACAGATTGAAGAGTAGGGGCGAAAGTCTACAGCCTTGTCCTACACCCTTCTTAATACGAGCACTTCGTTCTTGATCGTCCACTCTTATTATTCCCTCTTGGTTGTTGTACATGTTGTGTATGACCCGTCTCTCCCTATAGCTTACCCCTACTTTTTTCGGAATCTCGAACAGCTTGCACCATTTTATATTGTCGAACGCTTTTTCCAGGTCGACAAATCCTATGAAAGTGTCTCGATTTTTCTTTAGCCTTGCTTCCATTATTAGCCGTAACGTCAGAATTGCCTCTCTCGTCCCTTTACTTTTCCTAAAGCCAAACTGATTGTCACCTAGCGCAATCTCAATTTTCTTTTCCATTCTTCTGTATATTATTCTTGTAAGCAGCTTCGATGCATGAGCTGTTAAGCTGATTGTGCGATAATTCTCGCACTTGTCAGCTCTTGCCGTCTTCGGAATTGTGTGGATGATGCTTTTCCGAAAGTCAGATGGTATGTCGCCAGACTCATACATTCTACACACCAACGTGAGTAGTCGTTTTGTTGCCACTTCCCCCATTGATTTTAGAAATTCTAATGGAATGTTATCTATCCCTTCTGCCTTATTTGACTGTAAGTCCTCCAAAGCTCTTTTAAATTCCGATTCTAATACTGGATCCCCTATCTCTTCTAAATCGACTCCTGTTTCTTCTTCTATCACATCAGACAAATCTTCACCCTCATAGATGACTGGAAAACCGTGGCCAGATCAGATGAGTGCCGATTTCAGTTGGCAAGAACTGATGGTAGGCTTGCAGCGTGTTGCAGACCACACGAAGCGAAGGACCCGAGTAGTCAACAAGCTACTGTGCAAGCTGGTGGTGGGACCATAACGGTGTGGACGGCTTTTACATAGAATTGACTGCGTGCTCTGCTCCAACTGAACCAATCATTGTCCGGAAATTGTTATGTTAGGTTACCTGGAGACCATTTGCAGCTATTCATGGTACGGAATTTTTATGGATGACAAATGCGCCATGTCATCGGACCACAATTATTCGCGATTGCTTTGAAGAACATTCTGGACAATTTTAGCGAATGATTCGCCCACCCATTTCGCCCGACACAAATCCCATCGAAATTATGGGAGATAATCGAGAGGTCGGTTCGTACACAAAATCCTGTACCGGTAACACTTTAGCAATTATGGACGGGTATGTAGGCAGCATGGCTCAGTACTTCGGCAGGTGACTTCCAACTGTAAGTAGGCTGTTTAGGTTTTTTTATTGGTAACGCCACCTCTGTGTGAAAATCACTGGCTGTGCTGTGTGCAGTCTGTGGCTGCTTTGCATTGTTGTAATACTCGCCATTGTAGTGTTAGGCAGCTGGATGTGAACAGCGCGTAGCGTTGCGCAGTTGGAGGTGAGCCGCCAGCAGTGGTGGATGTGGGGAGAGAGATGGCGGAGTTTTGAAATTTGTCATGAACTGCTATATTTATATATGATGATATCAAGGTAAATACATTGTTTGTTCTCTATTAATATCTTTCATTTGCTAACTATCCCTATCAGTAGTTAGTGCCTTCCATAGTTTGAATCTTTTATTTAGCTGGCAGTAGTGGCGCTTGCTGTATTGCAGTAGTGGGAGAAACGAAGATTATTGTGAGGTAAGTGGTTTAGTGATTTGCGAAAGGTATAGTTTAATGTTAGTCAGGGCCATTCTTTTGTAGGGAATTTTGAAAGTCAGATTGCGTTGCGCTAACAAAATATTGTGTGTCAGTTTAAGCACAGTCATGTATAATTGTTCAAAGGGGACGTTTCACAACGACTTGTTGAAATCAAGCCATATAGAACTGATGCACTACAGCGGGCAAAAAGAGGTCGGACACGATATTAGGAGGTATCCCATGGCTTTTGTCGGCCCAGTGTATGTGATAAAATTTTCGTAGAAACGGAAGGAAACAGGCCGATCCAGTCTGACCTACCATCAGATTTAGCATATGGAGGGCTACTGTGTCTCGAAATCTTTCATTATGTAGATACCCTGCAGTTAAATTAGAAAACATCTCAATCGACAGTCGTACGACATCTCGAAGTCCAACTGGTTGAAAAGCGAAACTTCGCACAACACGTTCAGACAGTCGCTAGCAACATTATTCACAAAATTTTCCGCTCAACAGCTAAGAGCTACCGCTGAATGTGGTGCGAAACTGTCACGATGCTGCTTTTCACTGCCATCTCAGGCTTCGTAGCAAGTCTCTGGGCGCACAGACTTCGGTGCGTGCGGGACAGGTGAATCCACTCGATGCTTTACTGTTGATTCTCGGAGTCTACCCGGTAGACATTGCTGTAAAACATCGTGCAACTTTCTGCTGATTACGTAAATCGGATTCGACAAAAGTTCAACATATCCTTACTGAAGGTTAAGAACTGAGGCCCGTCGTACTGTTCCCTGTTGGCCATGCAAACAGCAATCAGGGACACGGCCAATGCAGTTTACCTTCGCAGGTTCAATGTGAAAGACATAGACGTGACACTGTCGTTATACGGTGGTTCCCGATCATACTGTCTCGTATGATGAAATTAGGGAATTAACAGTGACTACACAACGACAATACGAACATTTAATAAATGAAGAATGGTCGAAATTGATGTACAACGTTGCTAACACCATTTCCCCGCAAGCAAAAGACAAATTTATCGTGGTAAGGCAATATAAAATCGCTCCCATCCCTAACATGATCATCACAGAAGCTTAAACGCGAATTACGAAGTGCTAGAGAGTGCATCTAGTATTGTGGGAGATATGAATGCGAATGTGGCAAAATAAGAACAGGTGCCTTCAATATGATATCGCACGGCCAAACATTTCAAGCACCGCCTTGGAGGAGGTGAGGACATTGATAGCTCAATACCGCCTCCATCAGACATCCATGTTTATTTTGATAAAATTCAGAGAGCCATCAGCAGCAGACGGTGGAAGCAGCAGGTGCAGTTCGTTCCTGTCGGGAACGAAGGGAGTCAGCGCAGTGTTTCCAGTAGTTGAGGCGTTTTCAGCAGGAGAATGGTTAAATTCGCCATCCGACCTTCTATAAATAATGTAAGATGTTCAGTTTTCCCGTCATATTACAAGAAGAGATGAGCTTGTAGCGGTTCCCTTTAACGTTTTCCTCAGGTACAACTGATTGTCGTGGCCGTGAGAGAAATTCACCTAATGGTTTACGAAATTAGAATTATATATTAATACCTTCAGTTGCTGACGGGACTTGATATATATCAACAGGGACAGGTGAAAATGTGTGCCCCGACCGGGACTCGAACCCGGGATCTCCTGCTTATATGGCAGACCATCTGAGCCACCAAGGGTCTAGAGGATAGCGCCACTGCAGGGACTATCTTGCGCACGCCTCCCGCGAGACCCACATTCTCATCTTATTTGTCCACACACTACATTCGTAGCGTGCCTACCCAACGCACTCATTATTCGTGGAAGACATTTTTACCGAGTCCCGTAAGAGTTCGGGTAATATGTGCATCCGTACAGAAGAAGATCATGGCCGGTATTGCCAGAACTATATACTTATATGGATATGGCGTCTGTTCTTTCGGACATGTCCGAAAGATGTACACATATTACCCGAACTCTGACGGGACTCGGTGAGAATGTCTTCCACGAGTAATGAGTGTGTTGGGTAGGGACACTACGAATGTAGTGTGTGGACATACAAGGTGAGAATGTGGGTCTCGCGGGAGGCGTGCGCAAGATCGTTCCTGTAGTCGCACTATCCTCTGTGCCCTCGGTGGCTCAGCCGCACAGAGCGTCTGAATGTACGCAGGAGATCCCGTGTTCGAGTCCCGGTCGGGGCACACACATATAATTCTAATTACATTCGAGCCGGCTGCAGGTCATCAATGGTGTCTTATTTCCGACGTGTCCGAAAGAACAGACACCATATCCATATAAGTATACAGTGTTTTACGTTCCAACGGGAGCATGGCGCCACTGGCGTTCTTCCATCGTACACCTCGGCAACATCTCAGGCAACATGACGTCATGGTAGCATAGATTGGCCAATCACGGGCCGTTTATTGAGAGTGACTAGAGACAATTACTCCTGATGAAGACAATGACGATAAACTGGAGTGTTGCTTTAATACTTGGATGTGCTGAAAAGTAATGCCCCGAAACATTTTTATGTAAAAACTGTTATAGGTTTTTGATAAAATAAACGCTATTAACATTCTGCGTCTTTGCTCTTCATGTCTACTCGAATAGCCGCGCGGATTCCACACACTTGACGCCGAAACGCATTGTGTTTTCGAGTATCTGCGTATGCTCGCGGCAGTCCCCGCGGTGCCTTGCGGCCCGGAGGCGGCGCCCAGGGTCCTGGGAGAGCCAGACATCGGAGGCTGCAGCGGCGCCGTGGCCGGTGGTGCGTGCTGGAGCCGCTCCAGTAGGCACAGGGCGGCGGATCGCGTTGCAGCCGCCGGCCGCTCCAGGGCCGCACCACGGCCCGACACCGAGCTGCCCAGCATCCGCACTCGCTGCCGCCACTCGAGGCCAAAACGCGTTCCTATTTCTCGTGCGTAGCTCCAAAGGGCGCACTAAATCGTGGCGGCAACGCGTCTGTGCCCACTGTGGCGCTTCTGACAGATGCAGACACCCAACACCTTGTGTTCTGGAATTTTAACAACGATTTCTTAACCAAATGGGATCAGCGGCGAGTGCCAGACAGTCCAGAGGTCTTCGGCTCAATCCACGATCAGGCCTAGGATTTTTTTGCCGGTTTGTAACATACGAGGGGTGTTCAATAAGTAATGCTACACATTTTTCACAGCAGGTTGGTTTTATTCAGGATTCCAATACACCATATTATTCCCCACTCTTTTGGCTACAAAACCCTATTTCTCTACATAATTTCCATTAAATAGTACTGTAACGCCGAAAATGCAGGATGTATGGCACCTGCTACCGCTATATAATTTTTCTCTGAATTGCATGTAAATATTTGTAATTTAAATGCTTTCTTCTGATAAGTAAGGACATTGCTTCACTGCATGGGTAAATTTAGCTAGAAGTCTGTTGATGTTTCATTGTATTTATCTGTGTCTTACTGTGAAACTTGTAAGCTCTGGGAAAAAGCCAAAGGAATTGTTATTTGCATCGACTAGCAACGATAATGTGTGGTTCCAAATGGCTCTGAGCACTATGGGACTTAACTTCTGAGGTCATCAGTCCCCTAGAACTTAGAACTACTTAAACCTAACTAACCTAAGGACATCACACACATCCATGCCTGAGGCAGGATTCGAACCTGCGACCGTAGCGGTCCAGACTGTAGCGCCTACAACCGCTCGGCCACTCCGGCCGGCGCGGAAGTGTGGTGTTAACGCTCTCGCAGTAGAGAGTACCGTTTTGGCGGCATCATGTACGCGCACCGGCCAGATGTCTAGTAGCAGGAGTACGGACAGTGGACGGGCGGAAGAGGCTGTATTAATTACGATTGCTCGTTCCTGTAATTAGCCGTGACTCCACAAGATGCTACCGTCTTCAACAACAGCAGCAGTTCCAACAACACAGTTTCGTCGTCGGCTGCGAGTTTCGTCGTATGCACAGCACTGAAGTAAGACTGTTCATCGGTAGAAAGTATTAACGACTAACCCAGCAGTACAACTGAATGTGATTTGATTGATAAAATTTATTTAAATAATAATCAGTTAAACTTAGGGCGATTGTGTCCACATTTCCCCCAGACATTGTTACCAACCAGGATCCTAGTTCCTTTTTTTTTCCCTAATATGCTAACTGAGTGTCATAAGAAACAAATTTAATAGTTACAGCCAGTTTATTAATGAGTAATTTCACTTTTAAGAATTTTTGCCTGAGTCTACTTTCAATTAACTGTTGTACAACAGAGGCTTCAGTATATGACTAAAGTAAAGCAATTCCTTTTTCAAGTTTGAGAACCAATCACTGGAAAAAATCCAAATCTAAGGAAATGCACAAACTAAGAGTGCGGAAGCTTTATTTATTTTACGTATAGCTTGGAGCACATGGCTCTATGGTTTGTCTCGTATTCTAGTGTTTAATTCTCTTCAAGTCAGTAAAAGAGGCTCAGTTGTTCAGACAATAATATGAAATGCAATTTGCAAAATAAATAACGGCAAAGTAAAAAGTGCTTGCTTTTTTTCTAAATTTCTTTGATGACTTTATGTTGAGGTCACTGAAAGTCATTGTTCAAGCAACGAAATTCAATGCTAACATACAGTTTAATTACATATTTTCAAATCATTACTCGATTGCCTTTTTCAAAATTTAATGCCAAACATAACGTAAGAGTGACTTCCCAGTTTTCTTTATCATTACATACTCATAATTAATGTCAGAAAACATGACAACCTTCAGTTGTCACGTCAGTGTTTAATAATACATGTCTTTCTTTCCCATCATCTTGTACAGGACTTTGGATATAAATTGCCCCAGTGGATTTCCTTTTCGTTCATTAGTGTAACTTTTGGATTCATGATCAGTGGTACTCCTTTTCTGTCCAGTGATGTTCGTGAGTGAATGCACAAAATAACTTTCATTTTTCCAAATTATAGCCCATTGAGTTTAATTACTTTTTATTTTTAGTAGACTTTTCCATCAGAAGGGTTGGTTGTACACTTTCCTCCTACTTATCGGTATTATTTCTTCGGGGAAGATAACCTTAATCCATTATGCATACACGCGATCCACGGTCATATTTTACATCGCAAGCAGGATAGGCCGATTAGTAAGAGGGAGGTTACAGTACCACTCCGTTGTACGACATTGAAACCAACGCCGTGCTGCATCAGTAAGCTCCCATCATTGACATACCGCTCCCCGAGTAGCGCATCCTTCATTGGGTCAAACAGGTGGGAGTCAGAAGGTGCGAGATCGGGGCTGTAGGGTGGATGGGGAAGAGCAATGTGATGAAGTTCTGTGTGCTCCTCTCAGATACGCAGGCCTTACGTTGTCAGAGAAGGAGAAGTTCGTTTTTATTTTTGTGGCGACAACACGCCGAAGTCGTTTCTTCAGTTTCTTAGCGATAGCACAAAACACTTCCACATTGATTCTTGCACGATGAGGGAGGATATCAATTTGTCCTTAGTTGTGTTTACAATCTTCTGTTAGAGAGCAGGGAACCAAGCGGAACCAAGCAAGCACACATCTCTGAGTACCCCAATTGGTGGACGAGCGTGTCAGCAATGCCGATGGAGAGGTCCAGTTGTGCAGCGGGACGCTCAGCTGTGATCCGTCGCGCGCCTCGAGTGAGAGTGTCCGAACAGCCCCAGACGTGGTATCCCGACCAGTGGTGCCGTGTTTACCTGATGTCGTTGACACCTCAGTGCTATCACCTGTGTGAGGCATCAGTTGAATGTCTTCATCGCTCTGATCACTTTTTAAGACCATTCTCAGCTGCAAATTTATCTTTAGGTGAATTATCATACAACTTACACTGATTTTTAACCTGGCCATAAAACGAGATTATTGCGAGTGACATTTCCAGAAAATTTCTTACATAAAAGTGATCATTGTCTGCCTACCGAAAAACGTAAGAGTAATTGTCTTTTATGAAACGTGTCTCGGCGTTGCGTCACCTGCCCACTGTGGGCTGCGGAGGTAACGGGGTACCACGAAAGGTTCACCAGAGAGGGAACACTGCGTCTCGCGCAACCGAGTGTTTTGGAGGCCCGCCTAGGTAGGAGCAGCTACAGGTGCTGTGTTGTCTCACGAGAAAAGGCCTCATTAAGCGGCGCGGAGAAACCACGCCGGCGGCCAGTGCGAGGACCGGCCGCGGAGAAAGCGACCTCTGCGGGGTCCACGTTGCGCCAGACCCACGCCTCCTTCCGCCTGTATGGCTTATCTCACGGCTGCCCATGATGTCTGTGGGCAGTGCCGGTATGCTTATTATCGTGGATAGGAAGGCGTTCCCCTTGAACGAGCAGTGGTAGAGGCGACCTCTACAACAGGTGCTTTCTACACAGATCTGAGAACAATAGGAAAGTATTGTCTCGATTACGTGATTGGAAAACGGCTTTTTCATGCCGAACGTATGAAAGCTATACTAGCGTTAGTTATAGTTTTATCTTACCGAAAAAATAAAGTTACTTAATTATTATTGTTTGCAAAAATATCACTATCGTCCTGCTACTCATTGAAATCATCTCGCCAAAATACCGTAGCATGTCGCTAGAGTAGCTAAAACAAATGACGCAGCCCACTGATGAAGTGGAGTAGCGTACGGTGGCGTGGGAGGGGAAGGCAGGGGAGGGCGCGGGGAGGGTTCACAGCACTCCTGAACAAAGTCCCTTTGCTCGGCTACAGGCTTGGATCGTCCTGGCCTACCATCGATGAGATCATCAAGCCAACGCTGGTCCAGATTGTTCCACTCTTCAATGGTGGTTCTCCAGGCCACTCCACTCGCCTGTGTGGCTTATCTCACAGCTGCCCACGATGTCTGTGGGTAGTGCGGGTACGCTTATTATTGTGGATAGGAAGGCGTTCCCCTCGAACGAGCAGTGTTAGAGGCGACAACAGGTGCTTTCCACACAGATATGAAAAGAATAGGAAAGTTTTGACCCTAGTATGCTGAAAGAACGCGAGTTATCACCACCAAAATGAAATTATCACCAAAATGTTAGTGATACGATCCACTATTGGCTGCAGAATCTCGTCCCGACACCGTAGAGCAGTAAGATTGCCCTCAACAACCACGAGAGGTGTAGTTTGAGCAAACGTAATGCCACCTCAGAACATCTCCACTTATACCTTGTTGCACGCGTGGGACATAGCGTTGGGGACGTTCGATATTACCGGATTTCCTCCAAACAAGTTATACGATACTGTAGTGGCCGGCCGCAGTGGCCGAGCGGTTATAGGCGCTACAGTCTGGAACCGCGCGACCGCTACGGTCGCAGGTTCGAATCCTGCCTCGTGCGCGAATGTCTGTGATGTCCTTAGGTTATTTAGGTTTAAGTAGTTCTGAGTTCTAGGGGACTGATGACCTCAGAAGTTAGGTCCCATAGTGCTCAGAGCCATTTGAACCATTTTTCGATACTGTAGTGCCATTGTTACTCTAAGTTACGATGCAGTGTTCCTTCGGAGATTCGTGCATGTACGAGTACAGGATGTAGACACACGGTTGACGACTTAGAGAAGTTTGGGTATGGCCGTTAGTCGTGATCGGGTAGCCTAATGCTAAGGCGACTGCTCGCCGTAAGCGGGAAATCAGGGTTCGCGTTCCGGATCAGCATAAAATTTCGTTGACATCATTCCATTACACAGCTGATGGTTGTCCATATTCGCACCTGCGATGCGTTTCAAGAACCAAAGCAAGTTGTCTGAGATTATCAGGGTAAAAGCAAATCAGACTTTCGTCCTCAAACAACACACGGCGCCAATCCTGGGGCGTCCACTCTGCATGATTTCGTGGCCATCTGGAGTGCACAGTGTTGTGGTGTACGTCGTCGTCTCCTAAGAGTCTGAAGCGAATACGACGTCCTGTAGCCTCTTCGAACGACCAAATTCAGTTCTGGAGGACACACCCCGTGGTTCCTTTGACTCCAAACTCGTGCTGTGCTCAACTTGGACGGCCTATGCGGCGTACGTCGTCAACACCAACTGTCAGTTAGAACCGATTCCATATCCGCATCACATCATTTGACTCCGGTGGCCGTAGAGTAGCTTCCGTAACTTATGATGCGGATCCGATCATTGCTCGCGATTGTCCTCCGTGCCGTGATTGACATTCATCCTAATGTTCTACAGACATCTGTAACACGTCCCTACAGGTGCTTTACTTTCTGACCTAATTACATTTTCCTGGAGACATATTGAGAGTCTCAACTATATCTTCGATAACGGTAGAAGCTGAAGGAATGAATTAAAAGTTTGTGCCAGGATCGGCACTAGAACCCGAGTCTCCTACTTACTTGGCAAATGTTATCCTTTACACCACTCTGGTCTTATAGCTGCCTGGACTACCCCAGTTCTAAATCGCTCCAGGCAAATGCGGCGATGGTTCCTTTCAAAGGGCACGGCCGACTTCCTTCCCCGTCCTTCCCTAATCCGATGAGACCGATGACCACGCAGTTTGGTCTCCTCCCCCAAACAACCCAACCCAACTACCCTAGTCTAGCGCCCTCCCTAACACAAACTGCAATTCCCACCTCAGCCTATCTTGATGTTGTGTTCGCTAATGCCAGGCTGCTTAGTAAGCTGGAGACCGGCGTTCAAGACCCCGCCTAGCCACAAATTTTAATTCATTACTTCTATTCTAATCAAAGATGCGTTATCTTCAACTGAAATTCTGCAGTCCGTAAGAGTGCAGCATTCTAGTCGCAGGTAGCGCGCTCGTGATAACTGTGCGTGTGTTTACAAATAACTTCAGACACAACCACCTTAGCAACACACCTGCAAGAGATATCAGGGTGATACAACTTTTTGCTTCATCTGTGTATAATCGGGTAAATTCAAAAGTGCCGTGATGTAGTGCCCACTGTTTATGATCGTAAGAAATGAAACTGTCAACAGGCGCACACTACCGAAATCTCCTGGCGAGGTTACGGGGACTGTCAAAACGATGCCTTGCAGGAAGCTGCCCATCAGGCTGTGTTTGCTGCATGACTCGTATAAAGAAACCATTGCGTGGTTTCCTGAATTACGACGATGTGATTTTCGAGGTCGAACATTTCTTGAACAGCCAAAATGCAGACTTCTACGAGTAAAGTCACCGCGACGTCATCCATCGATGGGAACAATATGTCCCCATTCTAACGCCTCGCTCATTTTTGGTGAGTGAAATAAAGCTTAGGTTAATTGTTTAATTCCTTCAGTAAACGTTTTCTAGAGAATATTTACAGATTTTCAATATAAACGTAGTGCAAAGGTAAAGGAAAGAGGCAAAGAACGCAAAAGTTTAGGAAGCTAAAGTTTCCTACCTTATATTGTTTCGTAGTTTGTATGCCAGGGACAGTCATTGTACGCTCTCGTTTCCGTCCTGTTTTGTTCGGTGTTAGACACACTCTTATCTATATAAGCTCCGTAGGGAGTCAGCATGAAATTTTCACTCTGCAGCGGAGAGCTGATACGAAATTTCTCAGCAGATTAAAACTGTGTGTCGAAGCCAGGCTTAAACTCGGGATCTTTGCCATTCGCGGGCAAGTGCTCTACCGACCGAACCATCCAGGCACGACTCAGAACCACTCCTCACGGCTGTACTTCCGCCAATACCTTGTCTCCTAACTTCCAAACTTCACAGAAGCTCACCTGCGAACCTTGCAAGATTAGCACTTCTAGAAGAGAGGATATTGCGGAGATACGGCCAAGCCACAGCCTGGGGGAAGTATCCAGAATGAAATTTTCATTCTGCGGCTGAGTGTGCGCTGTAAGTGGTTACTTATGTGATTTGTGTGTAAGAAGAAGTGTATAACAATATATAGCAGATTCATTTAAATTGTGTACCCGATCATTTATGAAAGTGAAATCCTTTGCTAAGATACAAATTCCATTTCCCAAAAGACATTCTTTCCCAAAAGACATTCTTTCCCTAAAGACATTCTTTCCCTAAAGACTGAAATTCATTTAAGAATATCGAGGAGAGCTTTCTAGACTAGATATAGAGACATAAAAACAGTGATATTTAAAGTACATAACATCGTGTGAAGTTAAGGTAAGTATTTTCAGCTTTACTCATCGGGGTGTTCAAACAGTGAGCACTACGCCATGTAGTAGTCAACTGTTTAAGAGAACTGAATGCAACGTGTAGTTAAGAATCTCTGGTTTCACGTAACTGTTTGCTAGATGGAAAAAATAAATATTTCGTTTACGAACTTTAACGTGCCTGTCGACAAAGACTGAGAGGGAAAATAACTGTCTTCATAAACCTCTCAACTGGATTTGAATTAAGTAAAGTGATCTGACTTCGCGTAGGCGAGGATATATAACAGATGTAGCTCTTTGTGTAGCGTGCCCGCGTACTGTTCAAGCCCCGCACTCAATTAATAGCTACACCTAAGCTTAAAGCCTTTCGTCCAGCCTCGTCGTCAATCTTGTTGTGTCTAGGAATCCTGCCTGTCCGGTTCGCTAGACAAACAAACTAACAAACAAACAACTCGTATTAATGACTTTTATTACAAAAAGAAAATTACAGATAATTATTTTTGGCAACTACACAGATGTGTCACAAGCAATGGGCGACATACGAAATAGTCCGTCTTTGCAGTGACTGCTGATGCGTAAGTGACGAAAGTCTTTCCTGAACTGCTATCGAAGTGCTTAACGTTGACGCTGCTGTCCAAGTGGCTAATCTTGAATCTGCTATCGAACTTGGCCACCAGCAGTCGGGCGCAGCGCTTATGTCCTCTTCATCTAGAGGCCGCTGCTGTCGCGTTGTCGTCCTGGAAGGAAGGGAGTCGCGTTGTCGTCCTGGAAGGAAGGGAGGTCGGTCAGTGTGTGATTGGCTGAGTTCTTCTCACAGGCTTCTCTTCTCTTTCGTTCCCGACTGGCTTGCCGGCGTTTTACTTGTCGAATTTTTTCGGTCTTGGCTCTTCTTGTAGTTTCCATTGGGACGATTGGGCCTTGGCTTCGACGTCGTACGCCTGTACCCATGTTTGGTCACGTGTTATAATCAACTTCAGCTGGATCGTTGTCGACTTCATTCAGCAGTTCCTGAGTGACGTCCACGCAACGTCGTTTTTGATCGAAATTCAAATGTTTTGGAACAAACTTTGCTACTACAGGTTTCATGCCCAAAATATCCGAAACAATTGCTTGGCATGAGCCAAAGGATATGTCGACACCATCAGCCACTCTGATGGTGATTCGACAATTTTCCAAAACCATTTTTGTTACTTCTTCCACACTGTCGTCAGTAATCCATGTGCTAAGGCGTCCGGGGCGGTCGTCGTCTTCAACGCCTTCTCGACCGTCCTTGAAACGTTTATACCACTCGTAAACTCTTGTTTTACTTATAGCAGAGTCTCCAAAAAGAAGCACAGTCAACATTTCGAACGCGGTGCTGCACTTGATTGCAAGCAAAATTTAATGCAAATTCTTTGATCCATCTTTTTCTAAAGTAAACATTCGCCGAGCATTCGAAAACACGTACACCCTTTTTGACTGTCAACAATTAACTAAATATTGAAACATGCAAACACACATCAGGAGCCTGTGTATAACAAGATTAAAACAAATTGAAAATCAAATTATAAAGTCGGCGAAATTAAAAAAATTCCCGTCACTTTTTGATCACATCTCGTATGTACGCTGAGAAGAAACTCATGTACAATCAGCACGCTCGTCATATGGAGTTAAGAATGAGTAAATATGAAAAATCAGGTGGTTTTTCAGTCTACACTTGACTGGTGTATGTCATAGCCGTAGACGAAAGCAGCTGTATCGACACTTGAGATTGCGATCGCGGTATTACCTGGAAATGCGGTTTCCGTTCCCAGAGTCGTTTCAAAGCGTACGTCCTCGAGTTTAAAACGCGAGGAAAGCAATAACAATAATGTCATGTTTCAGTACAGTCGTTAAAGGAGAAAGGGAAGTTCCTGCGAATAATTACGACAGACTCGTGTGCGTCATGGTTTATGCAAATCGAGAGTGTCCTGAAAAGCCACCTCTGCGCCTGGCCGAAAGACCTGCCCGGGAAGGCCGGGGGAACAAGTGAAAGGTAGAAAATATCTTGCATCCGTTCGCGAAATGTGGGAACCTCGTAAGGTCTAGCGCGCAGTCGATGAGGGGTCACTCGATACGCGGAGATAAGCCATCTCGTGGCGGCAGAGCAGCGGTTGTGGGGGGCGTGTGTGCCGGCTCTGGCTGTGCGCGCGCCTGCGTTTGCGTCACAGAGTCACGTTTAAAGAAAAACAGAAGAACGGCGACGGTGGATTATTATTATAACTATAATGTTCGCCTGCCTATCCGTTACACGGTGGATTACATAAAATGCCCTATCTACCTTGCAGAAATGCCAGGTTCTGTCAATAGTATACACTACTGGCCATTAAAATTGCTACACCAAGAAGAAATGCAGATGATAAACGGATATTCATTGGACAAATATATTATACTAGAATTGACATGTGATTACATTTTCACGCAATTTTGGGTGCATAGATCCTGAGAAATCAGTACCCAGAACAACCACCTCTGGCCGTAATAACGGCCTTGATACGCCTGGGCATTGAGTCAAACAGAGATTGGTTGCAAGGTACAGGTACAACTGACCATGCACCTTCAACAGGATACCACAGTTCATCAAGAGTAGTGACTGGCGTATTGTGACGAGCCAGTTGCTCGGCCACTGTTGACCAGACGTTTTCAGTTGGTGAGAGATCTGTAGAATGTGCTGGCCAGGGCAGCAGTCGAACATTTTCTGTATCCAGAAAGGCCCGTCGTGCCGATCGTGCATTATCCTGCTGAAGTGTACGGTTCCGCTGGGATCGAATGAAGGGTAGAGCCACGGGTCGTAACACATCTGAAATGTAACGTCCACTGTTCAAAGTGCCGTCAATGCGAACAAGAGCTGACCGAGACGTGTAACCAATGGCACTCCCTACCTTCACGCCCTGTGATACGCCAGTATGACGATGACGAATACACGCTTCCAATGTGCGTTCACCGCGATGTTGCCAAACACGGATGCGACCATCATCATGCTGTAAACAGAACCTCGATTCATCCGAGAAAATGATGTTTTGCCATTCATGCACCCAGGTTCGTCGTTGAGTACACCATCGCAGGCGCTCCTGTATGTGATGCAGCGTCAAGGGTAACCGCAGCCACGGTCTCCGAACTGATAGTCCATGCTGCTTCAAACGTCGTCGAACTGTTCGTGCAGACGGTTGTTGTCTTGCAAACGTCACCATCTGTTGACTCAAGGATCGAGACGTGGCTGCACGATCCGTTACAGCCATGCGAATAAGATGCCTATCATCTCGACTGCTAGTGATACGAGGCCGTTGGGATCCAGCACGGCGTTCCGTATTACCCTCCTGAACCCACCGATTCCATATTCTGCTAACAGTCATTGGATCTCCACCAACGCGAGCAGCAATGTCGCGATACGATAAACCGCAATCGCCATAGGCTACAATCCGATCAAAGTCGGAAACGTGATGGTACGCATTTCTCCTCCTTACACGAGGCATCACAACAACGTTTCACCAGGCAACGCCGGTCATCTGCTGTTTGTGTACGAGAAATCAGTTGGAAACTATCCTCATGTCAGCACGTTATAGGTGTCGCCACCGGCGCCAGCCTTGTGTGAATGCTCTGTTAAGCTAATGATTTGTATATCACAGCATCTTCTTCCTGTCGGTTAAATTTCGCGTCTGTATCACGTTATGTTCGTGGTGTAGCAATTTTAATGGCCGGTAGTGTAGTTTGTGAGGGTATGCTTTTCCACTTTCCTGGAGTCACTTGCTTTGGTTTGCTTACCTCGCGGCTTCTAATGTTATTTCGTAGATCCCGTCCCGATTGACTTTTTCTCCATGTAGGCGCAGGATTCGATGTGCAGACACGAAACTATACTAAACTGAAGTGACAGCACGAGAGAAAACCCAGTGTTACGAAATAGATATATCAAAATATACTATGACACCTGATTTTTCATTCGTTAACGTTTAGCGGTAATCAAGAAACACAAGGTGTAGGCTGCTTCCGTTCATTCATTAAACCAAATGCCGCTGAAGCTAGGTGTGTTCAGAGCATCGCAATAGGACACAATCTAATGATTCACCGTATTACAAAATGTTCAAAATTTTACACGGCCGTTCAGTAAGGCACCGTTCGACACGAAAAATGATTTTTCGGTAACTCTTTACATTATACCGTCTAAAGCGCATGTTGCGTTTGTTCGTATGTGGTATAACACTTCCAGTGTGTTGTTGCACACAAGCGTTCTCTGAGGCAGTGCCAACTGCGAAAAGTAATTATCGGTATCGTATTCCATTCGACCACCCCAGCAAACAGCAACAGTTTGGCGCCTGCTTATTCAGTGCGCGCTTCTGATTGGTCCTTCGTCTTCCACCAATAACGACGAAGCTGAAACGTTCTTCTCATATGCGTTTTTACTTTAGTAAATGACTTTATGAAATTATTATTAACTTTCTATCAGTTGACGATATGACTAAGGAGCAGAGCAGTGTTCAAATAGTAAATATTAACTAGCAACATTGGACTGCTTCGGGCCACGCTCAGCATGTGATTCACAGCTGTCTATATGATATGGTCACCGCTAGCAAGCGCTTTCCCACTCTCTGTGAAATCGCATGCCGCGCAACTCGGTGCACGGCACTATACTACCTTACTGCTACAGAATGTTCTTGCAGACCGATAGCAAGCAGAAGTAACATAAATACGTAATGTAGGCGAAGAATGTGGCAGAAACGCCACAGCTGCTCAGCACCAACTCAAAAGACTTTTTGCGGGAAACTCAAGACAACAGAGGCACCACAGCAAAAGGTCCGTTGCAGGCGTTATTCAACACCTTTACTCACAAGCAAGGCGAAAGAATTGGGAGAAGCAACCTCGATTGTTACCTTGATAAAAGGTTGGTTGTTATAGCATATTGGTTGAATCCCCTCACAGATGTTGGTTGATTCTGGTACCCAATCAGTAAGAGTCTTTCTTACTCCGTTCGTGTCGATCCCTTCCTTGCAACGTGTCTACGTTATATCGTCAGTGTGTTTAGTCTTGATACTGTCATGAGTACGATTAGTTGATGACGATGAACAAAAGGATGGCGGTGAACCGCGGATCTGTCACATAGCCTGTCCTCACGAATGGTACCGAGAGAGCTGCAAAGCTTTCCTTTAAGTTAGCCATAGCTGGCCGAGAACAACAGCAAGTGACACTGACACTGACATCATATAGTCACCTTCAGACACTTCAAGCTGACAGGTACCAGTTACAAGACTGATGGGTCATAACTAGTCAGTCGTGTCATATAGGTGTTTAAAACTAGCCGTGTGTACCGATAAGAAATGAAAGACCACACACGCCCTTTATAGGTAATACAAATGACACTGTGATTCATTGATAGGATATTGCGCACTTGCAGTTACCTACACAACAAACTGCATACAAAACACTTAAATACTTATACGGACCACTGATCAGGTGTACGGGACCCATATCAGGTCTTAACAAAATGGGCATCGAGCATAAAATATACAAAGAAGACTGGCACGACAGCGTGTAAAAGAAATTTTGAACTGTGTTAACTGATAGACACTCGAAAAGTGCGCCGTACAGAAAGTCTTTCGAGGCAAAAACTACGCATATTTTGCAGCCCTCTTCATACGTATCTCATTGAGATTATTGTTGTTGTTGTACCGGTCTTCAGTCCAAAGACCTGTCTCATGAAGCTCTGTGCGCTACTCTGTTCTGTGCAAGCCTCTTCATCTCCTGGCAACTACTGCAACCTACATCCTTCTGAATCTGCCTACTGTATTCATCTCTCGGTCTACCTCTACGATTTTTACCCTCCAGTACAAAATTGGTGATTCCTTAATACCTCAGAATGTGTCCTACCAACCGATCCCTTCTTATACTCAGGTTGTACCACAAATTTCTCTTCTCTCCAGTTCTGTTAAGTACCTTCACGTTAAGTTACGTGATCTACCAATCTAATCTTCATACAGAAAAAAATTAACATCTCGCAGAGAGGCGAACAAGCAGTCATTCTTTCCATGCTGCATCTGTGAATGGATCGGGAAGAAACAAAAATGCATGACATGGGTAAAAGTACTTTCTGCTGATTCGTACGGTGTAGCTGTAGATAGATGTTGTTAGGTGGACGGTTCTTACGTATTACGCGATTGACACTGTAGCTAGCAAAACTTTTGCAGGTTTTTAAGCACTCGTCCGGCGAAATGATCAACTGTTTCTCTGACCACGAAACACTGTGAAGAGTTCTGAGATTCAACCGAGGATACTGACGCATAGTTCAGTATCGAGGAACTTTACGTCACCATGTCTCCTAATTTGCTGCCCCTTGCTTCCTTCTTTCACCACCATGTTTCGAACTGTCTACCACCTGCTACGAAGCAGTGAAGATTGTCTTCGGAATGTTGCTCGTAACTGACAGCTTATCTCTTACGTACTGATGGTGCCAAGAACAACGTAAGGGTTAAATGAAAATTACGTTTCAAATTGTAGTGTCGTAGAAGTGTGTGAGCCGGTGGTTGAGTGGGTAAATGTCGGACTGTAAATCGGAAGGTCCCGGATGCAATCCCAGCCAGTTGATGCTAGATTTTTTTGGTCAGTAGTCGCTTCTTTTATTGACATGAGAAATGCCAAGTTGCTTCGTGGTTTGGAGTCCACGTTAAATAAATTGTATTTTCCCGCAAACATGGTTGTATATGTCAGTTCAGAGACTGGAGTATGGCGAGGACAAACAACCTCCAATATTACCGTGCCTGGTGAAGCGCTGTGGTAGTCAAACGAAGCTTTGCATTGATGACAGCTTTGCCTTTTACCTGTAGACTTTTCCTAAATACATGTTTTCTGAAAAGTTGTTGGTGACTTTTGTTGGGAGCCTGTTATAGATCCAGTTTAAGTGTTGGCCATTTGTACGCCAAACTACTGCAGTTCTCGGACTAGTTTCCAACCTCCGTCCAAGCCGCTGCTCCTGCTTCCACCGCCCACGTGACGCCTCCTCGCGGATCGGCTGGGCCCACACAGCGCCAGTTCCTGGTTGCCGCCTGTTCTGTTGCATAACCCCACACCCAGACGCCGCTGCGCGCGCTGAGATCAGCTCACCACACGTCACTCACCTTTACCCGACAGAACGTCTAACTTGACTAATATTTTGTCATTATATTCAGAAAATCAGCAGTGGGTATGTTTCCCTTGTTTCCGGAAAAGTAAACACATAATACATTTGTAGTGTTGGCGGAAGCACCAACACCGTATTACGAGAGGAGGCCGAAATGCACGCGTTTTAGCTCACGCAGGCTGGCGTGAGGAGGGAAGAACTATACTGACGTGAGGTCTGGAACATGACAAGGAATTAGAATTCAGAAAGCGGACGTAAGTAGTTTGATACT
The DNA here is from genome assembly GCF_021461395.2 of Schistocerca americana. NCBI lineage: Eukaryota > Metazoa > Arthropoda > Insecta > Orthoptera > Acrididae > Schistocerca > Schistocerca americana. The sequence goes on from NC_060123.1 coordinate 175,383,078, forward strand.
TAACTTTAATCCATTAATGATGAACGTCGCCCTTGACGGTACATGATTCACAATATTGTCTGTTCAGAATTCATTCTAATTACTGAATATGGCGCCTTGCTAGGTCGTAGCAAATGACGTAGCTGAAGGCTATGCTAAACTATCGTCTCGGCAAATGAGAGCGTAAGTAGACAGTGAACCATTGCTAGCAAAGTCGGCTGTACAAAACTGGGGCGAGTGCTAGTGAGTCTCTCTAGACTACCCAGCGAGGTGGCGCAGTGGTTAGACACTGGACTCGCATTCGCGAGGACGACGGTTCAATCCCGCGTCCGGCCATCCTGAATTAGGTTTTCCGTGATTTCCCTAACTCGCTCCAGACAAATGCCGGGATGGTTCCTTTCAAAGGGCACGGCCGACTTCCTTCCCCGTCCTTCCCTAACCCGATGATACCGATGACCTCGCTGTCTGGTCTCCTTCCTCAAAACCAACCAACCAACCAACCAACCATCTCTCTAGACTAGACCTGCCGTGTGGCGGCGCTCGGTCTGCAATCACTGATAGTGGCGACACGCGGGTCCGACGTATACTAACGGACCGCGGCTGATTTAAAGGCTACCACCTAGCAACTGTGGTGTCTGGCGGTGACACTACAACATTATTTTCGGCTCACTCAGCTCGAATGTCGCTGGACACCAGACATCTTCCTTGGTTCACTGTAAAGCTTTATCTAAACGACTACATCGCTCATGATAAGTGATCCACAGATACTAATACCACTGCTGGTCCCGGCGGAGGTTCGAGTCCTCCCTCGGGCATGGGTGTGTGTGTTTGTCGTTAGGATAATTTAGGTTAAGTAGTGTGTAAGCTTAGGGACTGATGACCTTAGCAGTTAAGTCCCATATGATTTCACACATTCACACACATTTGAACATTTTACTAATCCCAGCGCCAGTGATCATGGCTGGCTCTGAGCACAATGGGACTTAACATCTATGGTCATCAGTCCCCTAGAACTTAGAACTACTTAAACCTAACTAACCTAAGGACGTCACACAACAATCAGTCATCACGAGGCAGAGAAAATCCCTGACCCCGCCGGGAATCGAACCCGGGAACCCGGGCGTGGGAAGCGAGAACGCTACCGCACGACCACGAGATGCGGACAGTGATCATGTATCAGGAAACTAACACCAAACGAAATGTATAGTTTTTAAGACAGTCAGACCACATTGAGAATTCCAACTTTCGTCCAGGTATCTTGATTTCGATTTTTCGTGGTTCTGTCAGATGAATCGGGCAAGTGCCTGGGATGGTTTCTTCAACAATGGCGTAGACAATTGGATTTCCTACGTGAGTTCGTTCACTGTCATCTACCTCACCTCTAGAGGAACATTTAGCTCAAACTTTTCTTACTTATTTCCAGAGTTACATAGAGAACAGTAAATAATTCTGTCTGTTGTTGTTGTTGTTGTGGTCTTCAGTCCTGAGACTGGTTTGATGCAGCTCTCCATGCGAATCTATCCTACTGCAGCCTACATCCTTCTGAATCTGCTTAGTGTATTCATCTCTTGGTCTCCCTCTACGATTTTTACCCTCCACGCTGCCCTCCAATACTAAATTGGTGATTCCTTGATGTCTCAGAACATGTCCTACCAACCGATCTCTTCATCTAGTCAAGTTGTGCCACAAACTTCTCTTCTCCCCAATCCTATTCAATACTTCCTCATTAGTTATGTGATCTACCCACCTAATCTTCAGCATTCTCCTGTAGCACCACATTTCGAAAGCTTCTATTCTCTTCTTGTCTAAATTATTTATCGTCCACGTTTCACTCCCATACATGGCTACACTCCATACAAATACTTTCAGAAACGACTTCCTGACATTTATATCTATACTCGATGTTAACAAGTTTTTCTTCTTCAGAAACGCTTTCCTTGCCATTGCCAGTCTACATTTTATATCCTCTCTACTTCGACCATCGTCAGTTATTTTGCTCCCCAAATAGAAAAACTCCTTTACTACTTTAAGTGTCTCATTTCCTAATCTAATTCCCTCAGCATCACCCGACTTAATTCGACTACATTCCATTATCCTCGTTTTGCTTTTGTTGATGTTCATCTTGTACCCTCCTTTCAAGACACTGTCCATTCCATTCAGCTGCTCTTCCAAGTCCTTTGCTGTCTCTGACAGAATTACAATGTCATTGGCGAACCTCAAAGTTTTTATTTCTTCTCCATGGATTTTAATACCTACTCCGAACTTTTCTTTTGTTTCCTTTATTGCTTGCTCAATATACAGATTGAATAACATCGGGGATAGGCTACAACACTGTCTCACTCCCTTCCCAACCACTGCTTCCCTTTCATACCCCTCGACTCTTATAACTACCATCTGCTTTCTGTACAAACTATAAATAGCCTTTCGCTCCCTGTATTTTACCCCTGCCACCTTCAAAATTTGAAAGAGAGTATTCCAATCAACATTGTCAAAAGCTTTCTCTAAGTCTACAAATGCTAGAAACGTAGGTTTGCCTTTCCCTAATCTAGCTTCTAAGATAAGTCGTAGGGTCAATATTGCCTCACGTGTTCCAACATTTCTACGGAATCCAAACTGATCTTCCCCGAGGTCGGCTTCTATCAGTTTTTCCATTCGTCTGTAAAGAATTCGCGTTAGTATTTTGCAGCTGTGACTTATTAAACTGATAGTTCGGTAATTTTCACATCTGTCAACACCTGCTTTCTTTGGGATTGGAATTATTATATTCTTCTTGAAGTCTGAGGGAATTTCGCCTGTCTCATACATCTTGCTCACCAGATGGTAGAGTTTTGTCAGTACTGACTCTCCCAAGGCTGTCAGTAGTTCTAATGGAATGTTGTCTACACCTGAGGCCTTGTTTCGACTCAGGTCTTTCAGTGCTCTGTCAAACTCTTTACGCAGTATCATATCTCCCATTTCATCTTCATCTACATCCTCTTCCATTTCCATAATATTGTCCTCAAGTACATCGCCCTTGTATAGACCCTCTATATACTCCTTCCACCTTTCTGCTTTCCCTTCTTTGCTTAGAACTGGGTTTCCATCAAAGCTCTTGACACTCATACAAGTGGTTCTCCTTTCTCCAAAGGTCTCTTTAATTTTCCTGTAGGCAGTATCTATCTTACCCCTACTGAGATAAGCCTCTACATCCTTACATTTGTTCTCTAGCCATCCCTGCTTAGCCATTTTGCACTTCCTGTCGATCTCATTTTTGAGATGTTTGTATTCCTTTTTGCTTGCTTCATTTACTGCATTTTTATATTTTCTCCTTTCATAAATTAAATTCAATATTTCTTCTGTTATCCAAGGGTTTCCACTGGCCCTCGTCTTTTTACCTACTTGATCCTCTGCTACCTTCAGTATTTCATCCCTCAAAGCTACCCATTCTTCTTCTACTGTATTCCTTTCCCCCATTACTGTCAATTGTTCCCTTATGCTCTCCCTGAAACTCTGAACAACCTCTGGTTCTTTCAGGTCCCATCTCCTTAAATTTCCACCTTTCTGCAGTTTCTTCAGTTTTAGTCTACAGTTCATAACCAATAGATTGTGGTCAGAGTCCACATCTGCCCCTGGAAATGTCTTACAATTTAAAATCTGGTTCCTAAATCTCTGTCTTAACATTATATAATCTATCTGATACCTTTTAGTATCTCCAGGGTTCTTCCATGTATACAACCCTCTTTCATGATTCTTGAACCAAGTGTTAGCTATGATTATGCTCTGCGCAAAATTTTACCAGGCGGGTTCCTCTTTCATTTCTTAGCCCCAATCCATATTCACCTACTATGTTTCCTTCTCTCCCTAATTTTGTCTAATATTTCAAACTATTTTCTTCGAGAACATCATTGTCAGAGCAATATTTAATATTTTATTCATTACTGTAATTTTCAGCAATTGTAGTGTACAGTAACGCGTCATAGAACCAATATAATAGAACTCTTTAACACTTTATTCTCGGGCAACATACTGAATCAGAGGAACTGCTTGTTGACGTCGTTGTTGTTGTTGTTGCTGCTGCTGCTGCTTCAGTCATAAAACCGATCAACCCTAAGGTTGATTTCGTGGTCTCCACTCCCGTTGCTTGCCAGCTGAGCATCATTGCTGCATTTAGTATCATCGACGGCCTGCCTTATGTACTCGTTCTGTGACTACTCTTGTTATTCTATCCTCGCACCACCCCTCAGTTACTCTTTTCAGCGATGCGTCGTGTAGTAAGACGTCCCCAACCACTCAGGTTCTTTAGTTCCTTAAGTACATTGTTTGGTATTCTTCCTCACTAACCTGCTGCTTGATATCTTCAATCCATCTGTTCAACAGTTTCTTGCAATACGTCCGATCAGCGACTTATGCTCGTTAATTTCTGTGTGATAGTCTAAAACCTCAGTGAAAGTGAAGAAGATTTACAGGAGCTGCTGAATGGAATGAACAGTGTAATGAGTAAAGATTATGGATTGAGCGTAAATCGAAGAAAGACGAAGAAAATAATGATAATTAGCAGAAATGAGAACAGCGAGAGGCTGGTAGTATCAAGTGTAGGCCTTAATTTCACGAAGAATAATCTGAGAATGTACGTTTTGGGCACAGCATTTTGTGGCAATGAGGGATGGACTGTGGAAAAATCAGAACAGAAAAGAATAGAAGCATTTGAGTTGTGATGCTACATAAGAAGCTTGATAATTAGGTGGACTGATAAGGTAAGGACAGAGGCGGTTCTCCGCGGAGTCGGGGAGAAAATGAAGAAATGGAAAACACTGACAGGAAGAAGGGACAGGATGATAGGACATCTGTTAAGACATCAGAGAATAACTTCCATGGTACTAGAGGGAGCTGTATAGAATAAAAAAAAGTAGAGGAAATCAAAGATTGGGATACATCCATGAAATAATTGAGGACGTAGGTTGCAAGTGCTACTCTCAGATGAAAACTGTGGCACAGGAGAGGAATTTGTGGCGGGACGCGTCAAATCAATCAGAACACTGATGACTCAAAGCAAAAAAGAAAAACACCGTCACGTAACAGCTTTGTGGTAGTGCGTCTACGTGCTCTAACCTGACACGCAGCGGCTGCTAACTGCCAGTTACCGCTGACTTCATCTTCCTCCCGCAGGTTCTTGCGTAATATCCATTCTCCGCCTGGTTGTAAATGGCACGGACTCCGTACTCTGAAGGTAATGTGAAAGGGTGGGAAATTTCTCATTGGATAAACAGTGCTGCTCATTTGTAAGGCTTGGTCGCAACAGCTCATACATACCAACAACAGAGGCTGCGCATTTGAAGAGCATTTCAAGACTGTGATGTCCTGCCGTAGAACTAGGTTACTAGTTTGGCTGCTTAGTATTGTACAAAGATGGGGATTCCATACTATTATCTTATTCTGCTTTGAAACTTACCAGTTACTCTAGCACGCCTTAAACACCAGGAATACCGGACAGACTGTGCATTTGGGAAGCTGTATTACCATGATTCAGTAGTGCGCTCTATGTTGTTATTTTCTGTTTACTTGCTGTCATAGTCCCACATATTTCAGAAACATTTCCGGTCAGTACTGTCATTGAATTTATTTATTTTACAATCTTGACTTCGATGCGTTTGCTTTTTTCAAGTGATAACTCAATTACATCGGTCAGTCAATCCGCACCGTTTCCGACCGCTTTGCAGAACATTGACGGCATATTAAAAAATCGAGGACTAGGGGAATCTGGAGTTGCTGAACACAGCTTCACAAACAAACATAAACTACTGTTTGACGATACAAAAGTTTTGTCCCTGGATCCGTCATACAGGGATGCATTAATTAAAGAGGCTGTAGAAATAAGAATGTGTGAGAAAATCTTCAATCGTGACAACGGATACAATCTTAGCGGTACCTGTTAGCGAGCTCTCGAAGCAGAGAAGAGCCAGAGATATTCATCGCAATGTTTACGCTAGGCGGGTGTGGTGGCGCCACCAGCGCAGACGTTGACACCATCTGCGACAGCATGACGTAATAACCGACCAATCAGAAGTCGTCTGTGGGCTATATAAGGCCACCACAGCAGCAATTTTGACAGTCAGTTACTCCTGACGAAGGCGATGGAGGTAGCCGTCCAGAACTCGAGGTTTTACCCTGAATTGGCGCGACAAGAAGACCAAGAATGTTTTATTCAACAGTGCCGTCGCGAAAGACTTCATTCTCATACAAGTCGACATGAAGTTCGTCCATATAAATTCTTTACTGTGGAGAAAACACTGCTCTTGTGTTCAAAAAATGGCTCTAAGCACTATGGGACTTAACATCTGAGGTCATCAGTCCCCTAGACTTAGAACTACTTAAACCTAACTAACCTAAGGACGTCACACACATCCATTCCCGAGGCAGGATTCGAACCTGCGATCGTATCAGCAGCGCAGTTCCGGACTGAAGCGCCTAGAGCCGCTCGGCCACAGCGGTCGGCTGCTCTTGTGTCCAATCCCGTGTATGTATTTGACTTCATGTGTAAAAATATAAATAAATTTTTCGTCGTCTGTACTTTTAACTGGAGACGTAAGACTTCATATAATAATTACTGTCGGTTTAAATGCAAATACTGTACATGCACCAGGTATGACTGGTGACAAGAACGCAATCTTTGCATTAAGCTGAATAGGAATTATCATGTAAAGTGGAGTGAAAGGTATGTATATGATTAGACAGGTGGACGCTACAAACACATCTCATGTTATCGCTCCAAAACAGAAACATGACGGATTCCTAATTGTCAGGCGTTTAAATACCGTAACAGTCAAGGTGGAACATACTGTCATTTTGTCTGAACTACATTTGATGTAAAACAGTGGACTACTTACAAAGACTGTACGGAATTTTTCCGTCGATGAATGTATTCACATTCGTCCCATTGAAGTGTATTGATGAGCTTTAGCCGAATACTTAAATATTTTCTTTAAAAAAAAAAACTTTGAAATGCTTGATACATATGAACTGAGGGAAAGGAATGAAAGAGAGAGCCGCCTGACTGTGTAGCCATGTACAGAAGTAAAGCATGGACGATAAGCAGTTTTGACAAGAAGAGAATAGAAGCATTTGAAATGTGGTGCTACCGAAGAATGCTGAATATTACAGGGGTACATCGCGTAACAAATAAGGCCATACCGAATAGAATTGGATAGACAAGAAAATTGTGGCACAACTTGACTAAAATAAGGGATCGGTTCATAGGACACATTGTGAGACGTCAAGCGATCACGAATTTAGTACTGGACGGAAACGCGCGGGGTAAAAGTCGTACAGGGGGACCAAGAGATGAATATAGCAGACAGATTCAGAAGTACGAGTATGTACGTTCCAGTAGTTATTTGGACATGAAGAGGCTTGCACGGGTTAGAGTAGCGTGGAGAGCTACATCAAACCGGACTGAAGTCCACAACACATGTATTTATAGAAAAATGAAGGCATTGGCTAAGTTTGTTCATTACCCTCACTCTCAAAGTCTGAGTAGTCTTGCCCAAAAGTAAGTGGGAAAAGTTTCTTCCATCTCACACAACGTTGCAAAGCTGCGTGTAAGTACGTACAAGGCTGTTGCAGATAGGGCTCTATTATTCAAGGGTACTACTTCGATAATGACCACCCATAAACTGGCCCTTTTCCCTTAAAGTTACTTGTTTTCAAAACAATCTCCTCACGCACAATCGCAATCGTACGAACGTTTCCATTTACGACACCATTCTACGGTTCCACGAAGTCTCCTGTTTGCTACAAGTTGCGCGTCTGGTGGAATGCGAGCGCAACTGTCAACAAGCTGATAGGTGAGTTTTACTCTGTCTGGACACAGCCACGATTCGGCGAGTCGATAGATCAAGGAAAGCTTCCTTTCTACCAATTTTCATTCATTGCTTTGGTCACTGTGTGTAATCTTACTTCCTAAATAAATATCTTTCGCTTCTTCCGCAACTGTAAATCCAAATTCTTATGATGAGCAGGCCACTTAAATTTCTAATACCGTGCATCAGTTCTGTCTTTGTATTATCCTTGATCAAGATAATGTTCTAAACAGGTATGCAATTGTTTTCAACAGTACTCTTCTCAATACGAGCTTTTCTTTCCTGGCCGGCCAGTGTGGCCGAGCGGTTCTAGGCGCTTCAATCTGGAACCGCGCGACCGCTACGGTCGCAGGTTCGAATCCTGCCTCTGGCATGGATGTGTGTGATGTCCTTAAGTTCGTTAGGTTTAAGTAGTTCTATGTTCTATGGTACTGATGACCTCAGATGTTAAGTCCCATAGTGCTCAGAGCCATTTTTTGTCTTTCCTAAAAATCTACCTTGTAAATGCTGAGCATTTAAAGGAATCAGTGTGACAAGAAATCACCAACAATAAACCGCAAAAGTCGTAAGAGATGAACATCGTGTAATCAATGATAAATTACACCAGAGTATTACATAAAGTAATTAAAAGTGCATGATAAGAGACTCTTAATGAAAAGAATAACTTTTTACAGTCCTTGTTTCTTTGTCTTTTTTCATGCGGATCATGGCAGGCGTTATGAAACAGATGGTAGCTTACCTGCGCTAGAAACGCAGAAGTATCGTCAGTGTTAGTTCCAAAACACTGTTAGCCGACTAAAACGATTGAAAAGGTCTAGACTACCGTCTCATCAAGTAAATATAAAGCAACTGCTAATGCTTTACTGATTTTGACTGTAAAAACAGCTGTCGTATTCTCTCTGTATTGAAACTTGTTTAATATTTGAATACTTATTCCGCTCAACTAAATTGCCGTCAATCAATATAGTTGCTGCTTTGCTCTCGTTCAGTTAACAGACCACCATATACATAGTTTGCACCGCCTCCCTCTTTCCTTATAGATAATGCACGTATGAACACACACTCAAGCCAGACAACAAATGATTAATGTTTAATAACAACAATAATAATAATAGTAACAAATAATTCGTCGTCTCTAATATAAATCTATGATACAAAATATCCAGTTTATAGTTCTATTGTAATAAATCTTTAAAAGTTCTGTCAAGTGACGAATTTAATTGACTATACATGTATGGAATTTGTATGGCACTAGACTGCAAGAGGAATTATAGTGTCTGCATGTTACACTAAAGCTGGACTGGTTACTGTTAACTTGAGTCTATTTTTCAAAGTTTATTTTAATTTTGTTATTGCATTCATTACTGTATATATATATTCTGAGTTTCAATTAATCCACTTGTCTAAATCAGTTTAGTGATACTCGCAGTATCCGGAGTCGTCGCAAAAACACTTATATTATTTTTATTTTCCCGTTTGCTGCCAGATGTATTCTGCGATTGTCCTACCTCTGGCCGTTGACTGCTGCAGCATATCGCTGGACAGTTCTGCCTCTGCTGGGATGAGATGGCTGCAAAAAAGGCGGAGTTTCCAGTTCAGATTTAATAAAATTTAGCTGAAAATCCACACAACCAATACTCCGCTCAAGGCGATAATTAAATGTTCAGGAAACGCTTTCCGTAGGTCACAGGACAGTTCCTGAAAGAGTTTGGCGTGGGTGTTTTCACTAACACACATCTTTCAGCAGTGAGCAACCGCACTATTTAAACATTTGATGACGAACTGCTCATTTAAACTTTCGTTTTCCACGAAACATGTAATTTCCCTTACCCTTACCAAAAATAGTCTGCGGAACGTGAAACAAAATAAAAGTCAATTATTAGTAAGCACAGTTCATTCCTTTGCTGCAGTCTGTCTACAAGATACAGTGTAAGTACATCTTCCACTTTGCTGACAAACATAGAAGTGATCTTGGCCGCTCAATTCGTTACAAGTTTACGTCACTCTTTCCATTCACACACTTTCAATAGAAGTCCAATCAGTTTGTAACCAACTCGAAACAGCTAAAAGTCCGCCGTTAAATAATTCTCAATTTCTTCTGTTCTTCTCTTCTTTCTTGAAGTCTTCTACATCAAATTAACTCAGCTTCTTCTCCCTTCTTGATCTGCCTCAGAGCTTGTGAATACTTCACATGCGTAATGAACTACTTCAAGCCCGCCAGCATGTCGTACTCAGTCTCTGACGACATTTGTCATTACACCGATAACGAAAACAGCATCACTTCATCACCTCACATTGCAATATTCCTTCAGCACCCTCCTCAACACTTCATATTCCCACTATTGCTTCAAAATATTCCTTCCCTCCTTCCCCATTACACAGACCGTTCCTCCACTAATATAGTTCCATGTCTCGCTCCATCTTTCCGGTCTCAGCTGTCTTCCTTCTTCCTACATCGACTGTAACATATGGATATTAACGTATAACTAATGGGTATAATATTTGATTACATATATTCAATACATTAACATTACATAAAGTACAATAAAAGGAAATCATTGATTAATAAATTTTTTACATTCGGATATATTTATTCACATTTCCAATTTGTATTAACAAAATCGCTAAATATGCAGTCAGTTTACTTTGAAAACAGTAAACAACACAAAGACCACTATCGAATTAACACGTAGAAATGATATAAAAGGAAAATCTCCGTCACAAGGCATTCGACGGTGTTGACATTCGTGACATGCATGCTGTAAGAGTTATTTGCACATCTCCATGAATTATATAGAATCATTATGCAGTCGTAATCGGATCCGACTTTATCCAGCTATCATATGATAAGACTTCTATAATTAGATACTAAAATTGTGAAACTTATTTACCGACTTTTGGACTGACTTAAGCCGTCTTCTGTTGATTACGGTGTGCTGCAGGTAAGTTACTGTCCTCGTGTGGTGCTTCGGAATCTAGTGGGAAAAACTAGCTAATCAGTACAAAGTAAGCGCGAACATAAATTTCTTTCACCAGACTACACTTAGGTGGCAGGCTCTCCAGGGAACTGGAAGCGGTATTTTATGGACGTGCCAAGCTGTAAGCTGTCCTACTCATTAGCGTGTTGTTTTCTTCTTTATAAAAAAAAAGAGGTGCCCTGTCGGAATGCCGATGGCACGTATCATGGTTCTGTATCGGCGTGGACAGCTGCTGTTACGACAGGGGCAAACGAAGGGGTTTCGTGAACAGTTCTCGTAAAGGTGATTCAGCCTCCTGTATGTTGGACAGCTGCTGCTACGACAGGGGCAAACGAAGGGATTTCGTAAACAGTTCTCGTAAAGGTGATTCAGCCTCCTATATGTTATACGTTTGAAACATATCTGTCACTACAAGCGCGTAGTGGGGGAATTAACTACGACCCTCTAATGTTTTTTTTTTTTCCCAATACCACCTTGCACTTTGTGTATTTTTCCAAGTAATTCGGTCAGCGCAGCAGAGCTTTAAAGAGTAATTTCTGTTACTTGATCGGAGAAAATATCTCAGCTTACAACAAGCGCACTACGCCCGCTGAATTGTCTTCTATATTAAACGGTTGCACTTGCGTCGCTGCACTCACACTTCGCCGAAGATACGTCATGCTTAAGGGCTTTAATCAAACCATGTGTTACTGTTTGTGATTTCGTTGTTATGTATCGCTTTTTGCATTAGCAGTTGCGGCAATATTTTTAGCGACAGTATATTGCTCTGCTGTTTTCTTTTTTTCTAAATGACATATATCTTTGAGTATCTTTCCTCTTGCATTTAAACATGAGCTACCTGCAATATTACGCTGCAGATGTGTTTATTGGTGAAGATAAAGGTTATTACCGCAGTTTTCAACTCTGTAGACTACTAAAATTAATTATTAACGATAATATTAATAATACTATGGCTTTCTTTAGTAATGGCATCGTGCAGGCGAACGTCAGAAACGAAGAGGATGCGAAATATTTTGAAATATTCAAAGGTCAGGCGATCGATAGATCGATTGCTGAACAAACGTAAACATTAGACACTCCCCTTGAAACGCATTATGTCATGAAACCATGGCTTCGGTTTAGAATCTGGACTGACAGACATGTAAAGCAATTAAAATGAATAGAACATTGCTAGTTTTACGAAACATGTTCTACAGGTCTGAAAATCCCAAGTTGTTATCCAAGCAGGTCGTTACTATGCTGTAATTGAGAAAAGTTCTGCTGTAGTAGAGATCAAAAAATCTTACAAAAATTTCTTCATTTCGCGGGTAACTTCAAATTTGAGTGTCTTCTATATTAAAAGGAACTGCCCATAATTAAAATAATTTTTGTTAATATGAGATTAAAATTTCTTCAACATACGCCCACGAACAAATTGTTGACTAGCCTATGTGCTTTGGAGAGGAAGCCTGAACTGCTTACAGTACATCCCGCCCACGAAATAGTTTTGGGCTGATAGTTTACCACTATGCGCAAATAAATATGAATAAGAATGAATTTTTGTCATTACATTGAACAAAGAGGTCCTGTAGGACAAACATTGGTAAAAGTTCTTTTGGAACTACAGACAGAAGACTGTTGTGGCGTAGACAGAGAGAGGCGAGCGATCAGAAGTGGGAAAAAGAAGAGGGGCGCTAATGGTGAAAGCATTTTGTGAGGTCATGGTAGAGTTGAGTGAAAGAAAAGCCAGAATACTAAGCGAATGCTCGTGTTAGACTAAAGGCATGCCGGAGTTGTTCAAAAAACGGCTCAGAGCACTATGCGACTTAACTTCTGAGGTCATCAGTCGCCTAGAACTTAGAACTAATTAAACCTAACTAACCTAAGGATATCACACACTTCCATGCCCGAGGCAGGGTTCGAACGTGCGACCGTAGCGGTCGCTCGGTTCCAGACTGTAGCGCCTAGAACCGCACGGCCACTCCAGCCGGCCCCGGAGTTGTTGGAAAAGAGTGGTGGCAGGCTTAGAAGCTAGAAAATGGTGCGAGGAAATGCGAAAATGGATTACGCAGAAGGTTCTAAGCTACATGTTTGGTGCAATACTACACAATATGTGCATAGTGTTCAAGATGAATGGTGGGCTGTTACCTGGTGTAGACTTTACTTTCAGTTTGGTAGACTGGGAATCTGGAAAAGACTTGGCCGGCGAAAGTCCAAAACCACAGCCCTGCCCCCAGACAAGGTACCGTGGACGTCTAAGTAGAACCGTACAAGACACGGTGTGGTATGCTGGAGCCACGAAAGCAGAAAGGCATCCGTATTGTGAGAACACTTCGGTCATAGTGACATGTTAAAACCACTGAAATGACAAATCTTAAGCTGTAACAGAATGAAACAGCATTATTTTCTGCTTGGAAAAAACGCTGTATTGCAGTTATCTGTATAAAAAAATACATTGTTGTGATGAAATATACGCATTGCTTTCCTTTCTTTCAATGCTCTCTATCTAAAATGCAATTTTTTTACTAGCTGAATGGAAAGTATCCATTTAAGACTTTACAGGAAGGAAGACGAAAAGAACGTTCCAGTTAAATGAATCAATTGAATCAGTTAGATCCACGCGTCGATGCGGAATCGAGCTCTCAGCAAAGTGTACGAGCCGGCGATGTCAGTTAAAGAGAACGACAGAATGCTTTGAAGAGAAAGAGAAAATGTCACGCAAGACCCGAATAAGAAAACTATACATACATCAGTTAGCAAAAATAATAGTTTTAAATGAATTTCAACAGCCGGCCGTGGTGATCGACCGATTCTAGTACGGAACGTAGCAGGTTCGAATCCTGCCTCGGGCATGGATGTATGTGATATCCTTAGGTTAGTTAGCTTAAAGTAGTTCTAAGTCTAGGGGACTAATGACCTCAGATGTTAAATCCCATAGTGCTTAGAGCCATCTGAACCATTTTTCTTGAATTTTGACACACACATAACTGTAACCAGTGACTATTTACGTTTGCTCTACACCTGTCGAAGTATTATGCTTCCCTTATCAAGTGGGTTTATATGAAATTAATATAATATATGTGTTAAAGAGTGTTTATATTCTAAAGTATCCGTCATTGCCTGACTGAGCTGATTAACACTGAATACGTACGTTTTAGGTCAAGGCTAAAAGTGACTGTGAAGAATATCAGTTCCAAAACGCGTTGTGGAAATCTACAAGAAGAGACTTATTAAAGTTATTTGTGTATTGCAATTGAATTCCACAAAATGTGTGGTTAGGTGCGACTTGAAACATCACGTTCGAAATGGTTCAAATGGCTCTGAGCACTACGGGGCTTAACATCTGAGGTCATGAGTCCGCTTGACTTAGAACTACTTAAACCTAACTAACCTAAGGACGTCACACATCCATGCCCGAGGTAGGATTCGAACCTGTGACCGAAGCAGCAGCGCGATTACGGACTGAAGCGCCTAGAACCGCTCGGCCACAGCTGCCGGCAACACGTTCGAAGGGCTTGAAACTTGACTGGCATGCTTTCTAAGAACGTAATGATGTAGTGGTTATAACGCTGGCTGCGATTTCCTATCGCAAATTGAAAGACACTTCTCATCGTGAAGTTTTTAGTTAGTTGATAAAACAAGAATTTTCCATCCCATGAAGCTGCTAGGAGAACTTCTGCTTACCGACATTCTTTGTAGCCGTGTCGCTGATACTGAGATGAGCTGCGCGGAACTTTGCAGCCTTTCCTTCAGCAGACATAATAATAATCACCCTTTTGCTGGAGTGTCTACTGTATTCCGGTCCCCATCGTCCACTATCTCACTGTGTTTGCAGGGCACACTGTAGCATTTCAGAAAGAACACCCGAATGTCCTTGATTCCCCTTTCTAAATAGCCTAAGCTGGTAGAACGTTTGGCTTATATGCCGAGACCACATGTGAAACTTTCAATGATCCGCCTCATCCTCAGCGCACCGTTCCCAGATTTCGAGAAATGTCGGAGGCAGGTTTTTCCTACACAGAAGCAAGAGACGTACGGCATTGATGGATGGAAGACGCCGAGCGGTTGTTCTCTGAGCTAATAAGACAAGCTTGTTCTATAGCGCACATTACGACTGGGACAGTACGTGCCCAGTGTAGTGTGTAGTCGGTTATTATGAGAGAAGGAAGCGAATGAAACCCGATGCAAGTATCTAATTCTTCTTGAATAATGCTAAGCCGATCACCGAGAGTAGCTTTCTCATCAACGGATTGATTAATCCGTTGATGAGAAAGCTACTCTCAGTGATCGGCTTAGCATTTTCAATAGTGCCGCATGGCGTCACTTCGTGTGACCTATGAAGATATACGGACTTCAGTTCAGGAGTAACATGGCTGGAAACTTTTTTTAACACTGGGTGTTCACGCATAGCGTGGCCATCAGACACTGTAATTACATTGCCACCGCTCTTCATCCTGCTGATCAGATGCAGGTGCTGAAAATTTCTTCCACTTAGAGAATGCGGAAATCTTACTTTCCAGTCTAGTCTGAGGAGCACCTCGGTTTCCAAGGCGATCTTACTGAATCTGGATAATTAGCGTCGTCCCAAAAAGGGACGTTCAGTGCTGCCAACACACGTCCGTAGGTGAAGTGAATGACAGCTTGGTGGTCATTCGGTTAGGCGAACTGATGATTTCGTTGACGGGAAGACAGCCGATTAATAACTGTGCAAAACCGTAGCGAATGATTGCGTAGACTGGTAAATACACTACTGGCCATTAAAATTGCTACACCAAGAAGCTGTCGTGCTACAGACGCGAAATTTAACCGACAGGAAGAAGATGCTGTCATATACAACTGATTAGCTTTTCAGTGCATTCACACAAGGTTTGGCGCCGGTGGCGACATTTATAACATGCTGACATGAGGAAAGTTTCCAACCGATTTCTCATACACAAACAGCAGTTGGCCGGCATTGCCTGGTGAAACGTTGTTGTGATGCCTCGTGTAAGGAGGAGAAATGCGTACCGTCACGTTTACGACTTCAATAATGGTGGGATCGTAGCTTATCGCGATTGCGGTTTATCGTATCGCGCCACTGCTGTTCGCGTTGGTCGAGATCCAATGACTGTTAGCAGAATAAGGAATCAGTGGGTTCAGGAGGGTAATACGGAACGCCGTGCTGGATCCCAACTGTCTCGTATCACTAGCAGTCGAGATGACAGGCATCTTATCCGCATGGCTCTAACGGATAGTGCAGCCACGTCTCGATCCCTGAGTTAACAGATGGCGACGTCTGCAAGACAACAACCATCTGCACGAACAGTTCGCCGACGTTTGCAGCAGCATGGACTATCAGCTCGGAGACCATGGCTGCGGTTACCCTTGACGCTGCATCACAGACAGGAGCGCCTGTGATGGTGTACTCAACGACGAACCTGGGTACACGTATGGCAAAACGTCATTTTTTTGGATGAATCTAGGTTCTGTTTACAGCATCATGATGGTCGCATCCGTATTTGGCGACATCGCGGTGAATGCACATTGGAAGCGTATATTCGTTATCGCCATACTGACGTATCACCCGGCGTGATGGTACGGGATGCCATTGGTTACACGTCTCGGTCACCTCTTGTTCGCATTGACGGCACTTTGAACAGTGGACGTTACATTTCAGACGTGTTACGACCCGTGGCTCTACCCCTCATTCGATCCCTGCGAAACACTATATTTCAGCAGGATAATGCACGACCGCATGTTGCAGGTCCTGTACGGGCCTTTCTGGATACAGAAAATGTTCGACTGCTGGCCTGGCCAGCACATTCTCCAGATCTCTTTCCAACTGAAAATGTCTGGTCAATGGTGGCCGAGCAACTGGCTTGTCACAATACGCCAGTCACTACTCTTGATGAGCTGTGGTATAGTGTTGAAGCTGCATTGGCAGCTGTACCTGTAGACGCCATCCAAGCTATGTTTGACTCGATGCCCAGGCGTATCAATGCCGTTATTACGGCCAGAGGTGGTTGTTCTGGGTACTGATTTCTCAGGATCTATGCACCCAAATTGCGCGAAAATGTAATCACATGTCAGTTCTAGTGTAATGTATTTTTCCAGTGAATACCCGTTTATCACCTGCACTTCTTCTTGGTGTAGCAATTTTAATGGCCAGTAGTGTATATGAACTCTGGCGTGTGTAACCTATTCAATCATTTGGTTTAGGTAAATGATATAGTATGTCGTTCACCGGCGCGCACTGTTTTAGATTCCTGTAAAGACAGAAAAAAGTGCTCTATGTAGCTCCTTGTCTGCTATAAGTCTTTCGTTTCAATGTCAGCTACACCTAACTCGGGTATTCCAATAGCCATTCGACTGACCTCGCGTGGACAGATTACCCTGAAAATTCAAAATACTTCCCTGGAATCCAACTGTTGACATCATCGGAAATAAGAAGCGACGCTACCGTCTAGGGCGTTAAGATAACAATCGCTCATATAAAGTACGTTCTCATATCCTTCTCCAAATGAACGTTCGTCACCTCCGTCTGACTATGACATGCGCTGAAGATTGCAATATGAATTGTGAATTCAAGCTTCTCGTAAAGCACCTATCCCTAGGACCAGACTCTTCTGTTGTCAGTATCTTATGGGTCTTTCCAGGAAAGCGGAGGCTGATGACTACGTCGTTACGGATAGCTCATTAGGCATGCATACCAAGCTAATGCATTTCCTTATCTCGTTTACCGAAAAATGCGGTCGATCCTGAGTCATAGCATAGCTGGGCGCCCACGTGGACAGACAACGTAAAATCAGACAATAATGATAACTACTATCGCCTGTGTTCGAGATTCGATCAGTTGCATCAGTGGACCTGATCTGTGACAGCAAATGTGATTTAACTTGAAGTGCCTGAAATTTTAGCCGCGGAACTTGTCCGTGGCAAATGCTGCATTGTAGCTACGGGTATTCTTGAAACAATTCTTTGATTTCTCTTTAATTGCTCGATCATTTGAAGGGAGTCTTTGATACACTGCGTTGAAAAATAAATTTTGTGTTAAAGGGAGCAAATTAACGTTTCCCTTCTGACAACACAATGTGTGGATGCCGTTGTATGGCGTGAAGTCGCCTCAGACGCGAAATGATCTGCATTACGAAATCTACAGTTACAGTTCTCAAAGTTATTTGGTATTAGGTTCAGTACACATTTAAATGTATCTTTCAGATCGACAATAAAATTATCTTTCTCAACATCTGCATTATTCCTATTACTTTGTCTACAAAAAAATTGTCTCTCTCTAGTTCTTCGTTTTTCAGTCCGACCCGTTAATGTTCGTTTTTGAGGCATAGCCTAAAACAAATATAGCTTCCTTATAATAAGGGATGCTGAAGCTACTCAAAATGAAGATACTGAAAATTATAAACACTCTAAATTTTGTGGTGACGCTGGCAAACGAACATAGAGTTATTACCAAAGTAAGTGAAAAAATGACGTTTGTTGTCCCCGACGGCTTCGTTACGACGTTTCGTTTTCCGATGTTGACAACATGAACGACGTAGCAGTTGCGGGATTGTAGCTGCCCGGTATGCGTTTGTTACTGCAAATGAACTATCTGCAACATTTAAACATGAACGTCCCTAGAATGCAACTTCACGAAACGTTGTTAGTTTCGTGTGTCGTTTCTAATATAGCGCACCCGATCGTTAAGCGTGGTAGAAGTTGATAGCAAAGTCAGAGACGAAGGAAAACGTTTCTGATGTGTGTGTCTATTTCCTTTTACCTCTCCTAATGGCTATGTATATACATGTTTTTTTTTTTCTTTTGTACACATCTATGGCAAAATTCCTTTCTGATTATATAAGTTTCATTGGCCTTCTTGTACAATTAATTTTAAAAATGGGTTCTTCAGTTTTCGATGCTCACGTATTACTATTATGACTGTTAAATAAAACAGACGCAGTATCATTGTGAATGTCCATATTGCTATTAGTTCCTCTGCGCAAAAACTGTGTCTGTTTAGGTATGCGTCTTTGACCCTGACCTGTCCACTGGGGACCGAACCGCACAATAACCCGGGATTCGGTGGGGGGCGGCGGTGGGGTGAGTGGACTGCTGTAACCTATCGTCGGGTTGTGGGTCCACTGCGGGCTACGGTATTTCTAGGTCCCCAGATCCGTACAATACAATGATGGACGGCACTGATACCCCCCCCCCCCCCCCACCCTTTCCCTGTCCGAGTATGGGATGGTGCGTGCCAGTAAGCCGTCCGTATGATTGTAATATCTCTTATTTTTCACTCATGGTTATTGCACGAGATATAGTGACAGGAAGTAAATGTGTCCAATGTGTCGCTTGACTCTTCTTAAAACGTGCTTTCTTATAATTCTGGTACCATTAACTAATCCCCCCCCCCCTCCCTTCCCTGTTCCATTCTCGAAAGGAGCGTGGGAAGAGTAATTGTCGGCAGTCCTCTGTTTTTAGCTATAATCTCTCGAATTTTCTCATCCTGATCATTTCGTGGGATGTATACGTTGTCTTACTCCACCCGGAAAATTCTGTTTGGAAACTTCTTATTTCCGATAGTTATGAATATGTTTAAATCCGACGTCAGTTGCTTATGATTCGGTGAAACTTTGTAGAATCTTTCGCAAAGAAATAAGGGTGCTAGCTTTTGTTGCGTACAATCGTTCATACTGCTGTACACATATTTTAGCATTCATTTCGGAGGGTTGGAAGAAAAGGGAGTTGTTATAATTTGCATACTACGTTATACTATTAAAATCGTGCAAATAAAATTCCCTTGATTTTGGATTACAGATATAATTGATTATCTTTCCATGAAATAAAAATTTTAAATGAGCAACCGAGGAACACCGTGCAAGCTCGTTCGAGCATAAATTAGCAATGCAGCACGACAGTACCTCTGAGTACCCTTGCAGCGTCGCACTGTACAGCACATATTTCGGATATGGACAGCCTCCTGACCGAAGGCCAGTAAGCCGTTCTCGCATCAGAACCGTAATGTGAAGAAAAAATACCGGCCTTATTCGTTTTTTTCCTTTTTTTTAGAAAGTGCAGCGGCGTATGTGTTACGAAACGCGGAATGCCGCTGGAGCGTTGTGTGTTTGCTCGCCGCTGGAGGAAGTATGTGGAAGGAACGCCGGGCTTGTTGGCGTCTCCAAGGCTGGCCGGTGTCGTCGTGTGTGCGGACAGCCTGCGGTTGCGACACGAGACCAGGGCAGCCTGCGAGAAGGCATCGCGCAGCACTGTCTGAAGTGGAGGCAGGGGCACACTGCTGTACCAGAGCATATTCCGCACGTAGTCGTCTGTATACAGATTTACACCTCAAACCGTACTTTTGCATGCGTTCTAAGAGGCTGCGGTAATCAGTGAGAACACGTCAATGTATCGAAAGACGACTGAAGACCAGCAACAAACAGGACGCGGCCGTACAGCCAGAAGAAGTTTGTGTTGTTGACTACGGCCGCCGAAGACCACGTACTTGTACGACGTTGACCTGAGAGGCTAAACGCGTGATTCTCGCGAACACTTAATTTTGTTTGTGATTCTGTTGCATAAAATTTAAGTTCTCTACGATTTGTCTTTAAAAATACTGACAGAATATAGTAGCGTTTGATCGCGCGTGCGTTTGTGGATTTTATTTTTCACTAGTCGTTGCTTAATCTGCTACCTAGAATTTACGCTTTGATTGGTTAGTTCAGATACTGTATTAACTGCTTCCGTGCTATTACTTACTAGGATACTTAATATTTTCTTTTTTTCTTAGCAATATTTCAGAGTGAAAAGAGGTGCAACACAATGTTTGTTTGTGTGTGTGTGAACTCCTAAGGAACCAAACTGCTGAGGTCATCGGTCTCTAGACTTACACACTACTTTAATTAAGCGCTAAGGACAACACACACCCTTGCCCGAGTGAGGACTCGAACCTCCACCGGTGAGGGCCGACAACACAGTGTCTGAAACTTCCTGGCAGATTAAAACTGTGTGCCGGACCGAGAATCGAACTCGGGACCTTTGCCTTTCGCGGGCAAGTGCTCTGCAATCTGAGCTACCCAAGCACGACTCACGCCCCGTCCTCATAGCTTTGGGTAGGTCAGATGGTAGAGCACTTGCCCGTGAAAGGCAAAGGTCACGAGTTCGAGTCTCGATGCGGCACACAGTTTTAATCTGCCAGGAAGGTTCATATCAGCGCAGAGTGAAAATCTCATTCTGGAAGCATCCCCCAGGCTGTGGCTCCGCAATATCCTTTCTTTCAGGAGTGCTAGTTCTGCAAGGTTCGCAGAAGAGCTTCTGTAAAGTTTAGAAGGTAGGAGACGAAATACGCCTTCCACATCGCTGGCAACGGTTCTACACAACGCTGGTGACTACTTTGGAGGACAGCAACAGGTGCAAACATGTAACTCTTTTGTATCGGTTTTGAATAAATAGTTGCCACTATTTAAGTTCCAACGCTCATATTTCCATATAAGCAGAGATATGGTATTATACCTGCCACAGACAGGAAATGGAATTTCTGTACGTCCATCTTTTTAGAGATGGTTGCGGGAATCAGCTGTTCGATAGAGGATGTCAAATTAAACACTGGTATTAGTAGATATTTACTACAGTGGCCCCTATTTTGATCACAACAGAGGTAGATTCTTCCTACACGTCGGTCAGGGGCTAGATGACGGCGTAGTAAAACGCTGAGACTGGTCGTCAAATAGAATAAGGTTGGAAGTTTGACGAGTGGAAGGTGTTTATTTGACATCCAGGAAGTGAAATGGTCCTCATGCATGAGGAACAAGTGAAAAAATATTAAACATTTCGGAGATAATAACAGAAATATCACAAAATTTGTCAATGTACAATACTCTTAAGGGGCTCCGGAACGCCCTATACTTGCAATGTTAAAATAACGCTTATAAATTACATCTTTCCTCACAAAGTATTTGAGGTAGGAAGTTGAACTTTTTACAGATTATTTATTGGAATATGGCCTACAACTTAACACAGGGATTTTACAAAATTTTAGTTCAGTTATTAAAGATGATTTTTTTTCAATTGTAATGAAAATTCACAACATTTTTTTGCAATTTTTTATTTATATATTCAAAAATATACAGTTTTTTGGAAAAAGGCTGTGTTAAATTATGCAGAAGGTACTGTGTAACATTTACTGAAAGTTTGAAACAAATATGTTTGGAAGATCCTTAGAAAACATGTAATTAGTATGAGAAAATAAAAGTTTTGGGAATAGAGCGACAAAGATTGGATTAACTTTTTAGTGCTTTCCAGGTCCATAGGAATGATTATCTTCATCCTCTGCAAACTCCTCCTCCAGCTTCCTCTTGTTCCTCCTCCTGTTTACTCTTGCTTGTATTTCTAGACTCTTTACAGCCCTGTCTGCAGCCCGAAGGCGTTCCTTGTCTAAAGCAAGCATCGCTCGTTGTTGTGTTCGTAGATTTTGCTACCATTTTCTTCAGTTGCAGTTACTGCAACACTGTTCCAAAAGGTGGTCATGTATGAACACTTATCACATTTCAGTTGTATTTCACTAGCAAGTCCTACGTGCTTTATTATGGAGAGTTCCAGACCAACTTCACTACAATGAATACATCTTACACAGTTTGAAAAAATTCCTTTGAGAACCGACATATCAAATATTTCATTCACATCCGATTCGCCCATAAAACATTCATAGTTTTCACTCATTGAACCAAGCTTCTTCTGTGAAGTATTTTCTTTCCCACTTTGACTGCTATGGGCAGGTGTACTTGAGAGGTTAGGTTCACTCACTTGGTTATCGTCTTTATTGTTTACAGTAATAATACATACCTTTGGCTTTCCAACATTTCTCCTTTTCTTACAAGCCTTCAGAGGATTTCTAATAACTTTACTTTTACTCATTATTATACTTCAACAAAACAGAGACTCAAGAAACAGAATTAATTACGAATATTTTCGAGATAACGACAGAGTAAATAAACATGAAACAATCGACAATCACACCAGCGATATATACTGAACCATCACAGGTTAGCCAAAACACATACTTTATCTCACATCACTAAAATGTACCTGATGAACACGGACGTTAATAATAACACCATTTGACAGCAGTTTAACAGCGCCACAGTGGGTCACGCCCATGTAGAACACATTTCAAAAAAAATTTAAAAATAGTTGTAGTCTTCGGAACTGAATAAATTATATATCTATTAAAAGTTAATTGTCTGCAGATTCAGAAAACGCAAAAAAGTAAAAATTGAACTTTTCATGATTTTGAGCCTTTCCGGAGCCCCTTAACGAGCATACATCACCCGTCCATCAACTTTCCTCATTTATTTTATCCCTTGCGTACAAACCACGTTAGTTCGATAACTACGGTAACAGCTTCAACCAACAATTATGCTTTCGACTTATGAGTTTTGAGCGGGCAGTATTAAAAAAGAGTAGTGGACGTGCGGCCACAGTGCGTCAAATCGCAATATAGCAACATACCTCAACCGAGCCTTTAAGACAGTCTCTACAATGTTTTGAAGGAGAGAAAATTGTGTGCAGAGTTTCGCCCGCACACCTTTACTCACGGACAAAAATAGCGAGGTGTAGACACCTGTTGCAATTTAAAATACAAACGTGGACACTTCTTTTCTGGAAAAAATAATCGTGGGTGAGGAGACTTTGTGCAATCAATACGAACCTGCCACAAAATGACAAAGCACAAAAATTGACATAAAGGATCAACGCTTTGACGGTGTAATTCACACTGGGGCTACTGTGACGCGCTAGTTGAACAATATTCCAGAGCGGGACTTCTCTGTCTCACACGGTTGTATGGACCTTCTGTGCGTTGTACTCAAGTCAAGTGGGAGGAGACTGTGTAAAGCACCTGAGGCATTAAAACCATTCTCTATACATTTTGGACCCGCGGGGTGATAAGAATTATGTTGTTGTAGCTGCCCATCATCAAAGACAAAATCAGTTTACAACACATTTACATTGACCGCATAGGTGCACTGAAGATCTACTGAAATCGGATTTAACATAATACATTATTTGATATTATTAATAATATACACACAGACATACACACATCAGTCGGCTCTATTAAAGAATTCATCAACGAGATAGAGGTTGGCCATCAATAAATCCTATATGGTCCCATTTAACTAAAATTTACAACCAGCTAAAGTTTTGTTGGTTGCTGTGAAATTATTGAAAATACGTTTTATTGAATAGTGGACACTTTTCTAGACCAAAGCAAGTGACTTTAAAACTCTGAGAAGATTATTGTTACTCGTTGTTGTTGTTGTTGTTGTGGTCTTCAGTCCTGAGACTGGTTTGATGCAGCTCTCCATGCTACTCTATCCTGTGCAAGCTGCTTCATTTCCCAGTTCGTACGGCAGCCTACATCCTTCTGAATTTGCTTAGTGTATTCATCTCTTGGTCTCCCTCTACGATTTTTACCCACCACGCTGCCCTCCAATGCTAAATTTGTGATCCCTTGATGGCTCAGAACATGTCCTACCAACCGGTCCCTACTTCTTGTCAAGTTGTGCCACAAACTCCTCTTCTCCCCAATTCTATTCAATACCTCATTAGTTATGTGATCTACCCATATAATCTTCAGCATTCTTCTGTAGCACCACATTTCGAAAGCTTCTATTCTCTTCTTGTCCAAACTATTTATCGTCCATGTTTCATTTCCATACATGGCTACACTCCATACAAATACTTTCAGAAACGACTTCGTGACACTTAAATATATACTCGATGTTAACAAATTTCTCTTCTTCAGAAACGCTTTCCTTGCCGTTGTCAGTCTACATTTTATATCCTCTCTACTTCGACCATCATCAGTTACTTTGCTCCCCCACTAGCAAAACTCATATACTACTTTGTCTCATTTCCTTATCTAATTCCCTCAGCATCATCCGATTTAATTCGACTACATTCCATTATCCTCGTTTTGCTTTTGTTGATGATCATCTTATATCCTCCTTTAGAGACACTGTCCATTCCGTTCAACTGCTCTTCCAGGTCCTTTGCTGTCTCTGACAGAATTACAATGTCCTCGGCGAACCTCAAAGTTTTTATTTCTTCTCCATGGATTTTAATACCTACTCTTAATTTTTCTTTTGCCTCCTTGTTACTTGTAGTACTGATTCCATCGACTGTGCTGTAGGTGGACGGACTCGCATGTTTGATGAAGCTCAACACATTATGACGCAGTCTTAAGCCAAGATTCATTTCATAGGCTGTGGAAAATGTCAAGTAGTATAGCCACAGAAATATTACTCGAGTTCTGGAACCAATAAGCTGTACAGTTATAAAGCATGCTACAGTTATTGGCCTGTAGATTCTAGGTGATTATCTGTTGTTCCCAGTAGTACCGCTCAATACCTGTCTTGATTCGAATAACACAAATTTTAAGCAAGAACTAGGTTGCAGACGAAATTTTGACTTTTTCTGGACGATCGGATTTAATTACATTCACCTCCCGACCGCTCTGAGAATCCCGCCTTAAGAGTTTCAGACGTGGACAACCACGTATAAAATTTGAAGGTCTTTTTTTTTCTAGCTGGTGAGGCCCGTTTCGGACACCACAAGAGCACTTTCGACAAGCGACCGAGGAGGGAGTTTTTTTTTTGTTTTTTTTTTTTGGGTGATGGGGTGAAGGGGGGAGGGCAGCGGCTATAGAAAGAAAGGAAAAGAAGCAGACGTAGTGGTCACCGCCAAACCGCAACAGCAAAAGCGTTCCACGCGAGTGAAACCTGCCGGCCGGGCAGCCGCGAGAAACCGGTAGGTGTACTCCAGACTCGAGACTGCAGACTCCGGACAGAGACTGAGACTCGGCCCGGCTTTCCGCAGAAGTTATCTGTGTCGCGCCTCTCCTTTCCCTCGCCGCCGCCGCCGTCTTTGGCCTGAGCGGAGCGGTCTCGCTGCGTGAGGTCGCTGCCTTAACAGAGCGGCCAGTCGTTTACCTGGTTTCTTCCCCCAGCGCAGACGTCGCGGAAACACCTGCCCTACTCCACGTCACGTCAGGAGGCGACGCGGAGACGGACATCTGTTGCTGCCAGCGTAGGCACTGGATCTTTCAATCCAGACTTTACAGTCTTAAATGCACGCACTCTCAGGATTTTTTAATGGAACTCGCTACATAACGATACATGCAGGGCGATTTCACAAGATTGTTACTTCTACACTGAATAGTCAAAGAAACTGGTACACCTGCCTATTATCAGGTAGGGCTCCCGGGAGCAGTGCTGGCGGAAGTGACACCATGAATCCTGCAGGGCTGTCCATAAATCCGTAAGAGTAGATGGAGATCTCTTGCAAGGCATCACAGATATGCCCAATAATGTTCATGTCTGGGGAGTTTGGTAGCCAGCGGTAGTGTTTAAACTTAGAAGAGTGTTCCTGGAACCACTCTGTAGCAATTCTGGTCGTGTGTGGTGCCGCATTGTTCTGCTGGAATTGCCCAAGCCCGTAGGAATGCACAATGGACATGAATGAATGCAGGTGATCACACAGGATGCTTACCTGTCACAGTCGTATCTAGACGTATCAATGGTCCCATCTTACTCCAGCTGCACACGCCCTACACCATTACAAAGCCTCCATCAGATTAAACAGTCCCCCGCTGACATGCAGGGTCCACGGATTCATGAGGTTGTCTCCATACGCACACACGTTCATCGCTCGATACAATTTGAAACGAGACTCGTCCGACCAGGTAACATATTTCCACTCATCAACAGACCAATGTCAGTGTTGATGGGCCCAATTGAGGCGTAAAGCTTTGTGTCTTGCAGTCATCCAGGGTACACCAGTGGGCCTTCGGCTCCTAAAGCCCATATCGATGATGTTTCGTTGACTGGTTCGCACGCTGGCTCTTGTTAATGGCTCAGCATTGAAATCGGCAGCAATTTGCGGACGGGTTGCACTTCTGTCACGTTGAACGATTCTCTTCAGTCGTCGTATGTCCCGTTCTTGCAGGATCTTTTTCCAGCCTCAGACAAGTCGGAGATTTGATGTTTTACCGGATTCCTGATATTCACGGTACACTCGTGAAATGGTCGTACGGGAAAATTTCCACTTCATCGGTACCTCGGAGATGTGGCGTTCCATCACTCGTGCACCGAGTATAATACCACGTAGCTGACGGCTGTGGCCGAGCGATTCTAGGCGCTTCAGTCCGGAACCACGCTGCTGCTACGGTCGCAGGTTCGAATCCTGCCTCGGGCGTGGATGTGCGTGATGTCCTTAGGTTAGTTAGGTTTAAGTAGTTCTAAGTCTAGAGGATTGATGACCTCAGATGTTAAGTCCCATAGTGCTCAGAGCCATTTGAACCATACAACACCACGTTCAAACTCACTTAAATCTTGATAAACCGCCGTTGTAGCAGCAGTAACCGATGTAACAACTGCGACATACACTTGTCTTTTATATAGGCGTTGCCGACCGCGGCGCCTTGTTCTGCCTGTTTATATATATATCTCTCTATTTGAATACGCATGTCTATATCAGTTTTTTTGGCGCTTCAGTGTATACGCGGGACCGGTTTAAGGCCCAAGCGACACAAGCGACCTCTTGGGGCGCCGAGCTGGTGGGGACGCGAGAGGCAACATTTGCGTTCGGGATGTATCGCAGTTAGTGGCGAAAACTGACAAGTACACTATGAGAAGAGCAAGAATGTTTCACAAAACACTGGTCTGCAAACGGGCCGTTAGCGAGACGTTTCCGGGCCGCCACTGACTTCACTATCAATTACTCTACTAGTTACTATAAATGTAATTGAAACGCAAACTTTTCGATTAAGGCCCCATCTAACTGGGCTTTAATTTCACCGAACGCAAAAGTTTCGGTCTTAGTGCCCGTTCTCCCTGCTGGAAGATCTCTGCAAAGCTTATCATTTTATATTAAAAAGCAATTTTATTGACACGTTTCACAGAACTTTTGTAAGCTTCTGAATCCCCTTGACTTTACTTACATCTGTAGCTAGTGATAAAAAATGAGAGTTTGAAAACTCAAGGCATATTTTAGGGCAACAGTTACTCAGGAGCCATTGTATGCACTGTCAATTTTAGCCATCGAAAGGGACACCTTGGGGTCATCAGGTGCAGAGTGTGTTTCGAAAGACTTTGCTAAGTTGAAGGCTAGGAAAATGTCACTCTAAGGTTTTCGTGCACTGGGAAAATTGTCAGTACATATACTGAATAACACTTCTATTTCGTACCACATACAAGCTTTTGCGTTTCCTTTCAGTTGCACATCTGAATAATTTTGATCTTGTTTATCAATTTTCTACTACTTTCCCTGATACTGAATTAGTTACTTGTGAGATTTCGTCACGTGCAACACTCATCTCACGCAGTTAAACAGTGTTCTATGTTTAGGATGTCAGCAGAAAATTAGATTATATTTTTTTAATTTCTGTCCCACTTTTCTCGAAGGGAAATGAAATAATTTGGATATTTTAGAATTAAACAGCTCCATTATTAAACTAAATAAGACATTTCATATTTTAGTTGTTTCTACCGAAACCCCCAAATGTGAGACAGTGAGATCAGTACCAGACGTTTTATCAACCAAAACGCCTACTGATTTAGTTCCTGCTATTTACTGTTGTTCAGTAGAACGTACATAAAAGGTAATTAAAAGCAACACCGGAAGTACGGAGCACATGAAACCCGTATCTGTCAGTGCCTGTTTCATGAATCTCTCGTGGGTGATTAGGTAGAGCGTGGGGTCGTCGTACCAGCTTTTGGCGTTCGATGATTTCAGTGAACTTCAACATCGATCCTCCCTCAACACAGTGTCGTAAGCTGCCATAAGATGATGCGTATCTACAGGAACATAATTCTTATCATGTCCCGTGAGTTCAATTTTTTTTAACTGTTTACGCGTGAAACTCTTGTATGGGAGAACGTGTTCCTGACATGTAAAAGGACTTTTCGGAGTTTGGTAGCAATGTTCTTTTGGCGTCTGCTTTTGCTTCGTTAGTTGAACGTTATGTATTTATTATTGATCTTATTAATTTGTTTATTTATTACTACTGCTAGTTCTATTACTGTTATTATTATGACTTCCGAATGTGTGATGCAGTTGTTTCTGTATTTTTCTCTTCTGGTTGTATATTCTATGAAACTGCAGATGTAATGTATAGGTTTGCTACTATCAAAGAAATGAAGCGAAAACAGACTGGCAAGAGAAAATTTCTGTAAACTCCAAGCAGCCCGTTTACGCGTATAAACATGTTGTCGCGTGTAACACTTTCATGCATAATGCAGTAAAAAATGGTCGTCATTGGGTTCGAACCGAAGATTCTCTGTACAAAGATGCAACGCTCTACCAATTTCCCCGCAGAAGCTGTGTATTTTAGCTACTCACAGTTATGCTTTTCCTCTGCTCCGTACTCCGGTGTTACCTTTACTCGACGCTTACGCCCGTTCTGCTGGTCGACAGCACACAGCACGAACTATGTCGGAGTTTTGGTTGCTACTCTATCGACATACAACGTTTGGTACAGATCTGAGTGTCTTGACATCCGGAGGTTTGGGTGTCAGTTCCACAGTTTGCACGTTTTTATTGGAGGTAGAACAGCACAAAAGGTTTAGTTCTTTCTGACTACACTAAAAACTTCTAAAGATCTCAGGAATTACCTTAAATGGAGTTGTATTGCTTTTTTCATATTTGTCAGCCGATTAAGGTTTGGAAATTTATTTCTGTTTTATAGCAGCGTCTCTATGGTGATTATTTTAAAGCAAAGGAACCCGTTTCCACACTCATCTACATCTTCATTTATACTCCGCAAGCCACCCAACGGTGTGTGGCGGAGGGCACTTTACGTGCCACTGTCATTACCTCCCTTTCCTGTTCCAGTCGCGTATGGTTCGGGGGAAGAACGACTGTCTGAAAGCCTCCGTGCGCGCTCTAATCTCTCTAATTTTACATTCGTGATCTCCTCGGGAGGTATAAGTAGGGGGAAGCAATATATTCGATACCTCATCCAGAAACGCACCCTCTCGAAACCTGGACAGCAAGCTACACCGCGATGCAGAGCGCCTCTCTTGCAGAGTCTGCCACTTGAGTTTATTAAACGTCTCCGTAACGCTATCTCGGTTACCAAATAACCCTGTGACGAAACGCGCCGCTCTTCTTTGGATCTTCTCTATCTCCTCCGTCAGACCGATCTGGTACGGATCCCACACTGATGAGCAATACTCAAGTATAGGTCGAACGAGTGTTTTGTAAGCCACCTCCTTTGTTGATGGACTACATTTTCTAAGCACTCTCCCAATGAATCTCAACCTGGTACCCGCCTTAC
Source organism: Schistocerca americana (assembly GCF_021461395.2). Lineage (NCBI taxonomy): Eukaryota > Metazoa > Arthropoda > Insecta > Orthoptera > Acrididae > Schistocerca > Schistocerca americana. The sequence goes on from NC_060123.1 coordinate 175,413,155, forward strand.
CAACAATTAATTTTATATGATCATTCCACTTCAAATCGTTCCGCACGCATACTCCCAGATATTTTACAGAAGTAACTGCTACCAGTGTTTGTTCCGCTATCATATAATCATACAATAAAGGATCCTTCTTTCTATGTATTCGCAATACATTACATTTGTCTATGTTAAGGGTCAGTTGCCACTCCCTGCACCAAGTGCCTATCCGCTGCAGATCTTCCTGCATTTCGCTACAATTTTCTAATGCTGCAACTTCTCAGTATACTACAGCATCATCCGCGAAAAGCCGCATGGAACTTCCGACACTATCTACTAGGTCTCAGCAGATTTAGATTTATTTTTGAAAGTCTTACTAAGAGTCCAAGAAGAGGCAGGCTATGGTCTGTGGTGGCACAGAAGGAAAATGATATGTCGCTTGTGCTGTGTGCTGAAAAATAGTCTCGAACCGGCCTTGCCTATATGAGTAGAGAGAGTAACTCGGGGTAGATTTTAATCTACGCATCGTAACTAACATTTCATCTTGGCATCAGCTGTAACCTGCCGGTTCACGTGGTTGTCGCTAGGGGTCTCCCTCGCTCGTTAATTAGCCAGTGAGCGTCGTGTCGGGATGACGGCAACATATCAACAAAAGGGGTTTTCAGCGCGTGCGATTCATTTACAACTGTGCCGCGTGATTTTATGGAGGGCACGGCGTCACCGATGGGTCCACCGTATGCACCGTAGGCTTCCAAGGTCGCAAGGTTAAAACGGTATGCCGGACCGAGACTCGAACTCGAGTCTCGGTCCGCCACACAGTTTTAATCCGACCAGAAATTCAGCAACTGCGCACACTCCGTTGCAGAGTGAAAATTTCGTTCTGGTCATCAACAGACGAAAAAAGGAGACATTAAATAACAGGAAGTAGATGGATATCAACCAAAATAAAACGGCGATGGTAGAGAGTAGTCGAACTAGATGAGATGATGCTGAGGAAATTAGATCAGGAAATGGGGACGGTAGCAGAAGAACGGTTTTGCTATTTCCGAAGCGTCTGAACAAGAGAAATGCAATAAATTTGTCAGGAAGTATTTTCTTAAAGTATTTGTCTGCAGTGTAGCCTTATACGGAAGTGCAACACGGACGACAACTAGTACAGACAAGAGGAGATTTTGAAATGTTATTTAATAGAAGAGTACTGAAGAGAAGATAAGCAATGAAGAGGTACTGAATCGAGTCGGGGAGGGGGGGGGGGGAGAGCTTTGTGATACATCCTACCTAAAGAGAGACGTTTAGTTCTGCGATGACTTTTACAGCTGTCGTTCTTTTATTTATCGACACAATCTTCTTCAATGACCGTCTGTCTCGATCGCTCAACTCACAGTTTCGTCCGCATTGTGACTTAGCGGATGATGTTTTCTCGCTTTCCCTGTATGCGGTTTAAATCTTCGATGCGGTCCCCCTTGAAAACACGAAACACATCGGCTCTCTTGATTATGGCAGCACGCACTTTGCGAGCACCAACAATTTGCCCAAGCTCGAGTTCGCTGAGCTCCGAAATAATGCATTCACAGCTCAACAGAACACTGTTCTGAACACGACTGACACTTCCGACATATCGCGGACATTGCAGAGGCGACTGCAACCAGCAGGCTTGGCCAGAATCTGCATTTATGTTCAAGCATGGTTTTATCATCGTGTTTCCATATTTTTGTCGAGCCAGTCGTTGAACTGATAACGACAACAACAGTAGTAGCAGCAGCAACAGCAACATCCTCAGCAGCGAGAACATTAACAACACGACCACTAATCGACTGTTGTCCAGCTTCCTGAACTGGCAAGTGATTTTTACGCATCCGCTGTCAACAATAAACCACGGTCGACGGCGACTCCAGTGTGTCTTCAGAATGTGTATGTCCACGACAGTTGACTGTGGCAGCGATGGTTCTATGCGAATCTGAATACTCACGCTACACCTTCGACGTCCTGGCACGTGACGGGTGCAGTGTTTGTATGACCCCCGATATAGAATGTGCCGCGCGTCGAGCAGAAGCAATGTTTTTGCGATCTACTGCGCTGACATCAAGCGGTTTGCCCACACTACGGGCGGCTGTCACTCCAACAACCAATCCAACGTCTCGCTTAATCCGAGTCACGTGCCACGGCAAGTTACTAATGTTTGGTTACTACTATTGTCGCTGTCATTGGCTTCGTTCAGCCGATTAAGACCGAAGAGTCCACTTCTATTCGGTGTAGTTTGTTGTTTACGTATCCTCTGCCGCTCTTCCAACTTTCTTGTCATCAAGATACAAAAGGAATGAAAGCGGCTGTAGGATCGAAAATGGTGTCTGTTATTCCGAACATGTCCGAAGATCTTTCGGACATGTTCGAAATAACAGACACCACACACACACACACACACACACACACACACACACACACACACACACCCGACTAACGACCGAGGTGTGGCCATGAAATTAAAAAAATATTCTTGCAAATAAGTAGTGAAACCAAGAGACGATTGTCAGAAATGAAGTCTGAAAACCAGAATTATTGTAAGGGAACGATGGAATAAGATCAACGTTGTTAAAGAGCAACGATGTTAAGAGCAACGTTGTTAAAGAGTGGGAGAAGGAGATTATATTCAGGGTTATTACAAATGATTGAAGCGATTTCACAGCTCTGCAATAACTTTATTATCTGAGATATTTTCACAATGCTTTGCACACACATACAAAAACTCAAAAAGTTTTTTTAGGCATTCACAAATGTTCGATATGTGCCCCTTTAGTGATTCAGCAGACATCAAGCCGATAATCAAGTTCCTCCCACACTCGGCGCAGCATGTCCCCATCAATGAGTTCGAAAGCATCGTTAATGCGAGCTCGCAGTTCTGGCACGTTTCTTGGTAGAGGAGGTTTAAACACTGAATCTTTCACATAACCCCACAGAAAGAAATCGCATGGGGTTAAGTCGGGAGAGCGTGGAGGCCATGACACGAATTGCTGATCGTGATCTGCACCACGACCGATCCATCGGTTTTCCAATCTCCTGTATAAGAAATGCCGAACATCGTGATGGAAGAGCGGTGGAGCACCATCCTGTTGAAAGATGAAGTCGGCGCTGTCGGTCTCCAGTTGTGGCATGAGCCAATTTTCCAGCATGTCCAGATACACATGTCCTGTAACGTTTTTTTCGCAGAAGAAAAAGGGGCCGTAAACTTTAAACCGTGAGATTGCACAAAACACGTTAACTTTTGGTGAATTGCGAATTTGCTGCACGAATGCGTGAGGATTCTCTACCGCCCAGATTCGCACATTGTGTCTGTTCACTTCACCATTAAGAAAAAATGTTGCTTCATCACTGAAAACAAGTTTCGCACTGAACGCATCATCTTCCATGAGCTGTTGCAACCGCGTCGAAAATTCAAAGCGTTTGACTTTGTCATCGGGTGTCAGGGCTTGTAGCAATTGTAAACGGTAAGGCTTCTGCTTTAGCCTTTTCCGTAAGATTTTCCAAACCGTCGGCTGTGGTACGTTTAGCTCCCTGCTTGCTTTATTCGTCGACTTCCGCGGGCTACGCGTGAAACTTGCCCGCACGCGTTCAATCGTTTCTTCGCTCACTGCAGGCCGACCCGTTGATTTCCCCTTACTGAGGCACCCAGAAGCTTTAAACTGCGCATACCATCGCCGAATGTAGTTAGTAGTTGGTGGATCTTTGTTGAACTTCGTCCTGAAGTGTCGTTGCACTGTTATGACTGACTGATGTGGGTGCATTTCAAGCACGAATACGCTTTCTCGGCTCCTGTCGCCATTTTGTCTCACTGCTCTCTCGAGCGCTCTGACGGCAGAAAACTGAAGTGCGGCTTCAGCCGAACAAAACTTTATGAGTTTTTCTACGTATCTGTAGTGTGTTGTGACCATATGTCAATGAATGGAGCTACAGTGAATTAATGAAATCGCTTCAATCATTTGTAATAGCCCTGTATTTCCTTCTCCCACTCTTTACCAACGTTGCTCTTATTCCATCGAGAAGGAGATAATCTTAACAACTTATCTAGTCTTACTTATTCCATTGTTCCCTTATAATAATTATGGTTTTCAGACTTCAATTTCTGACAATCGTCTCTTGGTTTCACTACTTCTTTGCGAGAATATTTTTTAATTTCATGGCCACACCTCGGAAGTTAGTCCTCATCTAAATAAGAGGCGAATGTTGTTACAGGGTTATGTACCTATGATCGGACATTAAAAGTAAATAATTTCAGACAAGGGCACACGTGCATGTACTTCGGCGCTTCTAAAATGATACTGTCTTAGTGTGATATTTACGTTAAAAGGAAATGGTATAAGTAACCACGTGCTAAAACTGGAAATGAAGAGAGGGACGCGTTGTAGATCACGGACGAAGGAAGAGTGAACGATACCAAAATATTCAGGCAGTGAACGGAACTGAAACCTGTGGCTGTAAACTTTTTCGCTGCGAACTTCTGCCGTGTGCTTCCCTGAACGCTGTTTCAACTGGACAGCTGTAACTCGTCGTATTCAGATGAACCGTCGCACTGGCCATTCACATTTAGGTTTCCCGTGGTTTCCCTAAATCTCTCCCGGCAAATGGCACGATGGTTCATTTGAAAAGGGCACAGATAATTTCATTCACCATCCTTCCATAATCGGAGCTTGTGCTCCGTCTGTGATGACTGTGCTTCCTTCCTTCTGCTTAGGACTAGAAACTGATGTCTCGACCCCTCGCAGCGAGAGGTGCCGTATGTCACAGAGCAATCTTATTTAAGGCGATGTCATTATGTCAGTGAAGCCATGACGCCGTGCTAGAACCATTCCCATAAACTGCTTTAACTTTTTATTATTTTGAGCTGTCAGTCACGTTCCACCAGTGGCTCACGGACTTCCTCCTGAACAGCAATGCAACAAAAGGCTACGAAACGGGAGATAGTGATGTGGTGCGTGTTTACCGTTCCCACCCACTGCTGATGCGGCACGTTGCTCATTTCCTCGTCTTTTTGGCGTTCAGACGGAGTAAATCCATTCCAATGAGTCACTTGACTAGTACGAAATACGTGGTTTATTGTAAAAGCAGTGTGGTCATACAGTGACTGATTGGCTACCGCTATTTCGTCATCTCAGACTCAATACGCAAGACGTAATAAGCTGGGACATGCGTCTTTGCGGTTGATTTAGCAGTCAGCAGGCGTGCGTAACGAGCGACGTGGTCTTGTCGTAATTTGAAGCGGGGTCGAGGTCAGAGGGCGTCACTGGCAAATTGTACGGCTGGGCGGTGGGTAACCACGTTTTCTCTTCTGCGGTGCGCAGGCGCAGTAACCTCCCCGTGGTAAGTCTTCCGCACTGCCATGTAACCTCCCACAGGAACAGTCTCCCTTTCGGGACAGCCATGCCTCGGCGTGAAAGTTTGGAGGTCAGAAAAGACCACGACGTCTCTAGTGATGTAGTATCATCGAAGTAATTTTGATTGCTTCCTGGATCATATAATGCGCGAGGCGCTCCCGAGTAGTGAGATGTTGTCAGGCGCCAAAAGCATATACCTCATTTAGTTTGTCAACAGTAACGGTAATTTCTAGAGTGCCACTCTGCCAAAACTGTGGTTCTGCAGTTTTGGTACAGTGCGTAAATGATGTAGTAAACGGTAGGATCACCGGTACTATTTATATTGGTTGGGAAAGAAACATGAATGAATGTGCGAGAGGGAAATTGGTTTCCGACGACTTCCCTTTGTTTTTTATTTGTTTGTTTTGCACATAATTAGAACCGCATATTGTTGGAGTTAGTCTATTGAGTATTTTATATCCCTACAAAATATAAATTGCATTTTGTAAGTAATAAAAATTAGTTGATCACGTAGGCTTTTATGTAACAAAAGCAATTATCTTTCCTGCAGGTACAGTTTACATACGCAGACATAAAAATGTCTATATAATTGTTATTTTGTACGCAACAGAACGTTGTTCATTATAATCAAGGGCAAGAGTTTCTTGTTACTACTGGGCGATAGCTGAGTGGTAAGCGTGACGGATTGCCGTCCTACGGACCCGGGTTCGATTCCCGGCTGGGTCGGGGCTTTTCTTCGCTCGGGGACTGGTGTTGTCTTCATCATCATTTCATCCCCATCCGGCGCGCAGGTCGCCCAATGTGGCGTCGAATGTAGTAAGACCTGCGCCAAGGCGGCCGGACCTGCCCCGTAAGGGGCCTCCCGGCCAATGGCGCCAAACGCTCATTTCCATTGATAAGTGCGAAGGTTGTTTATGAATCACAGAAACATGAAACTTCCTTCTGACAGAAACATGTTTATATGAACTCGACGAAGTATTGAAGCTATGAGTGATATGTTTTTCTTTCGCGTTTTTTTTTTTTAATTTTTCCTTCCTTTCTGGAAACAGCGTTTTCTGGCGCTATATGATAAATCTGTATTTTTTTTCTATTTTTACTACAACATCTCTCTGCTTCACGTTAAAAATCAACAATTTTCTAATAGAAACTGACTTAAACATTGATAAATTCAATTTTGTTATAAATAATGTTTATTTTTAAGCAACAGACAACAGGATGACTATGCAGACAAAACTGTTCTGTAGATTATGCGGCCCTGTATATATCCTCACTCAGTTTCTAGACGGTTCACAGATTTCGGTTTCTAGGGGAACCTACTAAAAGACTGGTCACATACGCAAACGAAGCAGTCGAAATGAGATAACATCCAGCCGCCCGGAGTGACCGAGCGGTTCTAGGCGCCACAGTCTGGAACCGCGCGACCGCTACGGTCGCAGGTTCGAATCCTGCCTCGGGCATGGATGTGTGTGATGTCCTTAGGTTAGTTAGGTTTAAGTAGTTCTCAGTTCTAGGGGACTGATCACCTGAGAAGTTAAGTCCCATAGTGCTCAAAGCCATTATTTTTAGATAACATCCGATAGATATGCATCACACCTAACGTAGAGCTAATGCGGTTACGACCTCAACTGATCAAAGCTGCTAGGAAAACTACGGTAGTCTACAGTCACTTACGATAGTCTACAGTTGCCTAGTTTTACGACTCTAGCAATTCCGCGTCGCATCCCGAAGCGGAGCTCAAACTCATAACCTGGACTTCGCGAGGAAGCGGCCGTACCTGTAGTCCACAGAGACTAGACGTCAGTTTACCTAGACGTGCAGACCCCGGAAAAGTATTTTATGACACAGGTGTTTTATTTATTATTTGTCAAAATAAGATCTGAAAGTTCATCACAAGGTAGACAATGAAAAAAAGATATTTTGACATGGCATTTCATATTAAAGTGCTTATATCAGTGTTAACACATCCAGTTAGCAACTTGAACCGTAGCTTCCAGGATGCCTCTTCGAGCAGCTCCGTTCGGCGATGTGCTCCATGACCTATTCCGCAGTCACACCTAGGAGTACCGACAATATCCTAGTTGCGTAGGGTACGTCTAACTCTGGCCTGTTCGGACCCTGTTTAGGCGTCGCGGAAGCTTTCAGTGTACTTCAGACCCGGTTCTGATTGAGGGGATCTCCGTAGCCAATACGATGGAAACTTACGTCCTACTTGTATGAGTCTTTTATGATTATTTGTGAACAAAGGGTTACACTACATACGGGTTTCCTTCCGCGATGCGGGATATGACCAATCGCTACCACTTAACAGGCAGGGATAAAATTCAAATTCTTATACTAGCATTATTTATTTATCTATTCGTGACTCACGAAATTACGGTGTGCTCCTCTCACAGTGAGATAACTTGTATCAGCTTTTACTTTCGAATTGGACCTGGTCGTTTCTCTGTGATGTCCTTTTCACAGGACTTGGATGTTTAGTATTACTGAACTCAGATATAGCTGAAATTCCGTAGCACTACATTGGTATTATTAAAATGCCTATCACAAATCACTGTGTGTCTGCTACTAGTATTCTTCTATTTCGTTCCAGTATTTGTAGTTAGAGCGTAAGAATGGCTTTCGCCTGCAGTTCTAGAGAACAGCGTCATAGTTTCCACAGTCGGTAACAGAACTTTCATAATGATTTACGTTATAATTGCCGACATCACGATTTATTTCTATTTGGTGACCTGTTTCAGTTTTATAACTACAGTCAGACCAACTTAATTACCACTATGAGGTGGCAGCGCCGACAAAGCAATATCTTCTAGTAGATAACAATTATGGCGAGCGAACCGCTTCTCACTGTTGTCCCTTGGACACTAATGAACATTTGCTATGCTGAAAGCAATGACTTAAGAATTTCTTATGACACGGAATTCCGTTTGGACTTCATAGTGAGCACGAACCATCTTTCATCCAAAGGAAAGCTATCTCTTTTTTTGAGTGGGAGAGGGGGGGGGGGGAGGAGAGGGTTTGTCAGGGATTTTCGATATCGGGGACACTCGTTTGTGTCCTTCTGTTAGAATATACAGGTACTGTTCAGCATGTGCTTCACAGAAATTTTAGACGCAAAATTATTTGCCTGAACTTTCCGTCGGTGCTTGGAAGGATATGATCATAATATTAAATAGGGAACACGTCCTGATGTTGAGTAAAATTATATTTATTCGGTCGCGAACCGGCTGTCAGCTTCTTAGTCTATCTTCAGGCGACCACTGAATGTCAAAAACATCCGAGGCAAACACGGATAAAATGACGTATGAAGTAACACAGTTATTATTTAGACAGAAGATACAAAAACAATGACGTGTAGAGTCATGTCAAGGGAAAGCATTACATTTTTTGTCTGCACAATTTTTTTTTGGGGGGGAGGGGGGAGTGGGGGCATCAGTTTTCTGAGTGGTTTGAGCTGCACCCGTCGAATTCCTCTCTTGTGCCAACCTCTTCATCTCAGAGCAGCACTTGCAGCCTACGTCCTCAATTATTAGCTGGCTGTATTCCAATTTCTGTCTTCCTCTACAGTTCTTACACTCTTCAGCCCCCCCCCCCTCTCGTACCATCGAAGTTATTCCCTTGTCTTAACAGGTGTGCTAACGTCCTCTCCCTTCTTCTTGTCAGTGTTTTCCACATATTCCTTTCCTCCCCGATTCTATGGAGAACCTCCTCATTCCTTATTTTATCAGTCCACATAATTTTCAACATTATTGTGTAGCACTACATCTCAGATGCTTCGATTCTCTTGTGTTTCATTACCATACAATGCTGTATTCCAAAGGTACATTTTCCGAAATTTCTTCCTCAGAGTAAGGTCCATAATTGATACTAATAGACTGCTCTTGGTCGAATGTTGTTTTTGTTAGTACTAGTCTGCTTTTTATGTCCTCCTTGCTCCGTCCGTCTTGGGTTATTTCACTGCCTAGGTAGCAGAATTCCTTAACTTCATCTACTTCGTGATCAATAATCCTGATGTTAAGTTTCTCTCATTTTTCCTACTTCTCATTACTTTCGTTTTTATTCTATTTACGCACAATCCATATTCTGTATTCATTAGACTGTTCATTCCATTCAACAGATCCTGTAATGCTACCTCACTTTCACATATAGTTACATTAACTGAAAAAGGAAACCCTTTTTTACGTGGATGCGCCTTTAACAACTGATGAAAAATAAAGTTGAATTTACAATTTTAATTTAGTATTTGTAACTAAAACTTGGTTTTCAGAGAGGAAAAAGGAAACTGAATATGGTCATTTAATACTAAGCTGCTATTTTGCGTCTTTTACAAGCTGCGACAGCGTCGCGAAATAAACAGTGACTCGTATATGTAATAACTTTCCTTTAATTTACGTCTATGGTCACAAACTTTTTGTTGACAGATTACCGTTTTCGGTCTTTACTGATCATCATGAAACAGATCTGACGGTGGTCATTAAAGACCGAAACCGGTAATCTGTTTTCATAAAGTTAGTGACCATAGACGTAAATTAAAGGAAACTTATTTGCGTCTTTTGTTTGATGAAGTTCCGTACGTTTTGTAGTGTCATCTTTCTACTTTTCTTAACAGATTGCATATCTTCACGTTCTACATCGTATGAGTAATTTCCAACAAAAGATGGCCGACAAAGGTCGGATCTTAGTAACTTGATCTCCAGCTTATGTCATTATTCTGGAGAAACAGATTTGTTGATACAGGTCCTGTGAGAATCAGTCTGAAATATAATGAAGAGGAACGATTGCCACTGGTGTCAAAGGTTCTTAATGTACAAGTTATAGCTTTTCTTTTTCTTGTCTCGTCATTCTGTTCGATCGGCATCGAATCTGTTGCATTAAGGACGGTTCTTTACGTTTTAAAAGTTTTAAGCATTAAATTCATAGCTTGACATAAACTTCAGTGTGGTTGTCCCTCGTCTTTATGTGGCGCAGAAAGTCGAGAACCCTGTAAGACAATCACTTCCCATTTCGATTTATCGACAGATTCATAGAGGGCGAAGAAAGTGAGTTGTTCGTACTTCCAGATGACGAAAGCAGTTTGATGCCACGAGTGTAGCGGGACGGCGGGTAGTGGAGAAGCGATTGGCGATTGCGACACTTTAGTGGCGACCTGCCCGGGTCCTCGCAGGAAGTCATCGACCTGTGAGGTGAGCCGGAAGGCAAACCGTGGACGCGCGCCCTAGCTCGCTACGCGGCACCAGGCCTACCAAGAGCCGGCGTACGCGGTCGATTGTTGAGCGAGACAGACGCAAACAGGTTGCTTCTCACGAGTACACGTGGCTGCCTCGGAGGTCTCACTTTCTGCCCTTCGGCATCCCGTCCACCAGCATTATCTGTCAGCCTACAGTATTAAACGCGTAAATAAACATCACAGTATTTGGCAGGTTCCTAATGCGTTTAGTACTGTATGTGAACGGACGAGGGGACGCAGTATCGTCCGATTACGAAACGCAGATAGGCTCGCAGCAAATATGGAGTACTAGGACACTTTATGGAGGAGAAACGGCAGAGTTTTCAGGACAACCAGGAACTTTGTGAAAGGGTTCATTGTTTTCTTCCGTGTGTCAAGGAAGTTAGAAGATGAATCATTTGCTGCCCTCGCAGGAGACGTTTCGATACGTGAAGCTTACTGTACTTCCCGGCAGAAGTTAAAAGACAAGTGTTCCTGCAGTTGCATCCTACTAATATAGAGCGTAACTTCCCTGTTAGAACGGACTCTGACAGTGCCACTGAAAACAGTGATCCAAACGACTTGTAAAACATTCTTCAAGGGATGTTTAACGAACACTTGTTCGACTTCCGTCGCGGACCAGGTGTCGGGTTCCGGCACAGTTTCCCTATACCATTTTTTTTCTCCTTAGGTGTTAGCTGCATGGCGCAATACGGGTTTGGTTAGCTTGTGTCTGTCAAGATTATTCCCTGGGAACTCTTCCTCGACATGTGATTGTCTTAATGTTTGATTATCATTCTAACTTCCACTAGAAGTTCCTCAAAAATGGTTCAAATGGCTCTGAGCACTATGGGACTTAACTTCTTAGGTCATCAGTCCCCTAGAACTTAGAACTACTTAAACCTAACTAACCTAAGGACATCACACACATCCATACCCGAGGCAGGATTCGAACCTGCGACCGTAGCAGCCGCGAGAAGTTCCTCCATCGGATGATTACCACTTACGTCTATGACCTCAGTCCTCGACGCCTTGACATCCTGTTTGTCAGCTAGGCATCTGTTTCATGTTCCTGAAAGTCTGTGTCCGCATCTAGACGATATTCGTCGTTGTTGCGCCGTGATAGACGTCAAGTAAACGGCATTTAATATGCTGTTTCTGTCGTATTGTGTATTCAGTTGCGTCTAATTCCACCTAAGTGTAGGAATGACATGTGTTTCGCGGCATACAGGAGACTGGACGTGTGGTTCCAACAAGCTAGAAGGTACATATAATTCAGTAGAAGGCCGAGCAAGAATGTTTCTCTTCTCATTCCATCCCAGACGCTCACATATTGACTTAGACAACTTCCAGCGTGAACACCATGGCCTAAATAGCACTTTAAGGTAGGAAGAAGAATATCTGATTCAACATTCAACAAATGGGAAGAAGAGGAAAGATTGAAAATATGCAGAGAGAGAGAGAGAGAGAGAGAGAGAGAGAGAGAGAGAGAGAGAGAGAGAGAAAATGGTGACTGATTATAAGTTCGGAATGTCTTCATTAATTAGCAGTAGTAGCTCAGTAGAACACCAATAACTAGTTATTTACAAGTCTCTTGTTTACATAAAATGTCTGATACTCTGTTCCCACTACTGTACTGTACTGTACTGTACTACTTGTACTGGAAGATAAACATACGTATGGTTGCAGTCACTGAGGGAAATCCGATGATTGACTCCTATGTAAACAATTACTGCGTGCAGTAACTGTTTACATATATTACGTAGTTAATGGAGAATGGCCAGTAATTAGTACTGTATGGCATTTCATGTTACTAATGAATAAGCTAATTTCCTTCTTCTTCTGTTTTACAGGTATGTCCCATGCTCCTCAGAGCTCACAAAGTTCACGTGCGGGATCTTCAGGCTCTAGCGGCAGGAAGTAAGTAGTCCAACTTCGGAACCGTTCCTTGGTAAGTCAATACTACTTCGTGGGAGGAATTATGTTCACTTTACCGACGGAGGAAGAAGGAAGGTGGAACTTCCGCAGAAGTCAAGAAAACAAGAAGTTTTTACCTCGCGGTAGCTTTGCGTAGAATAGTTGTCGATCCGAAGCTTTCGCACTGCGGCAGCTTAAGGTCAGAAACCGTTAGCGAGGACTAGTGTAATATGTGGAAGTGCCTGAAAGCGTAACGCACACGTCCATTGAGAAGCTGTTTCGTGACTTGTTTTCTTTTGGTATTGATTAGGGCACACGGCAAATACAAATTTACCGCTCAGTTTGATGAAGAAACAGATAGCGCCCGTAAGAAACGTCTTGAATGCTTTACAGTGGACGCCTGTGAAATAATTGATATCTTGATGTAGCACGGCAAACAGTTGGTTAGTGTTATTGGTGTCCGCCGTAAGAAATCAATAGCAGGCCGGCGGCCTCTGTGGACGGGTGAACCGTCAGGGTGTTCGACTGCCACTTGGAGGATGAGCCTTCGAACCCTCACATATTACCAGGAGTCGTAAGCATAAACTGAAGAGCTATTTCAAGAAGTAGTACTTGCAAGATTTTGCAGAACACAGAAAATATCACCACTTTATTTTAATTCCATTACACAGGAGAGCCGAGAATATTTCGTATAGACTTTGATGCGGATGTCTCCTTACATCAAATTTGTTTCTGTAATTAAGTCAAACGAAGGCCGACAACAACCAGGAAACATGAGCGTGCAAGGGCTTCTTACAAAAAATCTTGTTGGCAACTAATCCTGTATTACAAAAGCAAACTTGGAAAAAAAGAATTTTTAGCATATTTGTTACGATAGTATTATTTCTCTCTAATTTTGTTACGAAACGCATTCCAAAAGAAAGCCAATTTCGCGTAAAATAACAGAATTTGTAATGTATCTAGGCTTCATATCTTATGAAATTTATTGGTGTACAAAATTAACAAAATCAAATTTTGCAAGGTTGCGTTTATTTTGCTACAAAACAGTAGAAGCAGGTAATAGTGAAGCATACACGATGTAAAGAATACAGAACGCAAACGATTGCAACATGCATAAGGGTAGACAAAAAGTTCTTCTTTTTCTCCAACGTAACGGATTTGCACATACATTCTGACAACTGGTTAATGTGCTCAGTACGGAGTGTGACCACCTCCGGCAGCAATACGGGCCTGACAACGACGGGGCATGCTGTGAATGGTGTCATCAGTCTCATGTTGAGGCAGTAATGACCATTCTTCCTACAGAACTGCTCGCAGTCTTGGAGAGTGGTTAGTGGATGCTGACGGGATACAACCCGTCTCCCTGGTGCATCCCAGACATGCTCTCTGAGATTCAAGTCTGAAGAGCGAGCAGGCCACGTCATGCGTGCAATATCTTCCAAGAAAACATCAACCACCCGTGCTCTATGAGGTCGAGCATTATCGTCCCTCAATGCGACCTCTGGGTCCACAGCACCTCGCAACAGGCGCAAAAGAGGTCCCTAGATCTCGTCACGACACCTGACAGCAGTTAAACCTTCCCGATTCACCCGTACAATTTCATGAAGAGGGGTTCAAGTGGTAAACAAAAAAAGTGTGTGAAATCTTATGGGACTTAACTGCTAAGGTCATCAGTCCCGAAGCTTACACACTACTTAACCTAAATTATCCTGAGGACAAACACACATACCCATGCCCGAGGGAGGAATCGAACCTCCGCCGGGATCAGCCGCACAGTCCATGACTGTAGCGCCTGAGACCGCTCGGCTGATCCCGCGCGGCCCAAGTGGTAAACATAATCCCTACACACACCATTTGGGATCTTCCTCGATCTCGGTGTCTTTCCACAATGTATGGGTCCCGAAATTGTGTACCACGTTCCCTCCAGATGCGAATCCATCGCGAATCACTCTTCAGACTAAATCGGGACTCATCTGTGAAAACAACATTTGCCCACTGTTGGACCGTTCAGGTGGCATTTTGATGACTCCACTCTAGACACTCGCTTTTGTGAAGATGCATCGGAGGTAGACATGCAGCATGTCTCTGACAATAAAGGTCACTTTGCCGAATACTTCTGTACACCCTTTGGCCTCGCTACAACACGTACAGTGGATGCTGCGAGCTCACATGCCAGTTGGCGTGCAGTACTAAGGCTGTAATATAGTGCCCTTACAGCCAAATGACGGTCCTCTCTTTTGATGTCACACGTGGTTGGCGCTGTCCCGATCTCCGGGATACAGTTTCGGTCCCTATAAACTGTCGGCGCATCCGAGAAACTGCAGAACGATCCACATTAAGCCATCGGGTCAAATCAGTTTGCGCCTGTCCTACTTCCATTCTTTCTATGGCCCTCCACCACAGAGAGTCTGGCAGGCATCTTCTCTGTGCAATACTGCACCGTCTGTGGCTGTGTACACAGCGATTGTGGATGTGGGGCTATCCGGCAAACACTAACTCGTTTCACAGGTGCCCTGACGTCACGTTTGCATGGTTGTCCGTTGACCGGAATGCCATCTTCCGTGCAGAACAGGATCGTACGGACAGATTGTATGGTTATACCGTGAATTAGACATAGCAAGGGGAAATAGCGATTTGTTGCGTTAATTTTTGACACCAATGTACATCGATCGACGGTTCCACATATATTGTGCCCGTTTCCACCTTCGTAAATCGTCATCAGGCATCATTATGCTCTGTTACTCTTTTAAACTGACTCCTATTTACCAGATAACGTGACTCATTAGGACCCTCAAAGGGACAAGCTGCAAATATTGGCGTAGGAAGCTCGGCTTGGCCTGAGTTACTGGACATTCTAGATATTTGTCGACCACGTACGCCACATGAATTCTATGATCAAAGTTATCCAGCTTCTACGCGAAGTGAAGCATTGAAAACACATCCAAGGCCCCTGTCTCATGGATCATCCAGGTTGCGCCCGCTGTTGCAAGCGGACGAAAAGACGAACACGATTGGTCAACGTATGGAATGCACGGAATTTCGGCTTGGAGTTATGATACTTCATTGCTTAAGTGTAAAAAGTAGATAATAAAAGTCTCATTGAACTCAAAGAATCAGTTCATCTCAGTCCATGTTCATTGCGAAATGTAAACGTGACGAAATGCCGCATCTCTTCAGTGACCAAGCAAGTTACAATAATTTTCGTCAGTAAGGAACTGAAACTCTATATCCGTAAACGATTTAGTCATTATTTGTGTCACATTTAAGTGGTAACAATACACTTTGTACAGCTGGTGTTAAAAGAGGACAGAACAATTCAAAATGCCATTTATACACTTACAAAGCAGTAATTTTTAATATTGCTTCCTGACATAATCAGGTTGGAGATAAGCGACTTATGAATTTTAAAAGTTGTTAAATTCTTATAAACAATTGTGTTTTGCAATATTAACCAATAAAGGATTGTTTATAAAAGTCCAATAATTTGTAATAAGTTTTAAATAACAAAATTTCATCGGTTAATATTTTTTCTGGTCTATTACAAGCATTTGATTGTTTAGATTATGGTACTAAGCTACAAAAACTTAAAGATTTATGGAATTTATGGTATTATAAGCCACTGGTCTGAAACACGCTTAAAAAATTATTTCAAAACGTAGTGTTCAAATAGTGCTGGAAGGGAAAAATATTAGTCAACGATGTGAAAAACATTTCAATTTACGGTCTTCTCTTATTCCTTGTATATGTGAATGACCGCTGGTGAAAAATATGAAGCAGGTTTGGTACTTTTTGCAGATGACGCAAACGTTAAGATTAATCTTGTTAAAGAGGCAGCGATAGACTAATAAGTTGATGTTTTTAAGAAAGAATCGTTGAATGGAGTAGGTGGTCGTTCCACTTCCGAGTGATCAGTCCTAGATATTTCACAGTCGTTACTGGATCCATTGACTAATAGCAGATGATGACATCAAACAATATCGTGTCTTTTCGCCCGAATTGTCTTAAATTTATGGGAACACTTTTCGAATGTTGTTTTCGAAAACTGCCCTGGACTTGCGGAGGGAAAAATTAGAACATAGTCCCAATTCTCGTGAGAAGATTTCGATGCTGTTAGTGTTCTGTATGAGGGCAGGCCTCTTATAGTCCACCGCTGAAAAACAGTCCCCTAGGAAACACAAAGCGTGACAATACAAAGAAACATCTGTCTCCATGATTACCAGGGGAATGATTTTATACAGTTAAAAACGAAACTCACAGACTTGCGTCCATAGAACCCAGACCGCCTATTAATGTATTCTCTTGGAGCACCAACTTCGCGCCATACCACAAATACACAGATCGATACTCGCCCTCATTTTACAAGCCCGGAGGATTCGGCTGAAATTATCGAGGATATCTTTTGCCGTGTAGCCCTTAATATGTTACTGCAACCGAGCTTGCAATGAATACAAACAATGAGGAATGTGCCTACATGAGATGAAAATGTGCCTACAATTTAGTTACTGTTTCATGGGCTATTCCCAAGATGCTCATCATAGATATCGATAAACCCGTACAGATAGAAAGGATCTGATTACTAATACAATAGAAAAAGACGGATGGGTGCGTCTGCATCAGGGAAGTAAAATTTTTCGTAAATAAATGTAAGATCAGAAATCCATACAGTTTTGCGTAAAGATAGAAACTCGGGTTCGAGTACCGGTCCGGCATAGAACTTCACTGTCGCCTTTCCGTTACACAGCTGATGGTTGTTCGTGTTCGCAATTGCAAATAAATATCATGTTTACAGTTTTTCTCAGCATCAACAAATGTCGGAGTCACAAACCAAACAACATATTTCGGGTGCATGACATCATGACATTCGCGTATTTTCTTGATAAAAAAACACACGCGCGCGCGCACACACACACACACACACACACACACACACACACACACACACACACTCACTCACTCGAGATTGCTGCTGTAAATCTGTGTACTTGGTTAATGTGTTGTGTCCACACACGCCTCGATTCATCCTTACCGCTGCGCATATACTTGTGCATCGTGTCATTTTCCACTACCTTTTTCTTATCTTTTCTGACCTTGTTTTTTTCCATTTCTATTTAAGCCTAATAGAACTGTTACGTTCGCCGCTTTAACTAATGCCTCTCGAAAACCACACCGTCTAGAAACTTCTACTGACCATCAAGTTGCTGAACAAATGAACCACTTGGACCGAGATCAGTATTGCACGATGGATGTAGCGAAAATTCTAGCTTGGAAGACCTCGACGATTCATGTGTAGTGTGCAGTAAACAAATTCCCACATACACAACGCCGTGCCGTTTGTTCTGAATCGACTGACCCAACTTAAGTACGACCTCACAATTCACAGGATCACTGACAGTTCACACTGGACTCCAAAACACAAGGAGGAGGTAACTTATAATTCTTTCCCTCGCAGTACTTCTTGACATGCAGTTTGAATTTATTTATTTTTAATATGGATATGTATCAGTAGAGCCATTTCCTTTATATATCAAGGAGAACAGTGACTTTTCATGTCATACAGACGATAGAAAAAAGTGCCTCCGTATTTGGTATCGTAATACTTATTCAATTCCTTTTCTTTAAAAGGACAGTAGCTATCGTAATATACGTCAGAAGTGATGAGAAGATACCTAGTTATTTATTCAAGCACGTGTGCCACTGATCCATCTTCTGTTACTTACTGTAGTGAATGCGAAAGTAAAACGGAGAGAATGTGACTGCGATGCAGCGGCCTTGCACAAACACGCAGAAGGCACCGCTAACAGCTTGTTGGTGCTCCGTGAAAATTCTTTCTCGAAGGGCGAGCGACGAACAAAGGGGATGTGTGGAGATGACTTACAGTGAAAAGGCTTATGATTGACCGAGGGGACTCAATGCCAGCTGTCTTTCTGCGCTAGGAAAACATGCTTTCAGTAACCCTGCGCTTTTTTGAGGATCGTAACGGTGCGAATTCCTTGATGCTTTTTTCTGAGTGCATCGTAGGAAGTTCTCAGAGGGGGGCGGGGGAGGGGGGGAAGATTGGAAAGGAACGTAAGATCACAGCTTAAATTGATATTTGGTCCATAAGGAACGGGATTTTGAGGGCTGCTACTTTTGATCAATACAAATAAAACAGTTTCTGCGTCAGTCACTTGTTTAACTTGTCACCAGGCTTGTCGACGGTTCACACAATCATCTTCAAGTAGAGAATTGCTTATTCACATGGCAGGTGGTGGTGAAGAGTACAGACATCTTTTCACAGTAGCACACCAAGAGCAGTACAGGTTATTTTGCGTCTTTCGCTAATGATAAAAATTATTGATTTAGAAATGGCACTTAAGAAGTTAAAACTTTTATCATTAGCAAAAGACACAAAATAACCAACACTGCCCTCGGTTTGCTTGTGAAAAGATCTCTGTACACTTCACCTACACCTGCCATGTAAATAAACAATTCTGCACCTGAAGATGATGGTGTGAATCATCGAAACGCGTAGTGGCAAAACAAACAAGTGACTGACGCAGCTGCGCGGGATTAGCCGAGCGGTCTGAGGAGCTGCAGTCATGGACTGTGCGGCTGGTCCCGGCGGAGGTTCGAGTCCTGCCTCCGGCATGGGTGTGTGTGTTTGTCCATAGGATAATTAAGGTTAAGTAGTGTGTAAGCTTAGGGACTGATGACCTTAGCAGTTAAGTCCCATAAGATTTCACACACATTCGAACATTTTGACTGACGCACATACTGTTTTATTTGTACAACTTAAAATGCTGCGACTGAAACGCGCATCAGTGACATTTATATTCTTTCTTGTCAGAAACATTTAGCTCCGTTCGAATCGTTAGCACTTTCGTAAATTTAGCGGTCCAGACGAAGATCGCACCAAACAGTGAGTAATAATGAACTTCGTGCAAAAGTAGAGAACAGACATTGCTGTTACGGTACCATGATTTCCGCACTTCACGTTTTACGTCTCGCTAAATAATCATTTAAATACGAATTATACACTTAATTTGTAGCAAGCCAGACTATTCGCAAAGACAAATATTCTGTACAATTTGTACTACAAACTACAAAAAAATATTTCGGTAAATCTTAACGTCAGTGTTCCAGAAGCAGAAGACAGCAACAAGAGCACTCACATGTTGAAAGTATGGACCTAGTTTCACTTAACTCTCCTTCTTCACAAAATAACTGCAATGAAAAAATACTTTATCCCATGAACCGTTTACCGCTTGCCGGTTCAAGTCATTGGTGAGACCTGACGAACACGCCAGCGCCATCTCCTCCCAGTGCACCCACTTGTGCCTTGTCTGTCCAGTCCAAACGCCCTGAGATTATTTAACGAGGGTTCTTGTTTTTCATTGGTTTGGCTCTGAGCGCTATGGGACTTAACATCTGAGGTCATCAGTCCACTAGAACTACTTAAACCTAACTAACCTAAAGACATCACACACATCCAAGCCCGAGGCAGGATTCGAACCTGCGACCGTAGCGGTCACGCGATTCTAGACTGAAGCGCCTAGAACCGCTCGGTCATAGCGGCCGGCTTTTTATTGTTTTAATAAACTGTTTTGATTATCAGTATTCTAACATGCTCATGGAGGATAGGACCAGAAACTTGGGTTACTAAAATCTTTATTTTCCCTCAATATCCGTCATAGTTGCGACAATAGCCATTTCTCTGTGGTAACTAAAATCATTCCACAGCTAAGACCGCGTAAATATTTCTTTACATAAAACAACAAGCTTCGACAGATTATGCTGTCATCTTCAGGTCTTAAAAAAATTCTTTGGTATGGAACGTGTTCATTTTACTTTGAACCTCACGCCAGGTTGTGATGTGGATAAAAATCAACACATTATAAAAGCTGTGTCATAAATGAAGTACTTGAAAACATAAAGCATCTTGTGCAAATGGCGTATAGTCAAACGTAAAATAAACATGTTTCATAACAAAAGACTTATTAGGACCTGATGATGACAGTAAAGCCTGTCTAAACCGGTTGTCTTTAAATAAAGATATTTTTATGGGATCCTGGCTGTTGAATGTGTTTACCAAGTAAACCAGATCGCTCCTTCGGTCTTCTTAAAATGAGAAAATTCAATCATTGGGGTGACAAGTTTTGGACAATCACGTGCAGTTTCTTTACGTCTAAGGCCATGGTCTGCATAGGGACGTGTTTGTCCAAAACTAGTCACCACAAAGAAATGACTGTTGAAGTAAATGTGATGCATATTGAAGGAAAATAAACATAATCGTGTATTCACCTCTGTCATTCCAATGGTTTGCACACAAGCAGAGAAGATGTGACATTCTGTTTGATTACCTATGATCATGTCTGGCAGCCAACAAACAAAAAATTCAATTAATTTTTCCCTATAAAACCGTTAAAAATTCCCATTCACCACACTTTAGCATCGAGCGTGGGCTCGGTATCAAGCAAGGCACGGCATTTTGGCGCCCAACTTGGGGCACAATATTACGCGACTTTCCACGAACGTAGTGACTATTTCGTAGAGTGCACAGCCTTCAGGGCACGCCGTTAGAACGCCAGAGCAACCGTCACCTTGTCTTTCGTTTGAGTCCCGAGCGCCTCGTCCGACAATCCTCTCCCTGTCCAATGCGCTCCCAGCAAACATCTCCCAGCAGTTGGTTCCGTGAATTCGCGGACTCGGGCGTGGTATAGCGTGCCGTTACCAGAAGCGTCTTGCCCCTCCAAGGTCGTTAAACCCCCGCATTCTGCCGCTACAGCCGATCCGAGCCGGCCACAGAAAAACGCTGACGTCACCCAAAACTGCGGAAGAGAACATCTCTTGGAGAGAACGCACTGTATACGGCGATACCTGTAATTATGTTTACGAAGGAAGAGAGAGGTTTTTGTAAGTCCCTGGTATCTCCTACTCACGTCAGAGTGGAGGTAAAAGCTCCACAGTGACCCCCTCAGCGTTTATCCTGACAGTTTATTCGCAAACGGCTGTCTTCTACTGTACATGATTTGTGAGCTAATCCATATAATGTACTGAAAAATCTGCTGAATATAGGGGGCCGAGAAAAAACGTCGGAATGTGGGATCAAATATCCATCTTATGACTTGCGTTGTATCCTCGGCAATGTGGACTGTGGATCCATTTCATTAGAAACTCCCTTTTCGATGTGCCGTAGTCTACGAAAAGCGTGGGACAACAAACTGCTCAAAATAGCAAAGTTAGGGCAATAGAGTGTTTTGTGGAGTTACTTGTTTATCCGCAGTACAGTCCAAATGTATACGTGCGTAGATCGCTTATTATTGCTACAACACAGACAAAAGCAGACATTTTATATCGTGATTTTGTAGAGGTGGAATTTCGACTGGCCATGCAAAATTTGCTGTACCTACGAGACAGGATCGGTGTTGCATCATGGCGTGTGGTAAAGCGTCAAATAGTCTCAGAAACTGTATTGCCCACTTGCTCATCACTTCCTTAAGTAGCTTTGGCTCCGGGACAGACTGCTTATTATTAATTTGTATCCTGCCCATTTGTACGAAATGATTTGGCCTTACAAACTATAGCACTTATTATGCGTAATTGTGGACTCTTTGACTGTAAAGTTGATACACGTGAACTGTGGGCACAGTATGTATCTAAAAATGAGGGTGCAAACCCTCATCGGTACTACTTAACATTGTGACAGTTAACGTTTTTCATGTAATGTTTATTCTAAAGAAATGCTCTTTAGCAAAACAAAGAGTCCTACACTCCATTGGGATCCCTGCATCCCAGGTTGATGGCTAAACTGCAGCTACATCTTGTGGAACTGAAGCAGTCTGGCTTTGGTAGCTTTTTCGGGTCTGTGAGGCCATACTATTAGCAGAGGTTCCAACAGCTGTAGTCGAGCGCGTGGTGGATAATTGACAAAGCGAAAAGGACTATCTAAGTGCTCCGTTATATCTGGAATAGATTTAAGAACGATTCTGCGGGCTGTGGATGAGAGAGGGGGGGCAAACAGTACTTCGAAAACCTGATCGTGCTCTTCCAGATAATCTTGGTGAAATAGCACGACTTCGAGTAGATATCATAATGTAAGGGACTCGTGTGACCTTTGAGGCTGAAATCGTAACCAGATCAGTGAAGAATACCTTCCATGTTGATTAATGGTTCAAATGGCTGTGAGCACTATGGGACTGAACTTCTGAGGTCATCGGTCCCCTAGAACTTAGAACTACTTGAACCTAGCTAACCGAAGGACATCACACACATCTACGCCCCAGGCAGGATACGAACCTGCGACCGGAGTGGTCGCACGGTTCCAGACTGAAGCGCCTAGAACCGCTCGGCCACACCGGCCGGCATGCGGATTAATGTTCCTAGCGAATGATATATACAACAGTCCTTGGACCATTACGCAGTCGCCACGCCACTGCCTTTGTTTCAGCCAGCAGTCTTCCCTGGTGTCCTTATTCTGTCTCCAGTCACGCTAACGCCCATCTGTCATATGAATCGAAAAACCTGGAAACGCTATCCTTTGCCAATCATATCAGCCATTTTCTCCATTGCCAAGGAAATTCAAATCTTACCCCTCACAGCACCGAGTTTTCGTATGAATGCAAGCGCCATCCTCTTGGTAGGGTGCTTCAAATACTGTAGCACATTCTAATGAGCGAAACAGGTTGGATCACATTTTCTTGACTGTTATTTATTGTTTCGGCCGAATTAGGCCATTTCTGATTTGATAATAAAATATTGAACTGTTGCTATCAGCTGGTATGTATCGTTACCAAAACAGCACAACTTGTTAAACCGCGAGAGACCGTTTACCAAAGTCTTCGTTATTACAGTCACAATCGCACACTAGTTGTATGGTGTGTACAACCATGACTCAAAAGAAACAAGACTGATTTACGTTACTGACAAATTATTTGTTGCGGCGCATTAGTGTTCTCATACAGTAACAAGTTTTATCAAAATCAGTGTAATGTTTGGTCGTGGGCGCTACAGACGAGAGTTCTTGGATGTCGCCGTAAGACGTCATGTAGAAAGTCCGATCCCAAAGCAAAAAGAGGGTGCCAATTTAAGTAGTTACGAAATACACATGTTGTCTTAATGTAGGATCCATTGGAATCTGCACACATTTGGACCGGTTTCTTCTACTGCTACAAATATTATTGCATTTTGTTTCCGGTAGAGACTCCGCCATTTTGTCTTAATATGGGCCACCAGAATATGTCGAAAGTAAACTGCTCGTCTACTGCCGCTAATATGCCGCGACAATTAAGCTCCTTGATTATATGTACTCCTTTTTTGTCAGGTCTGCGAGCATGTAGTGCACGGGTGTGACTGCATTGAAGAAGACTTTAAACAACGAATTATTCTGACAGACACTGCTGTGAAACCTCCTAGCAGATTTAAGCTGCATGCCGGACAAGAACTCGAACTCGGGACCTTGCCTTTTCATGGTCGATGCCCTTCTGACTGAACTACCCGGGAACGACTTGTCACCCTACTTCACAGCTTTACTTCTGCTAGACGAGCTCTCCTATCGGTCCAGTACACAGTTTTAATCTGCCAGCAAGTTTCAAAACAGCAGGCACTACGCTACTGATCGAAAGAATCATTCCGGAGACAATAGTCTTTTCGCCGTTTTGATTAAATTGTTCAGTGGCATGATTCACCTTGGCCTGCTCGCAACACCATTATCTTCATCCACATACGACGTCAATGACAAGTCGATGGGCCACAAACCCACGTGAGCAGTTGACGCCCCCCACCGCCACCTCTCCCTCCCCCGTTTTTAGAATACGATCATCCAAGCCTGGAGTGGCCGAGCGGTTCTAGGCGCTACAGTCTGGAACCGAGCGACTGCTACGGTAGCAGGTTCGAATCCTGCCTCGGGCATGGACGTGTGTGATGTCCTTAGGTTAGTTAGGTTTAAGTAGTTCTAAGTTCTAGGGGACTGATGACCTCAGAAGTTAAGTCCCATTGTGCTCAGAGCCATTTGAACCAGAGCGATCCAAGCCTTTTCGTACTACCTATAAAGCGATTCCTTTGCCCGATGACAGCAGTGGCAGGTGACTTCTGGTGCAAATATTTCTGCGGAAGCCGAGACACTTGAGGCAGTTTTTCGCTTTCATATCCGTTGGCTTCAACATCTCACAACCAAACTTAGTCCAGCAACCTGGACATCGAGCTAAGCTACAGATCAGTCTCACAACAACAACGCTTTTTACTTTCACATTCGTCGTCTCCACTAACTCACAAATAGACTGTCACATTCCAGACAACACGTATGAAGCACGAGTAGACCAACCTGAGGATGGCGAAGACAAAATAAATTATCTTTAAAAGAGTGATTGGACGCAGTTTTTTCAACTTTTCAAAGTTTATCAAAAATAATTCCCAGCAACCCGTGTCGTACACTACAGCACGCTGAGCTACACTGCTCGATAGGAAACAAATTCTTTGTGCCATCTTTTTCTTCATGTGCGGTACCAAAACCGTATATGTGTTGAAGGACACTGTAACGGTCCCACATCGGTTGTTGTTTACAACTATTTGCTTTATTTAATTTCACATGATTGGGCAAATTTACAACATCTATTACTGCATTCAGTAAACATTTTTTAAAACTTTCTGGCAGCTTATAACTGTATGCTGGACCGGGACTCGAACCCAAGACCTTTGTCTTGTAGGAAATTTCATATCAGCACACACTCCGCTGTAGAGTGAAAATTCATTCTGGAAACAATCCACTGTGCGGTGGCCAAGGCAAGTATTCGCGATATTCTTTCTTCCAGGAGTGCTAGTCCTAGTTTCGCAGAACCTCCTTCAAGTTTGGAACATAGGAGACGACGTGCTAGTGGAAGTAGAGCTGTGAGGACGGGTCGGGAGTCATGAGGTGGAGCACGTGCCCTCGAAAGGCAAAGGTCCTTGATTCGAGTCCCTGTCCGGCTCTTAGTTTTAATCTGCCAAGAAGTTTCATATCACCGCACACCGTCAGCGCACATCCCGCTGCAGAGTGAAAATTAGTTCTGGATACCGTTTTAAATTTGACGCATGCACGTATACGTGCTCGCTGTTATGTCAGCTGCTAAATAGTCGGGTACATTACTACATATTCTACATCTACATCCATACTCCGCAAGCCACATGACGGTGTGTGGCGGTGGGTACTTTGAGTACCTCTATCGGTTCTCCCTTCTATTCCAGTCTCGTATTGTTCGTGGAAAGAAAGATTGTCGGTATGCTTCTGTGTGGGCTCTAATCTCTCTGATTTTATCCTCATGGTCTCTTCGCAAGATATACGTAGGAGGGAGCAATATACTGCTTGACTCCTCGGTGAATGTATGTTCTCAAAACTTCAACAAAAGCCCGTACCGAGCTACTGAGCGTCTCTCCTACAGAGTCTTCCACTGGAGTTTATCTATCAACTCCGTAACGCTTTCGCGATTACTAAATGATCCTGTAACGAAGCGCGCTGCTCTCCGTTGGATATTCTCTATCTCATCTATCAACCCTATGTGGTACGGATCCCACACTGCTGAGCAATATTCAAGCAGTGGGCGAATAAGTGTACTGTAACCTACTTCCTTTGTTTTCGGATTGCATTTACCCTGGATTCTTCCAATGAATCTTAGTCTGGCATCTGCTTTACCGACGATCAACTTTATATGTTCATTCCATTTTAAATCACTCCTAATGCGTACTCCCAGATAATTTATGGAATTAACTGCTTCCAGTTGCTGACCTGCTATATTGTAGCTAAATGATAAAGGACCTTTCTTTCTATGTATTCGCAGCACATTAGTCTTGTCTACATTGAGATTCAATTGCCATTCCCTGCACCATGCGTCAATTCGTTGCAGATCCTCCTGCATTTCAGTACAATTTTCCATTGTTACAACCTCTCGATATACTACAGCATCATCCGCAAAAAGCCTCAGTGAACTTCCGATGTCATCCACAAGGTTATTTCTGTATATAGTGAATAGCAACGGTCCTACGACACTCCCCTGCGGCGCACCTGAAATCACTCTTACTTCGGAAGACTTTTCTCCATTTAGAACGTCATGCTGCGTCCTCTTATCCAGGAACTCTTGGCGCCTACAGCACTTGAGAATGGCCTGTAATTCCGAAATTGGCCAGCTGTGCGAAATTAAATAGAGTAAGTACCTGTAACCAATGACCGATGTGGAACCATAACAACAAGCTTCCTCAAATTCTTTGTGTAACTGTAGCGAGTAGCTGGTTATGCCAGAATGAGCCGCCGGCTTTGCAAAAATGTTTCCTCGCAGAAGTCTCACGCCACACCTCCCAACCCCGAAACAACCTGCCGCCTATCCAGTCTATTAGGTTGGTGCATAAGTTAGTAGTGTCCTTGTTTTGCATGTTGCTATTCAGGTTGCTACGGGTTTATTTATAGATTGCAATTTTTATTTGTAGCCCTCTGTTGCTACTTGAGTTTACATATTGTCATTTTGTCATTTGGAAATTGTGAGTGGAGCTGTGGACGATAGAATGAGAACGAAGTCGAGACATCGGAACATTTCCTACATATTCTTCTGTTTCATTCCAATAGAGCGGTGACAGCAGCAGAGACAGCCAAACACATCTGCGACATGCATGGGGATGATTCCACTGGGCCGGCCGGCGTGGCCGTGCGGTTCTAGGCGCTACAGTTTGGAGACACGAGACCGCTAAGGTCACAGGTTCGAATTCTGCCTCGGGCATGGATGTGTGTGATGTCCTTAGGTTAGTTAGGTTTAAGTAGTTCTGAGTCTAGGGGACTGATGACCACAGCTGTTAAGTCCCATAGTGCTCAGAGCCATTTGAACCATTTGATGGCACTGGACGGAGCACGACAAGAAGATGGTTTTCTCGTTTTAAGGAGGATCGTTTTGACATTAATGACTCTCCACGTTCAGGAAGACATTCGGTGTTTGATGAAGATTGTTTAAACGTATCAGTGCACAAAGATCCACGACAATGTACTCTACAACTGACAAAGGTGATGAACTATGATCAAATGGTTCAAATGGCTCTGAGCACTATGGGACTTAACTGCTGAGGTCATCAGTCCCCTAGACTTAGAACTATTTAAACCTAGCTAACCTAAGGCAGGATTCGAACCTGCGACCGTAGCGGTTGCGCGGCTCCAGACTGTA
This sequence comes from Schistocerca americana, assembly GCF_021461395.2. Taxonomy (NCBI): domain Eukaryota; kingdom Metazoa; phylum Arthropoda; class Insecta; order Orthoptera; family Acrididae; genus Schistocerca; species Schistocerca americana. Next base: position 175,440,766 of record NC_060123.1, read on the forward strand.
GCGCCTAGAACCGCACGGCCACTCCGGTCGGCTGCATCTTTACATTATTTGTGGCACGTGTCTGTGCCTCATGACTACCGGAGTGAATCTTTTAATACTGAATACTGGCAAACACATCCTGCCACAGACAACATGACTGTACATCTCGACAGCCTAATTCAGAGTGACGAACAGGAACTTAAATAAAAACTGGAAACACATCCTACGACAGACAACATGTCTGTTCTTCACGACTGCCTAATCCAGAGTGACGAACAGCCCGAAACACTTCGCGCGCAATATCAGAAAAGGCGTGACCCGAACGCTTCCGAAGTGCTTCGTCTGCAATTTCGTCAGTCTTTTGTTTTTGATTTAAATTGTTTTTAATAATTCTAAAATGACTGATTGATAGTCAGCTGTTGAGAGATATTTATATTAAGAAGTGAAGTCATTCCAATGAGTAGTTTAACTAATAATAATAACTATACTTTAACGTTTTGGCGCCCTTGCTCCGAACACAGCAGCCAATCACAGAGCAGTAGCATTATGCAGGCGGTCTTTCTCACGGGAATGGTACCGAATCTGTCAGAGGTACCTCACACCACATTTCGTCATCTATATACTTCTTGCATCTCCAATGCTCTGGGAACAGCTTCTTGGAGCCTAATATGATGGCTGACTAAGCCAGAAATATTACAGGAAGAATAGGTTATTGATGACTGAAGTTTTTTTATTTTAATTTCTTTTAAATTCTTTATTTCCATTCATAATAATTATACAAGAATAACCCACCACCTTAGTGATTAGTGGGTCTTAATATTCTACAGTGTTATTTATAATTGCAGCTACTACATATTAAATTTGCAAGACTACAGACAGTATTACTTGGGTTAATGGGCAGACTATTTCTAGTGTTAGCATTACTGTCTAATAACTACTGGTGATTTGTGTTAACTGCCTGCAGCGTTACATGTGTGCCAGTGTCAGTATAAACCTACTTGAGTGCCTGGCTCATATAGCTAAACCCTATGAGCGTGCCCCTGGCACGAGGCAGGAAAGGAGTTTATTGTCGCTGCAGTTTCCTAATCTACTATCCTATTCTATTCTACTAAAACTACTAACTAATCTACGTCATAATGGTTGCATATGTCAAGTCCGTGAAATAGATCACCCCAGTCCCCCTAGTCCTGCACGTGGCGGATTCCAACTGTTTAGTCGACCTATCCACGAACAGGCGGTACGGAATCGGAGTGCCGGGCTCGATTGGTGATTAGCAACTAGTCACGAAAGTCTCTCAAGAATATTGTCAATACTTTTCGTGATACCTCGTTGGCTAGTGTATTCAGTGTTTGAAAGGTCTCTTCTTGTCTCAGTACGTAGTAAGTATTGTTACTCGGCAGTTGTTGTAGTGCAGCTGCTACATCAACGAAAAGAGGGCACTCGTAAACCACATGGTCAGGAGTACCCTCTGATGCGCCACAGTCACACGTGGGCGACGCCCTCTTCCCAAACCGACATAGATATGTCGGATAGGGGCCATGACCAGTGAGGAAGTGAACAATCCCCGGGTCGGCTCAAAATATTTAATTCCCATTCTTTCCCTTACATTTGGTAGGAACTGAAAAGTCCTTGTGCCAGTTTCGTCCATCTCCCATAACTCCTGCCATAAATCTTCACCCCTCCTCCTTATCTCACCCTTATCCCTAACTGGTGCTCCCATAATTTCTTCTATTTTTGTAATGTTGTCTTTCTTAGCCCAGTACCATGCGGCCTGCTCTCTTATTTTTATGTCCAGCGGACAGAGTCCTATTATGACTAACAGGGTTCCCCCTGGGGATGTTCTATAAGCCCCCACAGATCTTAGTAACATGTACCTTTGTACCCTTCTCACTGTAAAGTTTCTGTTATGTTTGTTTATCGTGTTTATTAAAATGTGGAAAAACTTATGCACCAACCCAATACTCACTTCGTTGGAACACTTCCTCACGGCAGACATTTTGTGTGTGTGTGTGTGTGTGTGTGTGTGTGTGTGTGTGTGTCTCGGACGCGGTCATAATGATCTGACGTGACAGCGAATTTCACGCTGTTCATATCGCGATTCCAGAAATGGTTGCAGCCTTGTCAGAGAGAATTCCACAGCCGAAGGCGTAGCGGTCGACAGGTACACAAAGCGAGCACCATTCACGCCCAGGCGAGGCGAAAGGAACCTCTCGCTCGCCGGCGAGACGCAAAGACGCAGCAGCAGCAGCAAGGAGCGGGCAGTAGGCCCTTGTAGGGCGAGGTGACTGGTATCGCGGAGCGACCTCGGCCCGTGGCAGCTGGACAGGCAAATCAAAGCAGGCCCCTCGTGATCACGGTGCGCCGTGCGCCGTCGAAAGCCCGAGCCACCTGCGGCCCGTGACTCGCTAGAGCGGCGATCCCTCGAAGGCTGCCCTGCCGGGGCTTTCTCCTACTTTATGGCAGCCGGTAATCGCCCGCCACAAACGGCTGACAACTACAGTCGTTACCGTCGAAAAATTATTCCCCACGCCACGCGAGGGAAAGGAGCGCGGCCTGCTGCAGGAACATATATATGTATAGGGGAACCAAAACGCTCACGTTGCGCGTGACGTAAGCTTGCGTACGCTGTAAATACCTTTTGTGCTGTTCGCCACAATTAATTACTCCCTGGAATTATTCTCATTCACGAAGCGCTATTGTGTGGACTTTTCTCCAATATAAATCAGCGGGCAATTTGTAAAGCGTATACGCCGTAATTTTGTAGGTCGCCAATCCTGTTTTCATAGGGCGTTGGACGCGTGTTTCGATGCTTGTATCCAAGTTCTTGCCGTTTCAGCTAACAGTCAGAAAAAACTTTCTGTAATGTACCGTAAAGGGTATCTTTCACTGCAGTGTAGGAAGAAGTGGGGTAGCTGAGTGACTGCAGGGGGATTTCTGTTTGATGTGATGAATGACAGATTGCTCTAAATGTAGAAAACTGGAAGTTAATGCGGATGAGTAGCAGAAACATTCCTGCAATATTCGAATACGGTAATGGCGGTGTTCTGCTTGACAAAGTCACACCAGTTAAATATCGAGGCGTAACGCTGTAAAGCGACTTGAACTGGAATTGGCACGTAAGGTCGGCAGTGGGAAAGGCGAATGGTGGACTTCGGTCTTCAGACATAGAAAACGCATTTGACGGTGTCTGGCACGACTGACTAATTTACAGTGTCCACCAGTACGACTGCCCACAACATCTCTTGAATATGGTGAACTCATTTTCACGCAATAGGAAATTTTATGTTAACCTAGATAGACTTAAGAGTAGTGTTAAGTTAATTGAGTTGTAAAACCCCCAGGGATCTGTTCTGGGTCCACCCTGTACAGCATTCTTTACGAACGACATTCTACGAGATACGAGACAGCGTTCGGAACCCCAGTTACATAGTCGTGAGTATCAAACGATATCTCGACTAGATTACACAGTGATGTAATTTCTACAAAATTAAAATCAATCCGACCAAGTGCAATGCCATAATGTTCACAATCACGAGACCTCCAAACTGTCAAATCTATATCGACGGTAGAGGCATCCCCTGGTGCAACACGTTCAAATAGCTAGGTCTGAAATTTGATTTAAAAAAACTCTTGTGGAGTGCACACATATTCGATGTCTGTAATTGGGGTTCGGGTAGACTGAGTTATACCCAATGCTCAGAGGCAATGGCTGCCCATCCAAGTCATGTTACGTATGTATGTAGATGTAGATAATTGGGTCTAATGTGACAGAGAGAAGGGAATCTTGAGTACGACAAGCTAAACTTTCTACACTTCGAACTGCCTGGTAGATCACAACTGTATGGCGGACTGACACTCGAAGCTGGGACCTTTGCCTTTCATGAGCGATTGCTCTCCCGACTTAGATATCCAAACACTACTCACGACCTGTCCTCACAGCCTTATATCCTCCAGTACCTCTTCTTCTAGCTTCCAGTCTCCGCAGTTCTCCTGTACACCTTGCGGAACTAGCACTCCCGGAAGAAACGATATGGCGGGGACACGGGTTAGCCACAGCCAAGGGGATGGTTTGTAGAATGAATTTTCACTCCGCAGTGGAATGCTCACTGATTTTAAGCTTTCTGCCAGAGTATACTTTTCCAGAATAACGTCATGAACAGTTCTTTCATTTATTCCTATCCCGTGTTCGCTTTTCAGTTACGTACATCTCTCGACGTTTACGAAATATTCGCCTTTCAGACAACAAGTACCGCAGACGCTGTAACACTTTTTTGGATCTTTTCTCCCTCCCCCCCCCCCCTCTCCCCTTATGGAAAGTTATCACGTTTCCCTGTTATTTTTTACAAACATCAGTTAGCTTCACCAGTCTGCAAGTTATTGTATATGGCTGATTCTTATGAACAGTTGTTGTTGTTGTTGTTGTTGTTGTGGTCTTCAGTCCAGGGACTGGTTTGATGCAGCTCTCCATGCTACTCTATCCTGTGCAAGCCTCAGCATATCCCAGTACCTGCTACAGCCTACATCCTTCTGAATCTGCTTAGTGTATTCATCTCTTGCTCTCCCTCTACGATTTTTACCCTCCATGCTGCCCTCCAGTGCTAAATTGGTGATCCCTTGATGCCTCAGAACATGTCCTACCAACCGATCCCTTCTTCTAGTCAAGTTGTGCCACAAATTCCTCTTCTCCCCAATTCTATTCAATACCTCCTCATTATCTATGTGATCTACCCATCTAATCTTCAGCATTATTCTGTAGCAACACATTTCGAAAGCTTCTATTCTCTTCGTGTCTAAACTATTTATCGTCCATGTTTCACTTCCATACATGGCTACACTCCATGCAAATACTTTCAGAAACGACTTCCTGACACTTAAATCTATACTCTCTTCTTCAGAAACGTTTTCCTTGCAATATAAAGTAATTATATGAAACATATTATCTGATGAAATTATAGTTTAGTACGCATGTATGACTCTGATGGCGGTGCAACATTACACTTCCATAGGCGGGAGCTACGAACTGGTGTACTAACGATGTTTGTATCTTTTCATACTTGCAGATAACGAATATATGAAAACCTCTTATCCCGAGCCGCAGTCCGTGGTCCTTATACTGAGCGACACTTGCGAGTAAGTCCGCTTGGATAACACACTGAAAGAAAAAGTTGGTGAACTCGAACGGTGGATGTCTGGAGCACGCTGCTGCTCTCAGAACAAAGGAGAATTTACTAAAGATGTTTGCTTGGAACTGTTGGATGGATATAAAATTATACCGAGAATATTTAACTGTTCTTTAAATTTCGTGCTAGTTATATGGATCTACATCTGCATCATACTCCGGAAGCCACCTAATGGTGTGGCGGTACCACTATCTAATCCCTCCAACTCCGTTTCACTCACGAATAGTGCGTGGGAAGCATCTGTATTGGGTCTCATTTCTCGAATTTTCTCCTCGTGGTCAATACGCGAGATGTACGTGGGGGGAAGTAATATCTTGTCCGACTCCTCCTGTCCCGAAACTTCAATAGTAACTGTCTCCGTGATGCACAATGCCTCTCTTGTAGCATCTGCCAGTGGAGCTTGTTTTGCATCTCCGTAACGCTCTCTCGCCAGTTAAACGATCCCGATATTAACGAACTAGATAGAAAATAACGTTAACTGACCGTAGTTAAGCGGTGGGCATGTTCACTAACCAGCGAATGTTGTTATAATAATTTGACTCTGTTAAATTGACTTTAGTGCGACCATTAAATTTTACCTATTTGTGAACAGTAAAAGAATATCTGTTGCGAAGCATTTTTGTATTTGAGTATATATAATCTCGTAATGGTCTTATGTGATTGAAAGCAGACTAGGATTGTAACTGCCTTGCTTGATTGTTTTCAGTACAGGGACTATTTAAACGAAATTAGATTTCTTAAACTTACATCAATAGCTTAGCCTTATTATTACTGACATTCAAACTGAGAAACTAAACACATATGACACTAAGGAGCTGAACAGATACGACACTACGACCAACGAGGTGTTAATTAGTGCTGTGTACGAACTGTTGTATGTCCCACTAACCCAAATTTAATCCGGTATATCTTAGGCAGATACTTGAATGAAAAAGAAAAAAATTCACAAAAGTTGTCCATTGAAGCTGCTTGCTGTAATCAGACCTTCGTCTCCCTCTACAATCTTACCGATCCTTGATGCCTCGGAAACTGTCTGATCAACCGATCCTATCTTTTGTGTAGTTGTGCATAAATTACTTTTTTCCCCAGTTCGATTTAGTACTTCTTAATCCAGTCAACCATCTAATCTTAAACATTCTGCTTTAGCTCCTAATTTCAAACGCTGCTATTCTCGTCTTGTCTTGAACTATTAATCGCCCAAGTTTCGATTTCATACAAGGTCACACTTCAGACAAATACTCTGCTGACACTTAAATCCCATGTACTTCAGCTATCTTCCATTACTTAGCTGCCAAAATAGCATATTTCGTCAGGGGCTTCTAGTGTCGCATTTCCTAATCTAATTACCCCCGCAACGCCTAATTAGATTCGACTTCACGCCACTGCTCTTTATTTTACTTTTCTTGGCGTTCATCTTACGACCGACGCATTTTCAGGACATTGTCCAACCTGTTCAACTGATTCACGAAGTCTTTTGCAGTCTCTGACAAAACTACAACCTTATCGGAGGAGCTTACGCACCCTCTTCACTCAAACTTCTGTTATCTGGTCAGACCATCAACCAGTAAATTACAATTTCCAGACCCGGTGTCTTCACCTACCTGGCCGCGACAATGCAGCAGCCGCCCATATGCCTGAGAGATGCCCATACATGTGGTGGAAGCGTGACTTCATTTCGGTTACCCTTTCGTGAGGTTTTAGCTTAACTCTCATCGCAGATGTCTTCCCCCGGGTGTTCCACGACTTATCTTACGCATTTCTTCAGTAAGGAGGATACCCAAGAGCGTGTCCTAGCCTAGAACACGCTCTTGGGTAGCAATCCTCCTTATTGAAGTACTCGGACGTTCGTGTACAAAGCGTAACATCCTTTCTTCAACAACCGATGTTAATGGATCTGGGTCGACCTTCTCGTACATGGCTTGCGAAACTCCCGGTTTCTCTAAGGCTCTGATGTCCCTGGCTAAACCTACGCCTGTCGGGCTGCCTGCGGAGAGGAAAAGCTTCTTCATACAACCGTGCAACTTCAAAGGCACTGCCATTCGCTTTGTCACACATGAAGTGCACGTCAATGTTCTCTTCATTGGTTTGACCTCCGTCCGTGGTGCCTTCACGTTCGTAACTGATTGTGAGGTCGGTACGGCACAGTGAACGGAGGGGGAAGGGAAGCAGTTGCGCATGTGGAAACAAACAGATAGTCGATCCCAAACCTTGAGATACCAACGTAAATACCAAGATATCCAGGGACGTTTACAGTTGGTTCCCAACTGGAATTAGTGCGATACCTCGGCAACGGTTGATTTGCGGGACTCATTTTTATTGGAGTTTTTTAGCTATATTTGGCCTGTACTTTCCAAGTGTGGGTTATTGAGCATCACTTCTGAAACACTGCAGGCGCCGGCGCCTGTAACTTCGACGCTCTGTAGCGTCGCTGCATGATGTTCCCGGGCATGGGTCCCTATGTAAAACTTGATCTATTGACTCCCCTCTACAACTTACAGAAGTGTGTAACGAATTGTGGAACACCTGTATGTACCCATACGATCGGAAAAGGTAGATTTTTTGGGTCTTCATTATGAAGTAAAATTTTTCGCAAATAAATTTAAGATGAGAAATGTTTACAAAGTTCCAGCATCAAAACTGTCTGCAATCACAAGCCGCGCTTCTGGCGAAGTGCAGTGAGGGCAAGCTGCCTGCCTCGTGCAGCCGTGGACCTTAGCATTTAGAAGGCACCCGATGCTCCCTACAGCAATGTTCCTGATAGTTTCAGGTATTTCCGAAGGCTCTGCCGGTGTTTCTTCTCACTCGACAGCGAAACTGAGCTTTGATTTCAGAACCAGGCGCCTTTCGCCTCAAGCCTTTGAAGGATCATTGTTCGACTTCATAACTTTACTATTATCATTGATTCACCAGGATAAGTACGTTTCATAAATCTAGAACGGAAATCAGGACGCGCTTCTAATTATATAACGTTGTTAGTTGTACCACAACAGTATAAATTGCAGTGTCTTCATTACAACGCGTTTTGACCTTTAATGCTACATTATCACATACACATTTTCTATAGCCTTTGTTTTATAATTTGTTTGATGCATGTTATTGTGGCGTTTCTACGTGCAGCACTGTTTTCCGTCGACACACGCACACACACACACACACACACACACACACACACACACACACACACACACACACACACTCACTCAGACACACACAAACGACATATTTGTAGACATTCGCTCATACAGCAGGTCATTACAGCCAGTACAAAACTGTGCTTTCCGTCGGCAAAACACAAGAACATCTCCGACACATAGCTAGAGACACAGAATACTTCTATTGACGAAGCTACATTGTGGACAACTACGATGTAGGAGCCTACTATTCGTTGGTTTCGTGTTATTGTTTTACAGGCGCAGTAACCTCAAAAATGCTTGTTTCCTTGTCTTCTGTAAACCTCTAAAAGACAGCTACGTCACATCCCCATTTCCTCCACCACAGAGAAATGCAGTAAATATTGCTGCAAATGTACAACCGACAGATGTGGACGCGAACTGCGTCTAGTCTCTTCTTCTGGAAATACAGTGGGAAATTCGTTAAAGTAATATTCCGTAAAAGTAATATGGGATTTCGTTTGTACAATGCCCCAAAATAATTAACGCCCGTGAAATAGTGTGTAACGCCCCAATATTAGAGCCAAAATGGGGAATAACGGACCTACGGATAATGCATTGTTTTGAAATCTCATCGAATTTCCTGTCCTCGGTCCAAGGACAGTACAATGTAAACCGTGTCTGTTGGAAGTAACCATATCCCTGCTAGAAGTATGCTATTCAAGTGGGATAAATCCGCGTAAACATAATTCTTCAGTTTTAATAGCACGTTTATCTGACGCGATAATTTTCTTTCACTCTGGACATCCAGTTTTTGTTGACTTCAGGCCGGTAAGATAAACGTCAGTCGTATACTTTTTCATGGCCTCCGCCGTGCAGTAGCGTGAAAGGTCAAAGAACACGAATAATGTGTTTGTGTTGCGAGTAGCTATGGGCTGATCTGTGAATGGTTGCGAAGGTGCGCTGTAACCGGACGTGGTCTGGTTGTTTGTAGTACTTTGTGCACAGTACTGATGACGCTAGACTGTAGCTACCGCAGACCGCACTTGGTGCGCTAACGGATAAAAAAATTTCCTTCTGTAATACGTACCACTTCTGTCTGGAATATAGTGATCGCTGCGACAGCTTTCTCCCAAATAATTAATCAGTATCGTAATGTGGGAATGCCTAGATTGGTCATTTAAGGTACCATTGGATATACAGATGAAACCACGCAACACGCGAGACCTTCAGATGACTTTTCCTCATTGTTAGATGTGGACTTTTGAGAGGGAAAGCGTACCTCCAGATATTGTAAGAAGTAAGGAAGAACTGTTGCCATGTAGGGATTTAGGACTTGAGCAGAATTTATTGCGCAGGAAGAGGGTGGACTGGGTCTTTAATTTCAGATGGGGCAGGTGAAGTAAATTAGTTTGTTTCTGAGCAACATCAAGGAAGTTTTGGACCCTGAAATGCTGCCTTTCTGCAGCTACCTTTCAGTAATAGATTGTTCCTCGGCATGTAGCACAGAACGCTTAAAATGGCACCTCAGTTCCTTTCTTTGGCACACTTCCACAAAAAGTCTGGAGGATACTGCTCTTCCAGTAGACACTGTACGTGAACATCGGACTCAGCTAGAAGCCGTGCCCCCTCTGGGACAATGTAGTCTGCAACATTCGCTGCACTAGTCTGAACTACATTCATGTTTAGAAAAAACAGAACACGAACTACTAGATATGGGACGTTCATATTCACATAACGTGAATATTAGTACGTTCTGCAGAAATGATTATCATTTCAGTCACCTAGTTTCAGCTTGTGTCCTGTTTCCTAGTAGGCCCAGGGTACGCCAAGGGTCCTGATAACTTGTTGCGAGCGTGATGGAATCGACGCGTATAAGGCGCAAATGGCAGTCTCTGGTATAGCCATCCATCCTGCATTCACCTGGTTCCAAAGTTCATCTATGGGGGTTGGTACTCAGTCACGCGCTGCACCCCTCGTTTCACCATGCCCCACACGTTTTCGATTGGCGACAGGTCTGATGATCTCGTGTGCCAGGGCAAAAGGCTGTAGTACTGTGACACCATGAAGACACGTGTCGTGCAGCAACATGTGGTCGTGCATTGTCTTGCTGAAAAATGGCATCTGGGGTGTTGTGCAGAAACGTTATGGCTACGGGTCGCAGGATGTCATTCACGTAGGTCACACTAGTCACAGTGCCCTGGACATGCACCACCTGCTGGCAGAAGTAAAGCTGTGAGTACCGGGCGTGAGTCGTGCTTCGGTAGCTCAGATGGTAGAGCACTTGCCCGCGAAAGGCAAAGGTCCCGAGTTCGAGTCTCGGTCGGGCACACAGTTTTAATCTGCCAGGAAGTTTCATATCAGCGCACACTCCGCTGCAGAGTGAAAATCTCATTCTGCTATTTGTGGTTTTACCTAATAGCGCCCCACATCATAAGGCCTTGAGATGGCGCTGTATCTGTTACGCGAATGCAGTCACTGTGATGCCGCTCCCCCTGTCTGCGGCGAACCAAAATGCGGCCATCAGTTTCAAACAAACAGCACCTGGATTAGTCCGAAACACTATATGGTGCCATTCCTGTCCCCAGTGACGTCGTTCCATACACAAATGCCGTCTAGCACGTTTCTCTACATTCTTCAAAGGTAGACGGAGAAGTGGACGACGCCGTAATAAACGACGACTATCGCGCTCGGGGAAGCCGTCAAGCAAAATGGGATGCAGGTGGTCCGCTGTAGTGGTGCTTTCTGTTACTACAGCAGGTCCCTTGGAAGCTCAAGTGAATGACCCCACTGGCCAGCGTTCTCTGCGCGGTGCCTGTTTCAAAAAATGGTTCAAATGACTCTAAGCACTATGGGACTTAACATCTGAGGTCATCCTAGTAGGTCCCTAGACTTAGAACTAATTAAACCTAACTAACCTAAGGACATCACAGACATCCATGCCCGAGGCAGGATTCGAACCTACGACCGTAGTAGCAGCGCGGTTCCTGACTGAGGCGCCTAGAGCCGCTCGGGCAGAACTGCCGGCTGTGCCTGTTTCCTGCAGCAGTTCACCGGAATGACGGCGTATCCGGGTAGAACCATCTGCCTGGTGTAACAAGAACCGTGATACATCGGACTCGGCGACAGCTGTCCGTCGATGCAAGGTCCAATCTACATCTACATCTACATCTATACTCCGCGAGCCACCTTACGGTGTGTGGCGGAGGGTACTTCTTGTACCACTATCTGATCCCCCCTTCCCTGTTCCATTCACGAATTGTGCGTGGGAAGAACGACTGCTTGTAAGTCTCCGTATTTGCTCTAATTTCTCGGATCTTTTCGTTGTGATCATTACGCGAGATATATGTGGGCGGTAGTAATATGTTGCCCATCTCTTCCCGGAATGTGCTCTCTCGTAATTTCGATAATAAACCTCTCCGTATTGCGTAACGCCTTTCTTGAAGTGTCCGCCACTGGAGCTTGTTCAGCATCTCCGTAACGCTCTCGCGCTGACTAAATTTCCCCATGACGAATCGCGCTGCTTTTCGCTGGATCATGTCTATCTCTTCTATTAATCCAACCTGGTAAGGGTCCCATACTGATGAGCAATACTCAAGAATCGGACGAACAAGCGTTTTGTAAGCTACTTCTTTCGTCGATGAGTCACATTTTCTTAGAATTCTTCCTATGAATCTCAACCTGGCGCCTGCTTTTCCCACTATTTGTTTTATGTGATCATTCCACTTCAGATCGCTCCGGATAGTAACTCCTAAGTATTTTACGGTCGTTACCGCTTCCAATAATTTACCACCTATGGCATAATCGTACTGGAATGGATTTCTGCCCCTACGTATGCGCATTATATTACATTTATCTACGTTTAGGGAAAGCTGCCAGCTGTCGCACCATGCATTAATCCTCTGCAGGTCCTCCTGGAGTACGTACGAGTCTTCTGATGTTGCTACTTTCTTGTAGACAACCGTGTCATCTGCAAATAGCCTCACGGAGCTACCGATGTTGTCAACTAAGTCATTTATGTATATTGTAAACAATAAAGGTCCTATCACGCTTCCCTGCGGTACTCCCGAAATTACCTCTACATCTGCAGATTTTGAACCGTTAAGAATGACATGTTGTGTTCTTTCTTCTAGGAAATCCTGAATCCAATCACAAACCTGGTCCGATATTCCGTAAGCTCGTATTTTTTTCACTAAACGTAAGTGCGGAACCGTATCAAATGCCTTCCTGAAGTCCAGGAATACGGCATCAATCTGCTCGCCAGTGTCTACGGCACTGTGAATTTCTTGGGCAAATAGGGCGAGCTCAGTTTCACATGATCTCTGTTTGCGGAATCCATGTTGGTTATGATGAAGGAGATTTGTATTATCTAAGAACGTCATAATACGAGAACACAAAACATGTTCCATTATTCTACAACAGATTGACGTAAGCGAAATAGGCCTATAATTATTCGCATCTGATTTATGACCCTTCTTGAAAATGGGAACGACTATCGCGCTCGGGGAAGCCGTCAAGCAAAATGGGATGCAGGTGGTCCGCTGTAGTGGTGCTTTCTGTTACTACGGCAGGTCCCTTGGAAGCTCAAGTGAATGACCCCACTGGCCAGCGTTCTCTGCGCGGTGCCTGTTTCAAAAAATGGTTCAAATGACTCTAAGCACTATGGGACTTAACATCTGAGGTCATCCTAGTAGGTCCCTAGACTTAGAACTAATTAAACCTAACTAACCTAAGGAAATCACAGACATCCATGCCCGAGGCAGGATTCGAACCTACGACCGTAGCAGCAGCGCGGTTCCTGACTGAGGCGCCTAGATCCGCTCGGCCAGAGCGGCCGGCTGTGCCTGTTTCCTGCAGCAGTTCACCGGAATGACGGCGTATCCGGGTAGAACCATCTGCCTGGTGTAACAAGAACCGTGATACATCGGACTCGGCGACAGCTGTCCGTCGATGCAAGGTCCAATCTCGAAGATGCCGTGCCCACTAGAATCGCAAATGACAATTCCGTCAACAAGGAAACACACAGCCTGAAGTTCAACAATGTGCACTGAACGGTCTACTTCCAAACACTCCTGCTTGCACCAGCCTGGTACTCTGTCGTCAGACCCTGCCACAGGTTGCTGCCTATGCTCCTTTACAGGAATGGTCAAGGCTCCGACCTCCACATTCTGTGATGAGTTGTGGACGTCCTCCATCTTGTCTGCTACTCGTCGTTTCACCGTCCCTCAACTACTTTCAAAGGTCCTGACGACAGCAGCGTGCGACAGCGGAGTATCTCTGCCGTTCTCGAGGATTTTGTTCCGAGGCCCCGGACCGTACCAATTTGTCGCTTATGTCTGTGGACTTCTCCACTTGCGGCCCGTATTGTCGTTAGCATGATTCCACATTCGTCTCTGCTCCCTTATGTAGTGGCATTACTGCCTTACTTGCCCACAACCCCAGAAGGCAGCATCGAGTAGTGGCCATAGTCTTCGTTCATCTGTGGAGAGTAAGCTTGCTTATTTCTGAAATCGTAGTGCGCAGCCTTTGCATGTTGACTTAAAAATGACGTCCATTCTACAACAGGCATTCAGTAAGTAATGCAACACATTTTTTCCCTCGGCAAATGTCGGTGGAAAAAATGCGGAATCGCGAAAGATACGCAGGAGGAAGCAATATACGAGAGGCGTTCAGTAAGTAATGCAACACATTTTTCTTCTTCTCGGCCAGTTTCGGTTGAATTGAAAAATGCTTAATTTGTTGTGGGGCATCGTTGAATATTCTCGCTTCAGCCCCTACAGTTTCCTTAAGTTCCGATAGGTGGCGGCGCTATCCATATCCTTCAAAATTGCGTCTGTAAGGGAGATGCTTTCCGAGCCGAAAGCTGTCACTGAGTTTCTCTCGATGTAAGGCCAGAGCATCACAGATATTCATATGCGCTTGCGCAATGTGTGCGGAGACCTGGCAGTGAACAAAAGCATGGTGAGTCGTTGGGCGATGCGCGTGTCATCGTCGCAAAACTATCACGTAAACCGTCAGATATTCGGCGTGCTGGCTGGCCGCACACACCTGTGTTCGAATGTGATCGATGGGTCACAAACACACATATCGCTGTTCAGCTGGGCGTCTCTGTCGGCATTGCTGACACACTTGTCCACCAGTTGAGCTACTCAGACATGTGTGACTGCTCGGTTCCTCGCTGCCTAACAGAAGGCCATTAAGAGCAACGAAAGACCATTTGTGCGGAATTGCTTGTGCGTTACAAGGCTGATCGTGACAATTTTTTGTCGAGTGACGTCAAGGGCTACGAAACATCGGTTCATCACTTCGAAGAGGAAACAAGACGGTAATCCATTGGTTGATGCCACACCATCTCTCCTCCGAAGAAAAAGTTCAAACCCTCTCCCCCAGCCGGTCTTCTGGGACTCTGAAAGGGTTATTCTGTTTGACGTTCTCCCTCATGGTGTATTAATCAACTCTCAAGTGTATTGTGCTACCATCAGGAAATATAAGAAACGACTTCAGCGTGTTCGTCGCCACAAAAATGCAAATGAACTTCTTCACCACGACAACGCAAGGCCTCACACAAGTCTGCGGACACGAGAGGAGCCCACAGAACTTTATTGGACTGTTCTCCCTCATCCGGCAACGGCCTTGCCGCAGTGGGTACACCGGTTCCCGCCAGATCACCGAAGTTAAGCGCTGTCGGGCGTGGTCAGCACTTGGATGGGTGACCATCCGGGCCGCCATGCGCTGTTGCCATTCTTCGGGGTGCACTCAGCCTCGTGATACCAATTGAGGAGCTACTCGACCGAATAGTAGCAGCTCCGGTCACAGAAAACCATCATAACGACCGGGAGAGCGGTGTGCTGACCACACGTACCTCCTATCTGCATCCTCAGCTGAGTATGACACGGCGGTCGGATGGTCCCGATGGGCCACTTGTGGCCTGAAGACGGACTGCTGTTCTCTTCCTCATCCGCCATGCAGCCTGTATATCGCACCTTGCGACATCCATCTGTTTGGCCCAGTGAAGGATGCTCTCCGCTGGAAGCACAACATTAATGACGGGGAGGTTACTGATGCAACAAGAAGGGAGGTTATTGATGCAACGAGACATTGACTCCGACGCCGACCATGCGGCATATAGTCCCTCGCAGCAGGGTGGGGTAACGCCGTCGCACTGAACGCTTTGAACGGAGATTATGATAAAAAACAGGCTTTCGTAGCCAAAAGAGTTGAGAATAATATGGTTTATTGGAAACCCGTATAAAACCAACCTGCTTCCAGAAAAAAAAGTTTTGCATTACTTATTGAACGCCCCTCGTACGTCAGTCGGATCATTTCGATATCCTCAATGTTGGGATGGGTGTAATTGACGGTCTCGCCGACAGTATGTAATTCCACGTAGCAGGCGTTGCGTCAGTGCACTTCGACTGCGAAGTTGTGAACACAGTCGCCCGAATGCTTTCCCCGCGTGCTGTTCCAGCCCTCCGCGTACGTGTTTCGCTACAAGCAAGAGCGTCTGCATTCTAATGAAGCGGCGAGGCGGCCGCAGGCGAGGTACGAGACGGACGCGCCGTGCGGTAAATTGCCTCTGGATAGCCGCGAGCGCCGTCAGTGGGCGGGGGGCGGCATTCCACGGCGCCTCCCACTCGCGGCCGGCCTGCTGCGGCGGCTGGGCCGTGTCTTCCTCGCCCAGAGGCTGTGCCGGAGTCCGACCGGACTGTCTGGAGGAGGCCCTGGCATGTCACCGCTACGCACTGAGGAGAGCCGTGCCCAGTTCTACACTGAGGTGGCCAGCGATATGCACATATGCAGATGACGGCAGTATCGCGTACACAAGGTGTAAAAGGGCACTGCATTGGCGGAGCTGTCATTTGTACTCAGGTGATACGTGTAAAAGGTTCCAGATGTCAGTATGGCCGCACGACGGAAATTAATACACTTTTCACACGGAATGGTAGTTGGCCTAGACGCAGGCACCATTCAGATTCGGAAATCGTTTGGGAATTCAATATTCCTCGATCCACAGTGTCAAGAATGTGCCAAGAATATCAAATCTCAGGCATTACCTCGGACAGATGTGAAAATTACTGAACTATCAGTTTAATAAGCCACGGCTGCAAAATACTAACACGAATTCTTTACTGGGGAATGGAAAAACTGGTAGAAGCCGACCTCGCGAAAAGTCAGTTTGGATTCCGCAGAAATGTTGAAACACGTGAGGCAATACTGACCCTACGACTTCTCTTAGAAAATAGATTAAGGAAAGGCAAACCTACGTTTCTAGCATTTGTAGACTTAGAGAAAGCTCTTGACAATGTAGAGTGGAATACTCTTTTTCAAATTCTGAAGGTGTCAGGGGTAAAATACAGGGAGCGAAAGGCTATTTACAATTTGTACAGAAACCAGATGCAGTTATAAGAGTCGAGGGACATGAAAGGGAAGCAGTGGTTGGGAAGGGAGTGAGACAGGGTTGTAGCGTATCCCCGATGTTATTCAATTTCTTTATTGAGCAAGCAGTAAAGGAAACAAAAGAAAAATACGGAGTAGGTATTAAAATCCATGGAGAACAAATAAAAACTTTGAGGTTCACCGATGATATTATTGTTATGTCAGACACAGCGAAGGACTTGGAAGAGCAGTTGAACGGAATGAACAGTGTCTTGAAAGGAGGATATAAGATGAACATCAACAAAAAGAAAAGTAGGATGATGGAATGTAGTCGAATTAAATCGGGTGATGCTGCCGGAATTAGATTAGAAAGGAGACACTTAGAGTAGTAAAGGAGTTTTGCTATTTGTGGAGCAAAATAACTGATGATGGTCGAAGTAGAGAGGATATAAAATGTAGACTGGCAATGGCAAGGAAAGCGTTTCTGAAGAAGAGAAATTTGGTAACATCGATTATAGTTTTAAATGTCAGGAAGTGGTTTCTGAAACTATTTGTATATAGTGTAGCCATGTATGGAAGTGAAACGTGGACGATAAATAGTTTAGACAAGAAGAGAATAGAAGCTTTCGAAATGTGGTGCTACAGAAGAATGCTGAAGATTAGATGGGTAGGCCACATAACGAATGAGGAGGTATTGAATAGAATTGGAGAGAAGGGAAATTTATGGCACAACTTGACTAGAAGAAGGGATCGGTTGGTAGGGCATATTCTGAGGCATCAAGGGATCACCAATTTAGTATTGGAGGGCAGCGTGGAGGGTAAAAATCGTATAGGGAGACAAAGGGATGAGTACACTAAACAGATTCAGAAGGATGTAGGTTGCAATAGGTACTGGGAGATGAAGAAGCTTGCACAGGATAGAGTAGCGTGGAGAGCTGCATCAAACCAGTCTGTGGACTGAAGACCACAACAACAACAACAACCTCGGACAACGCAGTGTCCGACGGCCTTCACTTAACGACCGACAGCAATCGCTTCCGCTTAGAGCTGTCAGTCCTAACAGACAAGAAACACTGCGCGGAATAACCGCGGAAATCAATGTGGAACGTGTATGATGAGCATATCCGTTGGGACAATGCAGTGAAATTTGGCGTTAGTGGGCTATGGCAGCAGACGACCGACGCGAGTGCCTTTGCTGATAGCACGACATCGCCTGCAACGCACTTCCTGGGCTCGCGACCATACCGGTTGGACCTTAGAGAATAGGACGGGCGAGTGCCTGACTCAGCTGGTAAGAGCTAGTGGCAAGGTTCGAGTGTGGCGCAGTCCCCACGAAGAGATGGACCCAAGAAGTCAGCAAGGCACTGTGCAAGCTGGTGGTGGCTCCATAACGGTGTGGGCTGTATTTAATGGACTGGATCCTCTTGTCCACGTGAACCGGTAACTGACTGTAAATAATTACTTTGAGCAATCCATAGATTTCATGTAGCCAAATGTCGATGAATTGTTTTGGAAGACTGTGCGTCTTGGCTCTCGGCCACAGTTGTTTGCAGTTGCTTTCAAGAACATTCTGGACAATTCGAGCGAATGAATTGACCACTCAAATCGCCCTACATGAATCCCGTCTATTATCTATAAGACATAATCGAGTGGTCAGTTCGTGCACAGAATTCTGCAGCGGCAACACTTTCGCAGTTATGGACGGCTATAGAGGCAGCACGGCTCAGTATGTCTGCAGGGGACATCCAACGACTTGTTGAGTCTATGACAAGAGTTCGTGCACTACGCCGGGCAAAAGGAGGTCCGACGCGACATTAACTGGGGGATATGAAGATGGTATACGTTCTTTCGGACATGTCCGAAAGAACAGGTACCATCTTCATATAGTTAAGTCTAACCGGCCATTGACCTCCTCCTTCTGTGCGGATGTAGACGCATTGCCGGAACAATTACGCGACTCGATAAGATTGTCTGCCTCGAGTAATGAGTGTAATGGGCTGGGGCACTATGAATGTAATGTGTGGACATTAAGTTTGGAATGTGGGTCTCACAGGGAGCGTGCAAGGGATAAATCCCAGCAGTCGCGCTATCCTCTGTCCCCTCGCTGGCTCAGATGGGTAGAGCGTCTCCCATGTAAGCAGGAGATCCCGGCTTCGAGTCCCGGTCGGGGCACACATTTTCAACTGTCCCCGTTGATGTATATGAACGCCTGTCAGAAGCCTAGGGTCTTGATTTAATTATCATTTCATTTAACTTGTGAAAGGCATCCACCTAAGTGTATACACGAAGCAGACCCGCAGTACGCGCCGAGCGTCTGCCTACTCAAGCCGAAGTTGAGCATTCTGAGCCCTTCCTCCGTCTTTGATGGCTTCGCGCCGAACAAGTGGGCGCAGCGGTTTAGACACTGGATTCAAATTCGGGAGGGCGGCAATTGAGACGCCCAGCTCCCTGTCTAACATTTTCCGCTGTTTGGCAGCTTAAGGTAAGTGCCTGGATGGTTCTTCCCTTTGAAACTTTCCTTTGATCCATCCTCGGAGCTTCCACTGGATCGCAAGAAAACACACCCGAGGCTGCAGACAGAATTCACGCAGTCTTAGCGTTAAGCGGAGCGCGAGACACATTACGGGACGTACTGCTCCGAAGATTTAGTCGGAAACGTCTATTTTGTCATAACCACTACAATAGAATCACAAAAGTTATAGCTTAAACAAAGATTAGCCTACCATTATTTCTCCCACGCGTCTTTCGCGAATGGGACAGGAAAGAGGGGAAAACGAAATGGTACCGAAAGTACCCTCCGCCGAACGCTCTTCAGTGACTTGCAGATTATGGATACGCACATAAGCTTTCGTTCCTTTTAACTGTAAAGCAAATAGCCTTACCGTGCCGCCCTCCTGTTAGAATATGGCGGGTACTGCAAGTACGTTCCTTAGGACAGCGGAGGGCAGAGATGGCGTTGTTCTCGGGAGTTACACCCGGCCGAACGGCAACAAAGAGAGAAGAGAGAAAGAGAAAGAGAGAGAGAGAGAGAGAGAGAGAGAGAGAGAGAGAGAGAGAAAGAGGGTATGAGAGAGAGTAACGTCACTAGGGCGACAGGAAGTGCGAAGCCCCACAGCGTCGTCTGTCGCGGTTCTTTTGTGGCGAGCCCGCCGGGCCGTATCTGCTGTTTACGGCAGCAGCTTCTCTGCACGGCCTTGCTGGCTCTCTCCTGCTCCTATGCAACTTATTCATTCAGTACCAACGAGTCAGAGTGGAAAGTGACAAGACACGAGTAAAGGCCCCTTTGCGCATTCAGGTTTTTTCGGTCATGTTCGCATCGATTGTCCGCGGTACTCATTTCGCATTTACACCTGCCAACCACGTGTCCGCACAGTCCTGAATCAGTGATCTGAGTGTGCATAGTATTTTCTGACCATGGCTTGTTGGATATTTATTCTATTTAATGCAAATATTTTGGAAGTTATAAAAAGAAAAAGTTCAGCGCAGAGAAGATAGACAAACGACTGGCTTGTAATACGTGTAAGGCTTTCGTACCTAAATCTTGTGAAGGAGCTAAATATTGAAAAAGACGACTGGTTTAACTACCTTTGTGTTCTTGCAGTATGTTACACCGTATGGTACTTGGCAACTGGCAGAAGCTACTGTATGCTGATCTGCAAATTTCTGCTGTTTCGTCACCCTTATCGTTGAGCCAAATCATTCCAGAAACATGTAGTGCCACATATGAAGTATTAAAGCATTTCATCTGGTCTGTACATGCGGTCTGTGTCCATTCAATCGCCACAAGATTTCGTACAGACAGGCACAGACAATTTTTTCAGTCGGTGATTCGCTCACTCATACCGATTTGTCTGTACAGACAAGTCGGTGCACGTACCTGAGTGTGTAGAGGGCCCTTAAAGTATCTTCACAGAATATGATGCTGAGTCGCTTAAAGTAGCCACATTGTTGTGCTTTCTGAGCGTGTTTGAATCTGAAAATTAACTAACTTGTAGCGACCCTACTTCATATTTTTTTCTAAATATCGTGACTTTCCTCGGCTACTTCACCAGTCCCAAGTCGCGTCTGCTAAGTAACGTGACCTTGCTACGACTTTCACCTGTTACGGTAGCAAAAGCTGCACACTCGAAAATCCTAATAAAATTTCGCTTCGACACTTTTGAGAACTGATTTTCCTGGGGCTAGTGAACTCTTGCAGTTAGCTCAAGGTAACATCGGTAACACTCCCATCACGATCTGACCGACAGGTAGCAAATCTAGCATCATGCTTTTGAATTGCTTCGATGTCTTGCGTGAACGTGACTAGGTGAGGATCCAAAAACTTGAATAATGAAGATGAATGGATTGCACAAGCTTTCTCTTCGCTATCTTCTTTATGAGTGCGCTACACGTTACTAGAACTCTTGCAGTTAACCGTAGTCGACCGTTCGCCTCCACTACAACTGACCCTGTGTAGATTTGTGCTCGCTTCATTACACGTCGTGTCGATACTTTACGTCTGGACTCTTAATCGGGACGATGGAGCCGTCCGTTGTGGCCGAGCGGTTCTAGGCGCTTCAGTCTGGAACCGCGCAGCCGCTACGGTCACAGGTTCGAATCCTGCCTCGGGCATGGATGTGTGTGATGTCCTTAGGTTAGTTAGGTTTAAGTAGTTCTAAGTTCTAAGGGACTGATGACCTCAGAAGTTAAATCCCATTTGAACCATTTGGGACGATGGAGGCAAGCAGCGTACCATCAACGCATTTACACTATATTTGGACTTTTGGTCAAAATGTTTGTCTTACTTTAATGTGCCAGCCTGTGTCCGTCTTTTGCGTCCCGTCACAGTACCACTAGCTCGCCAGAGTGTTTCTTCTTCCGCTGTGTCTCCGACCACGTCCACTTGTTTTCAAACCAGATGTCTTGTAGTACAACAGCTAGGCCAACTGTTCCCTCCCATTTCAAAATATCAGCATACGCTCAGGCTGAACACTATATTTAAATTAGTTAGAGCCATATGTTATCTTTGGAATGGAAGGAAGCAGTTGGCCATGCCTTTGTACGAGAAGTCAGCTGGTGTGACAAGAGAAGTCGTCGCGGCGGGAGGCGCTGCGAAAGAAACAACGAGCGGTAGGATGGAGTGTCACCGGTTGGCGAATTTAAAGTAAAATGAACATTTTTTGCGCAAATGACTTTATTCTATTACTGTCGAAAGGTGTAGCTGTATGTTAACGTCGCTTTTTATATTTGTTGCACTCTTAATAAACAGAACGAAGTACTTAGTTTTATTACTCTAATTTTTCGAGCCGTCGCATATTTCAGAGCACATTCTACAATCTCTGATCTTTAACTATAGATTCCAAATTCTATGCTAGGCAACAACGCTACAAGTATGGGCGTCCACATATATTTATCAAGGGAAGAGCGGCAACACTCAGTGAGTTTGGAAACCTGTCATGGGCCTAGCACAGGAGTTGCACGAAACTTCTTGCATACGTAAGGAGAGGTACCCTTATTCACATACCATTTCTGTAGGTGGTTTCTGGGTTTAAACAGTACGCACTGTAGCGTTGTTATATACTACGTCCATTTATGTGGTTACTGGTGTCACTTTTTTTTTACCTATATGATCTGAAATTGTCCGCCTCTGGTAGCTGAATGGTCAGCACGACGGACTGTCATACCTAATGGCCCAGTTTCGATTCCCGGCTTGGTCGGAGATTTTCTCCTCTGAGGGACTGGGTGTTGTGTTATCTTTATCATCGTCGTTTCGTTGCCATCGACACGTAAGTCGCCGAAGTGGCGTCAACTCGAAAGACTTGCACCAGGCGAACGGTCTACCCAACGGGAGGCCCTAGCCACACGGCATTTCCATCTGAAATTATACTTTCAAATAATTCAGTGCAGCAGGTACCCAAGAAAATAATGGACAATCTGTGAAAAAAAAACTGCACACTATTCACAAAGGCGTCAACAATGAGTTAAGGTTGGCGCTGACAAATAAAAACCTGGAAAATAAGAAAATTGGAACTGAAATATTTCTGAAGGACGTCAGCAATAATGAATAGTCAAACTCTGTAGTTCTTCTCGAAAACAGAGGAACAGGACACGCTGTACTGCTTCCTCATACACGTGTTTCCAGGGGTGCATTCGTCGCTGACTTCATTTTTACGGGCGACAATGCGCGACCGTAATGAGCAGCGCAGGTGGAGCAGCTCTCGGAGTGAGTGGACTAGTCCGCTCGATCCACCGACTTAAATTCCGTGGAGCACGTGCGGAATCCGTTGGGGAAACGTATTGCAGCACGTCCACATGTACAAAGGATCACCCACATCGCATGTCCACCGCACTGGTGAAATGAAATAATCGTATGGCATTGTTGGACGAGAGGCCCCATTCGGGGAGTGCGGCCGCCGTATTGCAAGTCCTTTTTAGGTGACGCCACATCAGCGACTTGCGAGTCAATGATAATGGACACACAACACCCAGTCCCCTGCTGCGTATCGAACCCGGCCCCCCGGGGTAGGCGGTACGTTACCGCTACGCTACGGAGGCGGACACCACGCTGGTGGAAGAATGGAACGGCCTGCCACGAGAACTCTCTGCCAACCTCTTGGCCAGCATGGCAGCAATCTGCAGGTCGTGCATTGCTGTCTGCGGTGATCTCACACCGTACTAATGCAAGTACCGCATCTCTTTCAGTTACCTCCTGTACTATACTGCAACAGTTCTTGCTGTGCACGGTCCAAGTTTTATCGAGCTGTGTTGCTTGGCAGCGGCACATCATATGAAGGTTAGTTTCCTCCTTAAGTGTATTTGTCTTATCCTTCACGATCTGCACACACCCTGCACACATCAATGCATATACGCTACTGGCCATTAAAATTGCTACACCACGGAGATGACGTCCTACAGATGCGAAATTTAACCGACAGGAAGAACATGCTGTGATATGCAAATGATTAGCTTTCCAGAGCATTCACACAAGGTGTGTGCCGGTGGCGACACCTACAACGTGCTGACATGAGGAAAGTTTCCAACCGATTTCTCATACACAGGCAGCAATTTACCGGCGTTGCCTGGTAAAACGTTGTTGTGATGCCTCGTGTAAGGAGGAGAAATGCGTACTACCACGTTTCCGACTTTAATAAAGGTCGGATTGTAGCCTGTCACGATTGCGGTTTATCGTATCGCCACATTGCTGCTCGCGTTGGTCGAGATCCAAAGACTGTTAGCAGAACATGAAATAGGTGGGTTCAGGAGGGTAATACGGAACGCCGTGCTGGATCCCAACGCCCTCGTATCACTAGCAGTCGAGATGACAGGCATCTTATCTGCATGGCTGTAACGGATCGTGCAACCACGTCTCGATCCCTGAGTCAACAGATGGGGACGTTTGCAAGACAACAACCATCTGCAAGAAACAGTTCGACGACGTTTGCAGCAGCATGGACTATCAGCTCGGAGACCATGGCTGCGGTTAGCCTTGACGCTGCATCACAGACAGGAGCGCCTGCGATGGTGTACTCAACGACGAACCTGGGTGCACAAATGGCAAAACGTCAGTTTCTCGGATGAATCCAGGTTCTGTTTACAGCATGATGATGGTCGCATCCGTGTTTGGCGACAATACGGTGAACGCACATTGGAAGCGTGTATTCGTCATCGCCATACTGACGTATCACCCGCCGTGGTGGTACAGCGTGCCATTGGTTACACGTCTCGGTCACCTCTTGTTCGCATTGACGGCACTTTGAACAGTGCACGCTACATTTCAGATGTGTTTCGACCCGTGGCTCTACCCTCCATTCGATCCCAGCGAAACCCTACATTTCAGCAGGATAATGCAGGACCGCATGTTGCAGGTCCTGTACGGGCCTTTCTGGATATAGAAAATGTTCGACTGCTGCCCTGGCCTGCACATTCTCCAGATCTCTCACCAACTGAAAAAGTCTGGTCAATGGTGGCCGAGCAACTGGCTCGTCACAATACGCCAGTCACTATTCTTGGTGAACTGTGGTATCGTGTTGAAGCTGCATTGGCAGCTGTACCTGTACACGCGATCGAAGCTCTGTTTGACTCAATGCCCAGGCGTATGAAGGCCGTTATTACGGCCAGAGGTGGTTGTTCTGCATACTGGTTTCTCAGGATCTATGCACCCAAATTGCGTGCAAATGTAATCACATGTCAATTCTAGTATAATCTATTTGTCCAACGAATACTCATTTATCATCTGCGTTTCTTCTTGGTGTAGCAATTTTAATGTGATCGTTTCGCACTCGTAGCATTGTTTTCGGCTGAGAGAAAAGAAGAAAAATAATGCGGTGCAGTACTTTCCGGGTGACCCCCGTACTAGATTGATGTTAGTGGTTGCTTGCGTCTGCCTTCCCACCGCTAGTGCACGGCTCCTGCTGTGCCGATCACACACAATGCTGTGGGCCGCGGCTGCGCTTTCCCGCGCGCCGGCCGCTCCAGTTGGCATCCGCGCGCAGCTGGGACGCTCGTCCGCGTCCGTCCGCTCATTAGCTGTCTGTGCGCGCCGCCGCCAGCACCGGATCGCCTTGACTCTGATTTTCCTGCCAGTTTTTCGCAGCTGGTCGTCCGCGGCGGCGCTCTCCGCCCTGCATTACTCTGCAGGTTGCGCTCTCGCCGCTGCCGCTCGCTCCCCGCGTCATCGCGTCTTCTGGGCTGCACTGCTGTGAGACCGAGAAGTGCCAGTCACGTACACAGAACTGCGCAGTAGCCAGCTGTCAGACTTGTTCCCGAAGCGCAGTCAACAATAGCGACGTGACCAAGTACTTCACACAAAGGTAGTGTTTGCAACCACATTCGCGAAAGGCGTTGTTGTTGTTGTTGTGGTCTTCAGTCCACAGACTGGTTTGATGCAGCTCTCCATGCTACTCTAGCCTGTGCAAGCTTCTTCATCTCCCAGTACCTACTGCAGCCTACATCCTTCTGAATCTGATTAGTTTATTCAACTCTAGGTCTCTCTCTACGACTTTTACCCTCCACGCTGCCCTCCAACGCTGAATTTCTGATCCCTTGATGCCTCAGAACATGTCCTACCAATCGATTCCTTCTTCTGGTCAAGTTGTGCCACAAACGTCTCTTCTCCCCAGTCCGATTAAATACCTCCTCATAAGTTATGTGATCTACCCATCTAATCTTCAGCATTCTTCTGTAGCACCACATTTCGGAAGCTTCTATTCTCTTCTTGTCCAAACTATTTATCTCCCATGTTTTACTTCCATAAATGGCTGCACTCCATACAAATACCTTCAGAAACGACTTCATGACATTTAAATCTATACTCGATGTTAACAGATTTTTCTTCTTCAGAAACGCTTTCCTTGCCATTGCCAGTCTACATTTTATATCCTCTCTACTTCGACCATCATCAGTTATTTTGCTCCCCAAATAGCAAAACTCCTTTATGTGGTGTCACCGCCAGACACCACACTTGCTAGGTGGTAGCCTTTAAATCGGCCGCGGTCCATTAGTATACGTCGGACCCGCGTGTCGCCACTATCAGTGATTGCAGATCGAGCGCCACCACACGGCAGGTCTAGAGAGACTTACTAGCACTCGCCCCAGTTGTACAGCCGACTATGCTAGGAAAGGTTCACTGAGAATTACGCTCTCAATTGCGGAGACGATAGTTAGCATAGCCTTCAGCTAAGTCAATTGCTACGACCTAGCAAGGCGCCATTTATCCTTTGCTATGTATCTAATGAAGCATGTACAGTAACAAGACCAATGTTCACCAATTGTGGATTAAAGTTAAGTATTCCTGCAGCTACGTACTTTTCTTTATAGCATTCATTACGTATCCTGTTTCAGACCTCACGCCAGCCTGCGTGAGTTTAAGCGCGTGCCTTTCGGTTACCCGTCACTGTGGATTGGCTGTCTTGCCAGTCCACAACACTTTACTACTTTTAAGTGTCTCATTTCCTAATCTAATTCCCTCAGCATCACCTGACTTAATTCGACCCCATTCCATTATCCTCGTTTTGCTTTTGTTGATATTCATCTTATACCTTCCTTTCAAGACACTGTCCATTCCGTTCAACTGCTCTTCCAAGTCCTTTGCTGTCTCTGACAGAATTACAATGTCATCGGCGAACCTCAAAGTTTTTATTTCTTCTCCATGGATTTTAATACCTACTCCGAACTTTTCTTTTGTTTCCTTTACTGCTTGCTCAATATACAGATTGAATAGCATCGGGGATAGGCTACAGCTCTGTCTCACTCCCTTCCCAACCACTGCTTCCCTTTCATGTCCCTCGACTCTTATAACTGCCATCTTGTTTTTGTACAAATTGTAAACAGCCTTTCGCTCCCTGTATTTTACCCCTGCCACCTTCAGAATTTGAAAGAGAGTATTCCAGTCAACATTGTCAAAACTTTCTTAAGTCTACAAATGCTAGAAACGTAGGTTAGCGAAAGATACCGCTGAGTATTTGATTTTAATACAGCTTACAAGTATGTCTGGAATATTTCAAATAACTTGCGGGAATTCAGCCAGGTAACACTTTCAGCGACCGCCGATATTTCGGCGGGAGAACACTCCGCCATTTTCAAGGCAAACTGCAACGGACAGGCGGCGTACATGCAAATTTAAAACCTCGGTTCTCGGACTGAAGCAGGAAAGATAACACATACACTAAACACTAGTGCCACCAAAGATGACCAAAGTCAGAGCTATCGATAGTGAGACTACGAATTCGCAGGTGAGGTAGCATTGACTCTGTCCCTCTGTTTTTTTGATAGGGGAGAGAGCTGGATTCCAAACAGAGTTTAAACAAAAACCTCCATCCCTGTTAACGAGGTTGCCCGCTAATCTAATATTGCCTCCTTAATGACACTGTCCCAATAGCTGGACGTGCATGCCAGTATCTCGGTGTTATTATACAGGGTGTTACTGAAATGTACGGCCAAACTTTCAGGAAACATTCCTCACACACAAATAAAGAAAATATGTTATGTGGACATGTGTCTGGAAACGCTTAATTTCCATGTTAGAGCTCATTTTAGTTTCGTCAGTATGTACTGTACTTCCTCGATTCACCACCAGTTGGCCCAATTTGAGGAAGGTAATGTTGACCTCGGTGCTCGTGTTTACATGCGACTCATTGCTTTACAGTACTAGCATCAAGCACATCAGTACGTAGCATCAACAGGTTAGTGTTCATCACGAACGTGGTTTTGCAATCAGTGCAATGTTTACAAATGCGGAGTTGGCAGATGCCCATTTTATGTATGGATAAGCACGGGGCAATAGCCGTGGCGCGTTACG
Organism: Schistocerca americana; assembly: GCF_021461395.2. Lineage (NCBI taxonomy): Eukaryota > Metazoa > Arthropoda > Insecta > Orthoptera > Acrididae > Schistocerca > Schistocerca americana. Next base: position 175,468,686 of record NC_060123.1, read on the forward strand.
TTTGTATCGAGACAGATTTCCAGAACGAAGGTGTCCCGGCAGGAAGACGTTCGAAGCAATTGATCAGCGTCTTAGGGAGCACGGAACATTCCAGCCTATGGCTCGCGACTGGGGAAGACCCAGAACGACGAGGACACCTGCAATGGACGAGGCAATTCTTCGTGCAGCTGACGATAACCCTAATGTCAGCGTCAGAGAAGTTGCTGCTGTACAAGGTAACGTTGACCACGTCACTGTATGGAGAGTGCTACGGGAGAACCAGTTGTTTCCGTATCATGTACGGCCTGTGCAGGCACTATCAGCAGCTGTTTGGCCTCCACGGGTACACTTCTGCGAATGGTTCATCCAACAATGTGTTTCAGTGCAAATGTTCTCTTTACGGATGAGGCTTCTTTCCAACGTGATCAAATTGTAAATTTTCACAATCAACATGTGTGGGCTGACGAGAATCCGCACGCAATTGTGCAATCACGTCATCAACACAGATTTTCTGTGAACGTTTGTGCAGGCATTGTTGGTGATGTCATGACTGGGCCCCATGTCCTTCCACCTACGCACAATGGAGCACGTTGTCATGATTTCATACGGGATACTCTACCTGTGCTGCTAGAACATGTGCCTTTACAAGTACGACACAACATGTGGTTCACGCACGATGGAGCTCCTGCACATTTCAGTCGAAGTGTTCGTACGCTTCTCAACAACTGATTCGGTGACCGATGGATTGGTAGAGGCGGACCAATTCCATGGCCTCCACGCTCTCCTGACCTCAACCTTCTCGACTTTCATTTATGGGGGGCATTAGAAAGCTCTTGTCTACGCAACCCCGGTACCAAACGTAGAGACTCTTCGTGCTCGTATTGTGGACGGCTGTGATACAATACGCCATTCTCCAGGGCTGCATCAGCGCATCAGGGATTCCATGCGACGAAGGGTGGATGCATGTGTCCTCGCTAACGGAGGACATTTTTAACATTTCCTGTAACAAAGTGTTTGAAGCCACGCTGGTACGTTCTGTTGCTGTGTGTTTCCATTCCATGATTAATGTGATTTGAAGAGAAGTAATAAAATGAGCTCTAACATGGAAAGTAAGCGTTTCCGGACACATGCCCACATAACATATTTTCTTTCTTTGTGTGTGAGGAACGTTTCCTGAAAGTTTGGCCGTACCTATTTGTAACACCCTGTATAACATGGGGTGACCAGTATCCAAGCAATGTTCGGCAATAGCAGATCTACTTGGCTGCTGTAATCGTGTGTGCCGTTTATGCTCAGTACATCGGTCCTCCACGATCCTGATAGTTTGACCGATATATGCCATGCCGCAGCTACAAGGAATACGATATACACCCGCCTTACGCAGACCAAGATCATCCTTAACGGAACTCAAAAGCGCTCTAATTTTAGATGGAGGTCGGAAAACACATTTCACATCGTATTTCCGTAAAATACGACCGATCTTGTTGGAAGTGTTTCCTACCTAAGGCAAAAAGGCAGTAGACTTAGGTGTTGACTCAGAATTATCATCAATCACCCGATGTACAGTTGGTCTATAGAGCAACGCACGTTCAATCTGTATATCACTATAACCATTTCGACGAAATGTAACTTCAAGATGGGACAGCTCAGCTGACAAAGTCTCAGCGTCAGGAACGACATGTGCCCTGTGTACCAAGGTACGAAGTACCCCTTCACGCTGAGCCGGATGGTGACAACTATTAGCCTGTAAGTACAAGTCAGTGTGAGTACGTTTTCTGTAGACTGCATGTACCAATGATCCATCATCCTTCCTCCTAACCGACACTTCAAGAAAGGGAAGGCAACCATCCTCTTCCACCTCCATCGTAAAACGAATGTTCGGGTGGCTCGAGTTCAGATGTTCTAGAAAGGTATTCAAATTCTCCCTACCATGAGGCCAAACAACAAAGGTATCGTCAACATATCTAGAGAAACAGGCGGGTTTCAAAGGCGCCGACTCCAATGCACGTTCCTCGAAGTCTTCCATAAACAAATTTGCGATCTCAGGAGACAACGGACTACCCATCGCAACTCCATCTGTCTGCTCGTAATACTGGTCATTGAATAAAAAGTAAGTGGATATCAACACCTGCCGAAACAGATTAGTTAATTCAGCACCATACCTGGCCTCAATTAACCGCAACGAATCAGACAGATCGGCGGTCACTGAAAGTGTTACCTTGCTGAATTCCCGGAAGTTATTTGAAAGTTGTATACGCCAAGAGAAACTCAGGTCTCACATATCTAGAATATGTCGTCCATAAGCCATCGTACGGTGGACAAGAGAGGTACCACTCTGTCATTGTGGAACAGCCATTCTGAAACAGTCAATCCGGATACGCATCAACTACCTCTCTGGGTTTTCTGACACTTGTGCGGCGTTGGAATATGTTGACATTTCTGCGGAGCCTAAGACACTTTATGAAATGTTTTAATTTTTACATTCATTGGCTCCAGCAACTCACAACTGAACTCTCGCCTTCCGAGCTAACGCAGACCTTTTACAAATATACGGATCAGTCTGTCACCGTAACCATATTTTTGCTTTCCCTTTCGTTTCCATCGCCAACTCATAACCAGTCTCTCCGCACAAGTATTCCAACCCCACGTCTCTCTACGTTTCTCCTCTTTCGATCGATCAGTCAACTCTGTTGAGTTCCATCTACGTAACCGACTCCTGTCAGATCATATTTTCAATCAGGAAAATTTGGAGAAAGACGAAACACAATTTGCCTTTGTTTCATTGCCAAACACTACGGACGCAAAAAAACAACAACATATACATACGCAGTATACGAGACGCGACATTCATAAACTCCCGGCGATGACAACGTATGATATTCTCACGGATAGTTCTGCTAGATTGTTGTCTTCTTGGCACAATATTTATACGAAATATCTCATTGCTGTTACAGAGGAGACAGCACGTACTTAGTGTTCTTGCCTTCCTCCAGAGATGCTGAGATACACACGTTACAAGTGCTAACACGCAGAGGGCATACGCAACACCGAAGCCAGGCCCGCGCAAAATCATCGAGAAACAGATTTGGAGCGATGGGTGTGGACCATCGTCTCACTGAAGGTACAGGTGGATTGCGGAACGATCCAGAGTCTCGGGGGCGACGAGTATGCACGTGATCAGACATAGCTTTCTGTCTTATTCACTGGCGATATAAGATTGCAGTTGTGTCACGAATTCCATTTCATCGCATGTAAACGTCCCACGTGTCTGAATGTTGCGAGATAAATAGCCTCATTTATTTATTTCACCTGATCTGGTTATTGTCTTCAGGCCCTCTCATACATCGGTCTTGGTTTCAAACACACACACACACACACACACACACACACACACACACACACACACATACTCGCGCGGGCGCACATAATAGTTTTTGCACCCCGGTTGCTTAAAAATGACATGTAATGCATCACTGACACAGGCAATTTTTCCAGACGGATTAAAATGTGTAACTGATAAACCTCCTCAATACGAAAGGTGACAACAAAGACTTAAACAATTATCGTCCAAATTCCTTATTGTCTTTTTTTTTCAAAATACAATACTTAAGAATAGTCTCACATTTAAGTAGAAAAATTTATTTAGCCTGCCACAGTTTCGATTCCAGGCAGGATGCTCGACTCAGAATCTAATATTACAATCTCAAATAGTAACATATCGCCACTTGGTATTTTCTTGTGATCTTCCAAAGGCATTTAATCCTGTAGGTCATGTTACACTCTCAGAAAAGTTAAAATTTTATAGAATCGGTGGATTTATACACAGATGGTTTGAATCACATTTAACTAATAGAATGCAAAGAGCTGTGCTGAGTAGTTAAAACGATGTTGGAAGGATGGAAAATTTTAGTGACCGGGTCGAAATCACAAAAGGAGTCCCACAGGGTTCAGTTTTCGTTCCACTCCTACTTCTTATATATGGAAATGACCTACTTAACATTCAACAAGTAGACTTGGTACTTTTTGCATTTGATACTAGTGTTACAATAAAATCCATTAGAAAGGAAGCCACATAAGAGATTCTTAATGAAGTTCTCCAAAGAATTAATAAAAGGTTTTCCGGATATGGACTGTCCCTAAATTCCGAGAAAACACATTAAATTCAGTTCTTTACAACAAATATTCACCACAACATTTGACGTAGCACATGAACAGAACTCGGTAAGTAGGGTAGAATGCTCCATATTTTTGGATGTAATATTGACGGCGCCTAAAACTGGTAGAAACGTGTTACTGAGGTTCTCCATTACAAACTAAGTTCAGCTACTTTTGCCCTTCGTATAATTGCTAGTCGTGAAAGCAGTCAACCTCCCGAAATATTTTGCAAATTTCCACTCAGTAATGTTTTGTGGAATAATTTTCTAGGGCAACCCACCACTTGTAAAGTATAGACTGCACAACAGCGAACAGTTAGGTGTTCACCAGTAGTCGCAGGTACGTCTTCGAGGAGTTCGGCACCGTCTCAGTACATATATTCGCTAATGAAATTCGTCATTAAGAATCCACCACAATTTGAGGAGAACAGTGTTGTCCATACCTGCAACACTATAGGGGAAAAGTGACCTTTATTACCCAGTATTAAAGCTATATTGGCGCAGAAAGGAGTTCGGTATGCATCAACAAAAAATGTTGATCATATGCCCAGAAACATGTAGCGTGTGAAAAAAAAAAATTTTTAATGTAGTTGCACGAGTAGGACTAAAAAACAGTTATCATGCAGACGTATCTTGTAAACGAATCCTCCACATCATTTCGATAAAACAGTCGTTCAAATAATCTGTGGAACATTTTGCTAAATTTAATGTGATACACAGTAATGAAGTGTCGGTAACAGAACTAAAAAGGGTTCGAAACAAGATTTATATTTATGTGCTTTGGAAGAAGAGAACTGACTAACAACTAATAGCAGAGATAGCAAAGATAAAAATTGTGACACTAGAACATAAAAAATATATATGTGGGTGGGTATAGAAAAGTGAAATTTTATTACACGACGAGTCGAAGGAAGATATATACATTGCTATATTCAAATAGAGTGTATCATCTAGGGACTTTGGGAAATGAAGGGTTTTTAGTGTTAATGGGATATAGGTTTGATACAGGACAAAGGCACACATTATTGTTTTAATGTTGTGCTGTATTTTTAAGCTGGAGATGTTATTTAATGATGTAGTGAGGGTGATTATTCCAGGATCGGGCTCCTGGTACAGAAAAGGTCTTAGAGAAGCACAATGACGGTGTTGCCGTGTCCTTGCCGCCCCGCCTCTATGGCTTGTGACGCGGGGTGAACGCCTACTCACAGTTTGTTGTAGCCCAGCACTGGATTGGCGAATGTTCGCGTGCATTACGGCTCTTGTCTCTGCTGTTAACAGTCCGCAACAGGATACAGCGTCCCAGTCTATTGTGAATACCGCATTTGGAGAAATAGCCGCGAGAATCTACGAGACTTCATGGTCAGCGAATACGGAACATGATGCGTTCACGACCAGCCCTCCAAGTGGTGGTTGTAGTCATTAGGACTTGGCCAAAACAAGAAACTTAAGCGTCGATTTTATCAAAGTGATACGATAAAAGTCGAAATAGGTTTCTATTTTACTTGAATAACGAACATCTGAACGAGGTTGCATCCAATCGTGCAAACCACAACTATCGACTTCGCATTGTTAACTAAATGCTCTGCTACACGTTTTACACAATTTCGTCATTCCATGTTAGAATGTATGGTGTGCTAACGTTGATGTTTCAAAACAATTGGATGCCTCAACCATTTCGTGAATTTTGGCATTTCATAATTTAATAAATTTATTTACTAATATAACATGGAGAGTGCTATGCACGACGAACATAATGAAGATAAAGTTATTACTTACATAAAAAGAATTATAGTTACACCAGTTAATGTTACGATGTTATGTGCTTAAATTTGAGAAATGAGTCCGATGTTGCGTTTTTGTGTAAAAGCAGTTGGATAGAAAATTATTTTATGCCCTAAAATCTCACGGCCGTGGACGACTGAACATTTAAATTTTCTAGTTTGTTAAAACTGAATGAACATAACATAAAACAACCAAAACTACTCTAATGTTTGCTGTAAAATATCTTAGTTAAATTGTGATCAGTAGTCGATTGCTACCATCACCCGATAGAGTAATAAACAAAATTTGGAACTATCAGAATGCGAGAGAGATCAGCACCGAAGAAGTGTTTACTTGATGACGTGAACTACACAACACTTTCCACAAAGAGGTTTTACTGATTTTTTGTTACAGCAAGTAAGCTACATGCTACTCTTCGATACTTCTCTTTTGTCTATTCTTACATAAGTACATTATCCTGGCTGTAGCTGTTTTGTTATTTCTTGCGGTAAAAACCAATGGCGTTACCGACAAATTTTTGTTATGGATCCGTACAATGCGCGATAGTCAGTTCTTTTGCTTTTGTCGTATACAGATTGCATTCACGTGCACATCCCTCAGTGTTGTTCATTCCTACTGAACGATGTTTAATTTAGAACTCATAGACTCTAAGATTCACTGCGCCGATGTCATGGAATTCATATCGATGAGAACGGAGCGAGCTGCGCCTTGGTTCAGGCATTGGACTGGTAATTGGGAACAGCAAATTTAAAAATCTCGTTAGGCCTTCCTGAAGGGAACAAAGATTCTGAGTTTCCACCCTCGTCCAAGACTAGGTTATTATGATAGGAATATAAGCTGAGAATACCGGTATGGTTGCTATGCCAAAACGACGACCCTGAGCAAAAACCAACTCTAAATGACTCCGGTATTGAGGAGGTTTGAAGTTTGAAATTTCTTTCGTTTCTTCGTTTAGAATTCCACAGAGATTTGGCGAGGTCAGAGCGCCATTGGTGCAGCTGACCTCTGACACTGTGGATCGCTTTATGATAGTTTTGTTGCTCACCGTCCATGTTACCAAGCTCCCAATTCATTTTCATTCATTCTTTTTAAGTCAGCTTCAGCAGAGTTTAGTCAAATGTTACCAGTAATGCTTGAAATACTGAATTTTTATTCTGTTTTGTATCGTCACCGAGCAATGACGAGATAGGTTTTCCTGTTCTCCCAGTAAATGAAAGACGTTAAGCAAATAAGTCAATCAACTTCTCTTCAGGTTCTTCTTGTTGTTCCAATAGGTTTTTCTTTCATTCCGAGAAGGCTTCTTTACGTTCTTCCCGTCACTTGGATATCTACTATTTTTGTTTTGGTTGCTCTGATGTAATTACCCATTTGCTTACTTTCTGTGTGAAGGTGTCTCTTTCTAAAACGTCAGTTGGTTTTATGATCGTGTTTTTAAGGTCCTTTCGAAATTCGTTCATCCAAAAGATGTTAAGCTCTTAAGTAATGTCACCTAGTCTATTATCCTTTTTGACAATCGCTTTTCTGGTAGTCTATTAAAACGAACAAAGAATTCTATTCAGCTTTTCTTAATGTCAGTTTCGACGTTCGGAAATTCTTCTGTTGTTTTGATCGATTATAGCCTGTAATCGTCTTGGGTATAGGTTGCTCCTAAATTTTTCCTGATGATCTTCCGTACTTCGTTTTTGATTCCTTCAAGTTTGTGTTTTATGTTAAGTATCAGTGTTTCGCTTGGTTGTTTTTTTTTTTAGATAATTATTCTGTCTAACAAACAAAAAAATGGTTCTAATGCTCTGAGCACTATGGGACTTAACATCTGTGGTCATCAGTCCCCTAGAACTTAGAACTACTGAAACGTAACTAACCTAAGGACATCACACACATCCATGCCCGAGGCAGGATTCGAACCTGCGACCGTAGCAGTCGCGCGGTTCCGGACTGAGCGCCTAGAACCGCTAGACCACCGCGGCCGCCAACAAACAACAGTTGTGAATATTCCTGAAACCGTCAAGCTCTGAAAATTACGTCAATCTCCCTCGTAAGTACTCATCACACACGTTTGGTAGTACCGGTTAATCGTGCATTCCAGAGCTGAAAATGTTAACGAAGATTTTCTTGACATATATCTGCGAGATTAAACCTTGACCATTAGAAAATTCTCAACGGCTGTTGATTGTCCCCTATCAAAGTTATTACAACACGTATTCGTAAAATTGCTGGACTATAGTGAACTTTACTGATAGATAACAGTGCGATTACCTATTGCAACCGAGCGAGGTGGCGCAGTGGTTAGACACTGGACTCGCATTCGGAAGGACGACGGTTCAATCCCGGGTCCGGCCATCCTGATTTAGGTTTTCCGTGATTTCCCTAAATCACTCCAGGCAAATGCCGGGATGGTTCCTCTGAAAGGGCACGGCCGACTTCCTTCCCCATCCTTCCCTAATCCGATGAGACCGATGACCACGCTGTCTGGTCTCCTTCCCCAAACCAACCAACCAACCAACCTATTGCAAATCGTCTCTTACTATACTAGATCCGCAGCGGTAGCAGCGATTGTTGTAATACAATATGTCCAATGCTGTTCAGATTGAAAACTTATAATGAGACGTGTGAAACCATCCCCGCGTTAACAGATCACCTCACAGCCATCTTCAAAAACGAGGCAACGTGACAGTTGCTAAACGTAGGTAAACTTAGTGAACCTTGACAAACTAAGCAGTGTGTGTGTGTGTGTGTGTGTGTGTGGGTGGGTGTGTGTGTCGTAGACAAACAAAACGGAACGTTAAAAAGCATTTCTTCCATGTTCTGCGAAGAGATGAGGTGAGTCACGTACGCAGTCACAATACAGCGCCTTACCGCGTAGTGACTGAGGAGACCCAAGGCCAGATTACGAACAGAATTTCATCATTTTTGTAGTCTGGTTACTTCATGCTGGTTCTCCTTTTCCTCCAGGGTTCTAAATAACTGGAGCGATTTACATTAAGTGCAAGAGCCCGTATTGGTACTGACACCGTTGTACAGAAAAGTTACCTTAAGAAGCGATGCTGCGCCAGAGAAAAGGTCAGTTTCAGAATTTCAGTAACTGAGTTTTTTAATTTAAACAGTAATCATTGCCCTCAAAGAAGATCTATTTGTGTATACATAGTTAGATTAGATGTATTTTTCGTTCTAACAGATAAATTATGAGGAGATCCTCCAGAATGTACAACATACCAGAAAATTAGAATACACAATACATTTTTGCAAAGCTACACAGATGTGCTGAAGTACCTTCCACAGATCCCAAATGAAATGGACTCCAAGGATGTGGAATACGTCAAGAAATTTTAGCCATATTTTCATTTAAAAGATAATAGCAAACTTGTCACAAAACACGTAAATGTTTAATACAGTGAAGTGCGTATGACAACTATTAGGGTATTGTACCTACGCATCATCAAATAGAAAAATCATTTTCATCACTCATTTACAACGATTTGTTCAGATGTCATATTGTGCACAATGGCCCAAAAGTGCTCTCTGGAGCTTTATGGCTCTGTAACAGACAAAAAATATTCAGACAGCATTGTGTTTATGAAAAAGACTCAGGTTAATAATAATAATAGGCCAGCCAGATCAGCTCCTCTTCAGCATCGTCATCTCCTTCCAAGGATGAGGTGTTACTGTCACCTGTTTCGGTCTATATCATCCATAGACTTCTTACGAGGTCTATCTAGTTCTCTCCCCAGTCGGCCCAGAATTCATTATCTTTTTGGCAATCTAGTTTCTGCCATTCTACCAACATTCGCCTCCCATTTCACTTCTATTCTCTTCCGTCTAGTCATTAACTGAAAAGATTTTTAAATCTGCTCTTATTGTTTTGTTTCTTATTTTATCCATTTCATTACAGCCCCTTATATGTCTCATGAATTTAACCTCTGCGCCAGTGTACATGATTTTTCTTTTTTTGTGACCGTCCACAATTCGGTTCAAATGGCTCTGAGCACTACGGGACTTAACTTCTGAGGTCATCAGTCCCCTAGAAATTAGAACTACGTAAACCTAACTAACCTAAGGACATCACACACATCCATGCCCGAGGCAGGATTCGAACCTGCGACCGTAGCGGTCGCGCGGTTCCAGACTGTAGCTTCTAGAACCGCTCGGCCACCACGGCCGCCCCACAGTTCGGAACCATATACAAGAGTAGGTACAAGCATAACTTTATAGGATTTCATTTGTGTGTCCTTTCTTGTTTTTCTTCGCAAATTATTCCAACTGTCCCACAGGTAGCTTCAAATTTCATCAGGTTACCTTCCAGTCGGAAAGTGGGTGCACTCAGCGACTGTTATGTGACTTATAAATTGTAGAGTGCAGCAATCAGTCGTCCTTTTTTGGATTTTGGATTTTATTACGCAAATCGAGATTTCGGCTAGTAGCTAGCCATTCTCAATGCACTACTTTCTGTTCGCAATGCATGTAAGTCCCTGTTGTTCGGGAGAAAGTCACAGTTCTTCGAATACTCCATATTCACTTGTCTCGGCTCGCAGATTGCTGCTGATGGTAACTGCAGCCATAAAATCGAGAGAAGCTTGGAGGAAAGGCAGTGTCCGACTTTGATAATGTTTTAACGAGTAGTCATAACTTTAACATGGAAGATCCATATTCGTGATGACTGGGTGTTGTGTAATGCCCTTAGGTTAGTTAGGTTTAAGTAGTTCTAAGTTCTAGGGGACTGATGACCATAGATGTTAAGACCCATAGTGCTCAGAGCCATTTGAACTAAAGATCCGTATTGTGCGGGCTACGGTCTTTGCAGCGCTCGTGTACGGATGAGAGGCCTGAACCATAGGAAGCGCTGAACGAAATAGCACAGACACTTTTGAACTGTGTTGGAGGAAATTCCTTGAAGTTCCATAGACCGCACGCAAACGCAATAGCTCAGTATTACAGCAAATAACACCCGATTACTGATAGGACGGTCTGATACCGAAACAAAAACTGACGTACTTTGGGCACGGGATGAGAAGACATGATTCGTTAGAAAAGACGTTAATGCTGCGGAAAATCGAAGGCACAACGAGAAGAAGGCGTGACCATGATGGGAATTACTATGCGCATTCATGTTTGGTTTAGCGACGAAAGCCACTATCATTTCGGTGGGTTCGTCAATAACCAAAATTGGCGCATTTGGAGAACAGAGCATCCGCATTTCGCGATCGAGAAGTCTCTTCACCCTCAACGGATGACTGTGTGGCATGCAGTGTCCAGTCACGGAGTAATCGGAACGCTATTCCTTGATATCACGGTATGTGAAGCTTTTGAAATATGATTTCGTCCACATTGTCCATTTCGACAACACGTGGCTCATGCAAGATGGAGCTCGACGCCATCGAAGCGGGAGAGTGTTTGATGTCCTGGAGGAGCACTTTGGGGACCGCATTCTGGCTCTGGGGTATCCAGAGGCCACTGTCCTGGACCTTGATTGGTCGCCGCATTCTCCGGATCTGAACACGTGCGAGTCCTTTTGTGGGGAAAGACAAAAGAACAGGTGCATCGCAATAACCCCAAAACGATTGCTGAGCTGAACACAGCGATTCAAGAGGTCATCGACAGCTTCGATGTTCCGACACTTCAGTGGGTCATGCAGAACTTCGTTATTCGTTTACGCCACATTGAAACTTCTTTATTAAATGTTTTACTTAAACTGCTGAGTGCAATTGAATGCAAGTGAACCTACTTTCTCTTTACTTATTCTTATCATGTCTACACTGACCCACAATATTCTGGCGCAACACAATCTGACTGCTCAAAAAAAGGTTAGCCTGACTTCAAATAATTAATTCAAAAGAATGACCCTGACTAAAAAGAAGTAACAACCTATACATTTCATTAAGCACTTACCTCACAAAAACCACCATTACGCGAACTACTGCAATACAGCGAGCGTCAGTACTGCCAGCTAAATAAAAGATTCTACAAAAGCCACTAACTACTAATAGGCATGTGGTTAGCAAAGGAAACCAAATATTTTTTTCTTTTACCTTAATAATGTGACAGTTATATAATCATGAATAATTTTCAATTTCCAAATCGGATTCTTCCAGAGTGTTAGCGTACGCTAACACTTCAGACCTCTACCTTCCATCAATGCTGACTTCTCCCATTTAACATCCATCACTGCTGGCTGTTCACCTCGAACTGCCCAACAGTGCTTCCATCTTTGCTGGCGACTAACTTCCAACTGCCCAACATTACTTCCATCACTGCTGGCGACTAACTTCCAACTGCCCAACACTACTAGCGATTAACTTCCGCCGGCCGCTGTGGACGAGCGATTCTAGGCGTTTCAGTTTGGAACCGCGCGACCGTTACGGTCGCAGGGTCGAATCCCGCCTCGGGCATGGATGTGTGTGATGTCCTTAGGTTAGTTAGGTTTCAGTAGTTCTAAGTTCTATGGGACTGACCTCAGATGTTAAGTCCCATAGTGCTCAGAGCAATTTGAACCATTTGATTAACTTCCAACAACAAGTCCAACAAGCCACAGAGTCTCTTACAAAGAAAGCGCAGTCAAGGATCCAATGCAAAGTGCTACACAGATCTGCCAACACAGAAGCAGCCCACTTACAACATGATCGCCAATGATGGCAGGCATATCGAACATGTTATGACCTAATATCTGTAGTGGCGTGTATATAAAACGAACCTTGAGCAGTCCAAACAAAACGACGACTAGTCCTGGGAATCCGTTCCCTATCTCTTGTTTGTAGAAACTGTTGATTTGTGTTCTGTTCTCAGTGGCGCTCTGGTCGGTCAGCAAGTCAGCATTTCAGAGTAACGAGCAGTGGACCAGTGACCATCGGACGGGCAGTCACGCTACGAGAACGTAAACATGGTACCAACTGTGCCGCTGCCCGTTACTCCATTAAAGCGTTCCGGTGCGCCCACAACACATCAGAAGATGCGGGCTTATTATTTTATTAATAACGGGAACTGGCTCGCTGGGTTCCACGGCTGCTGACCGTTTCCTCGCCGGGGCAGTGGGGCTCGGGGTGTTCGTACCGTCCTGCAGCGGGCGTCCGCTGCCTCCGGGGTTATTAATCCCACCCACCCAGTCCGCCGTTCGCTGCCGGCCGGCGAGAACAACGGACCGGCGGCACGCAACTCCGTAATGAGGCGAAAGCGGCTACCGGCTCAGTCGCGCCCGCGGAGAAACGCGTCCATCGCTACGCGCTGGCCGCCTCTTAGCCATTAAGTATATGGGCCAGTCCGGAAGTCGAACCCGGATCTCTGCAGCTCACTGCCACTTGCGGCTCTCGGCAACGTTGCAATAAGGCTGCAGCTGCTCGCGGTTCATATAAAGCAAAAGCACCGAAACACTGAAGATTCACACTGGTCGTCAGGCAACAAATCGCAAAGCCAAAACATTCCGCAATGCATATTTTCAAATAGTAATCATAATCCATAGTACTACGACGGGACTTCAGTAATTAGACAAACTGACGTAGAAAAATGTTGTTGTTGTTGTGGTCTTCAGTCCTGAGACTGGTTTGATGCAGCTCTCCATGCTACTCTATCCTGTGCAAGCTGCTTCATCTCTCAGTACGTACTGCAGCCTACATCCTTTTGAATCTGTTTAGTGTATTCATCTCTTGGTCTTCCTCTACGATTTTTACCCTCCACGCTGCCCTCCAATACTAAATTGGTGATCCCTTGATGCCTCAGAATACGTCCTACCAACCGATCCCTTCTTCTAGTCAAGTTGTGCCACAAACTCCTCCCCAATTCTATTCAATACCTCCTCATTAGTTATGTGATCTACCCATCTAATCTTCAGCATTCTTCTGTAGCACCACATTTCAAAAGCTTCTATTCTCTCCTTGTCCAAACTATTTATCGGCAGCATATTAGCGAGGCATTCGTCTTTATGGACGACAATTCGCGGCTCCCATCGTGCACATCTTGAGAATGACTTCCTTCAGGATAACGACATCGCTCGACTAGAGCGGCCAGCATGTTCTCCAGACATGAACCCATCGAATACGCCTGGGATATACTGAAAAGGGCTGCTTATGGACGAAGTGACCGACCAGCCACTCTGAGGGATGTACGTGGAATCGCCGTTGAGGCGTGGGACAATCTGGACCAACAGTGCCTTGATGAACTTGTGGATAGTATGTAACGTCAAATACAGGCATGCATCAATGCAAGAAATGGTTCAAATGGCTCTGAGCGCTACGGGACTTAAGATCTGAGGTCATCAGTCTCCTAGAACTTAGAACTACTTAAACCTAACTAACCTAAGGACTTCACACACATCCATGCCGTAGGCAGGATTCGAACCTGCGACCGGAGCTGTCGCGCGGTTCCTGACTGAAGTGCCTAGAACCGCTCGGCCACAGCGGCCGGCTTCAATGCAAGAGGACGTGCTACTGGGTATTAGAGGTACCGGTGTGTTCAGCAATCTGGACCACCACCCCTGAAGGTCTCGCTGTATGGTGGTACAAAAAGGAATGTGCAGTTTTCAAGAGCAATAAAAGGGGCGGAAATGATGTTTATGTTGATGTCTATTCCAATTTTCTGTACAGGTTCCGGAACTCTCGGAACCGAGGTGATGCAAGACTTTTTTGATGTGTTTAGTTGCCACTATCAAACTAACCCTCTTCGTCAGAGCGTGTTTGTGTGGAGGGGGTGGGTGGGGGGGGGGCGTTTAAAATGATAAAAAAGAGTGCACATATTTCTGATTCTTCCGTAGTGCTTATATCAAAACTTATACACTGTAGCGAGGGAGCTCGCATACTGGTACTACTACGGATGCACCTGGATGCACTTCCCGGTTTCCAGAGCGCGGGGGGCAAATGAGAGTCTAGGCTTTCCCCTTCATGCCTTGAGCGCGGAAGGAGTGGCGAAGCAGTACAGAGTTCCGTAGCCACTGGCCGCCCTAGATACACCACGCTCGCCATGCAATTAGTGTGGCCAGCGGCGCGAGGTGCAGGCAGCCTTCCGCGGGGACGGTGATGATGGCAAGAGGAGAGGACAGGAGAGGAGGAGAGAAGAGAGAAACAAAGACATACACAGTGGCTGCGCGGCCGGCGCTGGGCCAGCACAAGTGCCCGCGACGGACGTTGAACCCTGGAAGGCGGCGCCCTTCCCCGCGCTCTCCGCGTCGCCCGTCTCTGGACAGATTCCTCAGCGGCGGGAAGGCAGGCCGGGCCTCAGTCCACGTGTGGCCAGTTTGAAGCATTTCTCCAATATATAAAATACCTATGTTGGAACTGAATTCGATTTCCAAATAGGTTAGAAACATTGTCACTTCCACAGGTGGCAGCTCTGTGCAACAAATTTCGTTTCCTGAATTCTCCATACAACCTACAGACAAGTGGTTACGCTTAATTATGTATTCTCAATACTATGCTCCACACGCACAAGGAAAATTGCACTACTCGCTATATTTCCAAATATTGCAATTTTAATGTCGAGCTGTTTATACAAAAGCGATTTTAAAACAATAAAAAGATGTAAACAAGCCGATTTCTTGTGTCCACATAAATAAAACTGACTGGACTGTCATAAGTGGTTTTGTGGAAGAGTGCTTCGGAAAGGATTTGCGATAGGAAAGGTGGGTGAGAGAATCCAGAACCAGGCTCTTGGAGGGAGGAAAGCTGGGAGGAGACATGACTTGAACATGACATGTAAAGGTAAAGATTTATAAAGAAGTATTCGGTTAAGGCTGGAAGAGTGGGGAATCTGCCGGCCGGGGTGGCCGAGCGGTTCTAGGCGCTACAATCTGGAACCGCGCGACCGCTACGGTCGCAGGTTCGAATTCTGCCTCGGGCATGGATGTGTGTGCTCTCCTTAGGTTAGTTAGGTTTAAGTAGTTCTAAGTTCTAGGGGACTGATGACCTCAGAAGTTAAGTCCCATAGTTCTCAGAGCCATTTGAGTCATTTTTTGGGGGGGAATCTTTGGACGGATTTCGTAGTCGGGTTGCGAGAAGGGGGGGGGAGGGACGATAAGAATTTCGTTGTTATAGTATGGTATGTGGATGGATCTGTTGGACTGATATCGGAAGAAGTAGTCAGGTCATCATCATCATCATCATCATCATTTTGAACATCAGCTTCGCCATCTAGTCCCCTTTTCCCACCATCTTTCTGTGTGTACTCTCTTCCAGCCCTCTCCTCTTTTTTCAACACACTCCTCCACGACTCACAGCCAACTGTCCCTCGGTCTTCTTCCGCATCTCCATTTCATGTATTGCCTTGGGAATCCTCTTGTTTTGCATTCTCTTGAAGTGTCCATTCCATTTTAGCCTTGATGCTTCCATCCTGCTCTGCAAGGTTTCCTCTTTCACGGTTTTCCTTGCCCTTTAATACCTCATCATATCTCTCCCCGTTACTCATACCCTGCTTCTGAGGAACTTCGCATGCCTATAATCCGATTACATCTTTTTTCTTCATTACCCATGTTTCAGATGCGTAGTCAGCATTGGGATGAAGTACCTTTTACATACTACTTTTTTGCATTTTTGTGAGACGTCTTTGTTCTATACTAGGTTCCTGACAATTCGCAAGAATGCTTCTGCCTGGCTGCCGCGTTCACTTATCTCCTTCTCATTTCTTTCGCTTTGCTCTATCACATTTCCCAGGTAACTGACACTTTCCACTTTCTTCAGTTGTTTGTCTCCGCTCCTAATTCCTCATGTTGGTCTATCCTTCTTCCTAGTTGTAACTGGTATCTCACATTTGTTTACATTAAATCTCATTCCATATTGTATCACAGTTTCTTCCCAAGCTTCCAGCTATTCCTGGATCTCCTCCTCCCTGTTTCCCCAGATCATAAAATTATCTGCGAACACCATTGCTTTCATCTTGTCTTCTTCGGTTTTTACTGCGACTTTAGTCATTATCTCGTTCAAGACCACAACGAAGAGGAGAGGTGACAATGCACAGTTCTATTTCACATCACTTGTTTGCTGGAACCAGTTCGTCCTTTTAATTTCCCAGTTACGCTCAATTCAGAATTCCACAACATATTTCCTCCACTTTGTTTATTGTCTCTTTTTCCACTCCTTTCTTTTCTAGTGCTTTCCAGACTTTTTTCTACAGGAGCTATCAAATGCCTTTTCTATATCGAAAAAGGCTATCGCAAGGTCTTTCCCAAATACACAGTGTTGCATAAGAGCTGAGTCACTGCAAATATGATGTCAACAGTTGATTTCCCGAGCCTGAAGCAGTGCTCGTCGATCCCTGTTCGGACTTTGTTCTCTGGATCTTTTCATACACCTTGGCAGAGTGCGGTATGAGTGTGACTCCCGTGTAGTTTCTACAGTCCTTCCAACTCCACTTCTTGAATATAGGAACGATTAGTGTCGTTCTAAAGCCTTCTTCTCGCTTCATACCACCCTGATCAAACGTTACAGCCACTGTTTCCCAACTTCCTCAGCCGGCCGGTGCCTCCGAGCGGTTCTAGGCGCTACAGTCTGGAACCGCGCGACGCTACGGTCGCAGGTTCGAATGCTGCCTCGGGCATGGATGTGTGTGATGCCGTTATGTTAGTTAGGTTTAAGTAGAAGTTCTAGGGGGCTGATGACCTCAGAAGTTAAGTCCCATAGTGCTCAGAGCCATTTTGAACCAACTTCCTCTGCTGCCTTCACCTTTTCGTCACTTACTTCATCCACACCTGGTGCCTTTCGCTCCTGTCCATTGCCATTTCCACTTTTTTCCGTGTCAGGCTCTTCCCCCCTGCCAGTTCAGACAGCAAGTGCCTCAACAAGTACCCCTTCCACACTATCTTCAGTGTCTTCTTGGAATTAACCTCTTTCCCAATTTTATCCATCATTGTCGCATCCTCTCGCAAACCTCTTACTTTTGACCATTCCATATACGAGGCTAATCCGGAAAGTAAGATTACAAGAATTTTTTGAAGTACAAAAAATGAATTTATTTTAATGAAACAAACATGCATTGTAGTATAGGTCTTGCATTATTTTTACACGTAATCATCATTTACCTCAATACACTTTGTTATCCGTGGGACGAGTTTTTTGATTCCTGTGTTACAAACGTCTCCCGCCGCGTTTTTCAGCCAGTTCTTCGCTTCAATTTCCACCTCTTTGCTGTCGGAAAAGTGTTTTCCACGAAGTTGTTCCTAAAATTTAGTGAGCAGATGACAGTCACTAGATGCGAGATCGAGATTGTGAGGGGTGGCTTAAAACTTCACAATCAAACGAAGTCAACAACTCTTGTGTTGCATGAGCGGTGTGCGGACGCGCGTTGTAGTGGAGACAGATTCCCGTTGTCAGCATCCGGCAGCGTTTGTTTTGTACGGCTCTCCGAAGTTTCTTCATCGTCTCACAGTATCTTGCAGCATTTATTGTTTGACATTTTTCCAAAAAATCAATGAGCAGAACCCCTTTTCTGTCCCAAAACACTGACACCAGGATATTGCTCGCTGTTTGCTGAGTTTTGAATTTGTTGGCTGAAGGAGAATGAGTATAACGCCACTGCATTGATTGTCGTTTGCTCTCTGGAATATTGTGATAAGCCCAAGTTTCATCTCCTGTCACTATAGAGTCGAGAAAAGCGTCGCCTTCAGTCTAAAAGCCGTCAAGAAATTCGCTAGCGGCACCGAACTTCATGTTGTGTGCGTCAGTAAGCATTACGGGCATCCATCGCGCACACAACTTGTGATAATTTAGTCGAACAGTTACGATTTCATGAACAAGAGAAACTGCATGCAAGTCGTCAATTATCAAACGGGGGTCAGACAGATGATGTTCTATAATTTTCTGCCGCATATCATCAGTCACAACAGACGGCTTTCCGCTTGTCTTCATCGTGGATTTCTATCCTTCCAGAGTTGTAATTTCGTCATATGCTGCCTTGAAATTACGACCTCTCCATAAACCGAAACAACTGAAACAATTTCGCGACGAATCGCAGAGGCATTCATGCCCTTAGCATTTAGGTGGCGAATTACAGCGCGTGCTTCGCACTTTGCGGCAGCCGGAATGGAAGCGCTCGTTTCCAAGAGTCACCACAACACTAATCGACTAGCTACTGGTTGTGGTCTAGCGGTTCTAGGTGCGCAGTCCGGAACCGCGCGACTGCTACGGTCGCAGGTTCGAATCCTGCCTCGGGCATGGATGTGTGTGATGTCCTTAGGTTAGTTAGGTTTAAGTAGTTCTAAGTTCTAGGGGACTGATGACAACAGTAGTTAAGTCCCATAGTGCTCAGAGCCATTTGAACCATTTTTTTTTTTTTAGCTACTGGTTGCTGGGAATGCTCGTTCCTTCCGCTGGCTTCGCGCTACACGGAAGTGGTACCAGCTTTCCCCACCGACATCACATGGTATATACCTTGTAAGCTTAGTTTCCGAGTAACACTCGTACATTCTCCCTCCCACTTTCTTCTTTCCTCAGCCACTGCCTTTTTTGCCTCTTTCTGCCTTTTGCTTCTTTGTATTCTCTCTTGCTAATCCAGTCTTTTCTTGGAACCACGGTCTGAAGACCTTGTATTTCCTTACTACTACCTTGACTCCTCCATTCCACCACGGTTTCTTCTCGAACGTTTCTGCCACTTGTCCATCATACAGCTACTGCACCTTCTATCTCACTATTCGTATAATGATTCAAAATCGTGCAACTGGTCATCGAGCTAAAACGTATTTTGCTGTACTATAAATTTGCTTTACTACACATTTGTATTGAGGGTACATTAACTGAGGCAGGTGGGACTAAGGCGCAAACTTGCTTTAACGTCTTCGTTTTCACGGTGAAAAGGTTTATAATCATTATGTGTGAAGAAGCATCACTGAGACAGTACATCACGAGTAACTGTGGTTTTTAATGTTCGGTCGCAGCTGTGAGGAGGTGGTCTGCCTGCACAAGTGTACCAGAGGAAGTGCGGTGCAGCGCCGCGGGCGTTGCGCTGTCCCGAGCCGAGCCTAGCCCGGCCGCGTTGGCCAACTTCCCCGGCCGGCCGGCCAGCTGTGTGCGCGCGCGCGCACTCCTTGCCGCTTCCTGCTCTCATTTCCCGACCCACCGCCGCCTGCCACGTTTCTTCATCCGAGTTGCGGCCGGCTGCTGCAACACCATTCCTGTCAGCAGGGACATGCTTCATCTCGTCACTGACACTGCCCCATAACCGCAATGCGCCCAGATTTAAGGAAGCGCAATCTGAAATTCAGAGGAGTTATGCGAATTTGACGTACAGCGAGTGAAAGGCATGTCTGACGTATACAGAAACCAGCTGTAGTTCTAAGAGTCGAGCACGCGGAGAAGCAGTAAAAGAGAACGGACTCTGTTCATACGCTCGCTGACCACGCGCGCAGCACCTAACTCTTGCTCACAATATAACACCTGATATTAAAAGGATGCGAACAAAGTTCTTGACCAGTGGCTACAACCTCAAGTTGATACACAGACCCACCGCAACCAGTGGAACGCAAAACAGAACGGACATGGATAAACTGCAGTCGCAACGCCATTACCCTAAGTAACAGGCGATCGAAGTAGTAAACAAAAAATGGTTCAGATGGCTCTGAGTACTATGGGACTTATCACACAAATCCATGCCCGAGGCAGAATTCGAACCTGCGACCGTAGCGGTCACGCGGTTCCAGATTGTAGCTCCTAGAACCGCTCGGCCTCCCCGGCCGGCGAAGTAGTAAACATCTTCGCCAGGGTTCGTGTCCAGCCCATCTTCTACTGCAACCTTAAGACATAGGATGTGTTACACTCGACCGAGGACAGACAAATGTTCTGCGCACTG
Organism: Schistocerca americana; assembly: GCF_021461395.2. Taxonomy (NCBI): domain Eukaryota; kingdom Metazoa; phylum Arthropoda; class Insecta; order Orthoptera; family Acrididae; genus Schistocerca; species Schistocerca americana. Next base: position 175,489,352 of record NC_060123.1, read on the forward strand.
TGGTATTGTACACTGAAGAGCCAAAGACATTGGTACACCTGCTTAATATCGTATAGGGCCCCCGCGAGCACGCAGAAGTGCAACAACACGATGTGGCATGGACTCGACTGATACCTGAAGTGGTGTTGGAGGTAACTGATACCATCAATCCTACAGGACTGTCCAAAAATCCGTAAGAGTGCGAGGGGGTGGAGATCCCTTCTGAACACCACGTTGCAAGTCGTCCCAGATGTGCTCAATAGTGTTCATGTCTGGTGAGTTTGGTGGCCAACGGAAGTGTTTAAACTCAGAACAGTGTTCCTGGAGCCACCCTGGAGGAATTCTGGACGTCTGGGGTGCCACATTGTCCTGCTGGAATCGCCTAAGTCCGTCGGAATGCACAATGGACATGAATGGGTGCAGGTGATCAGACAGGATGCTCACGTACGCGTCACCTTGCATGGGGGCTTAATTAAAAAGAAAGGACTAATATTAATGAAGAAATGCAATAATTTTAGTAGCTGTGCGACCGGTTACGAAATCTCGTAACCGGTTGGCCCTGGCTAATATTAGCACGCAATCTGTAACACAATTGATTAATTAAGTCCCCTGCAACTATAAAAGCTACGAAACAACAAAGCACAAGTGTAACTGTTCTGTGTGTTGTAGTGTGACTCAACGTACATGTATCTGACTCGGTTCTTTCTCAATACGACAAAATATTTTAAACGACATTTACAATGAACTAATTGAAAAACCAGAAATGCTATAATTGCACGTAGAAACCAGAATTACTAGTCTAATAAATGAACACGAGCCAGATGCTTTGTTGACAGTACCTGTGAGCAAGAGGGATTGTCATTAAAGAAAACTGTAATACCTTCTTACCTCATTATATATTGACGAAAATATTCCATTACACCAGCATCATAAATGAAAAGCCCATCTCCTTTCTCAAATACATTCTGACAATTGCAACTTGTTCCATCTACACATTACACCAAACGAACAGCGTCTACTCTCTCGCCCAACAGAACAACTGTCCTCGAAATCCTCTGAACTACTACTGCCCAGTGGAGGCGGAATAATAATCTTTGGCGCAATCTCTGGCGCTGTGACTTAGCGTAGCCACCTTTCAACCTTGTCACAGTCGTATCTAGACGTATCAGGGTTCCATATCATTAATCCCATATGACTCCAAATGCACACGCCCCACACCACTACAGAGCCTCCACCAGCTTGAACAGTACGCTGCTGACATAAAGGTTCCATGGATTCATGAGGTTGTCTCCATACCCGTACACGCCCATCCACTCGATACAATTTCAAACGAAACTCGTCCGACCAGGCAACATGTTTCCATTCATAAACAGTCCAATGTCGGTGTTGACGGGCCCAGGCGATGCGTTAAGCTTTGCGTCGTGCAGTCATCAAGGACACATGAGCGGGCCATCGGTTCCGAAAGCCCCTATCGATGATATTTCGTTGTATGGTTCGCTCGCTGACACTTGTTGATGGTCCAGCAATGAAATCTGCAGCAGTTTGCGGAAGGATCGCACATCTGTCACGTTGAACGATTCTCTTCAGTCGTCGTTGGTCCCGTTTTTGCAGGATCTTTTTCCGGCCGCATTGATGTCAGAGATTTGATGTTTTACCTGATTCCTCTTGTTCACGGTACACTCGTGAAATGGTCATACGGGAAAATCCCCACTTCATCGCTACGTCGGAGATGCTGTGTCCCACCACTCGTGCGCCGACTCTAACACCACCTTCAAACTCACTTAAATGTTGATAATCTCTCACTGTAGCAGCAGTAACCGATCTAATAACTGCGCCAAGTAACTAATAAAAAGATCACTAATCCACATTTAAGGCTTATAGTCTCATTTTCTATTGATCTTGACACGCAGCATAATCCGAGCGTTTTTCCATGTTACCTACGACAGACGCGGAAACTGTCTTAGGGCTTCTGCGAGAAGCACGTGAGTAGCTACCTGCTCTGGACGGGAGTACTGGGTCCCACCCTTGACTGTGGGAGGCGAGAGTTGTTCACCACAAGCGGACCTTTTAAGCGTCCGGGAGACATGTGACCTGTTTTTCTGACTACGGGCGGCGTGGGTTCTGGGCACTTACCATCAACAAAGTCAGTGTCACATACCCTCAGGTCATGAGACACTGCGGAGGGGTCTGGAATAGAGAGCAGGATGCTGAAGCGAAGACTGGTGATCGCCACCTCTCCTCCCCTTGTAGGCCAAATACTGGCAGTGAAAATTTCATCCACCACCAGGATTCGAACCGGTGTGTCTCAGAGTCGAGCGGTAACAACCTCGGCGATAGTGCAGGGTATATGATCCACTAATTCACTATTATTATGATGTAAATTTCTGAAGCACAGGGACTTAGTAGTACTTTTGCCCCTGATGAAGTGCTCTAAATAATTTCTTGCTTGAAAGTTATTCGAAAATTTATATTTTAAAACAAGACCGGTCCAGTCTTTCTTTGAGTAGCATCAACTTAAATTTTGCTAAGATTTATTCTGGCTCTAATTTATTTTCTAGTGATGTAATACCACATTTTTTCAAAATGAATGTTGTTCCAAAATTGTTATTTTTGTCTTCCATTGTGTGAATATTTTTCTGTTACCATCAGTTTACGTCTAGTTCCAAATTATCGTTCAAGTAGAGGACCAGAGAGTATTGTCAAGTCTCAACGTTTATCCACATGTGTACCCACATTTTGTGAGCATTCTCTGTTTGGTATTCGTCTTTTGGGGGCTGTATACAGCGTTTCCTTCCACCCATATCTCGAATGTTTTTAAAAATTGCAGTGCGACAAGCATCAAACAGCAGACAAGAAGCAGGAGTTAGCTCTTCAGCAATATCCCAAACTAAACAATCCTATCCACATTAAATGACTGCACTTTTTGCTGAGTGTTTGTAGATGTCTGGTTATGCTGAGCGTATGTGTATTCTAAATACCTTTAATCGTTTTACTGAAGTTTATAGATTTTAAATTTTATCGTAATGATTTTTGTGGACTCCTTGTACGACTGTGGAAGAACCCTAGAGCTCAACAGAAAGCAGTTTGGAAATTCTACACACTATAATGTGTTCGAATAGAAAACGTATCTTTAACATACGCCTTTCTACTTGCATACGTTGTCGGTAATTCCGGTTACCATTTAGGGACATAATGCGTAGCTCGTAGCCGAGTCTAGTTTCCGTAGCGAGAAACTCGCTGGCCTCATCTCTTCTCCCAGTTCCAGGGGAAGCACTGGACGAGCGCCTAGAGGACGCTTCTCTTGGCTTGCGCCTCCACGGGCAAACTATAAACGCGCGCGGTCTCACACGCCGACCGCAACGCCAATTCGCGAGAAACTGAAAGGTGTTGACAGAATGCAAAGCTTCCCAGCGTCTTTCAAGGACGACTACAAGGTTACAGCTCGGAGCTCTGGCATAGTTTCTCGCTTCAGCAGGCAGGATTACGAGAGACACCATGCCGCATGGAGGAAATGCGCCCAAGGCCACATACGCACAACTTTCGCGATCTTTTTGCTGTTAGCTCATTTCTGTTATCATGCCAGCGCGCAATCTGAATTCTGCACCTAGCTTCGAAATTTTCCCTAAATTGCTCCGTAAACATGTACGAGTGATGTACATCCAGAACTACTAGACTGAAAGGTAATCGATCACATACGAAGTACAGCTCATCACTCTAATCGTTAATTAGCACTTATCGACTTCCCTATTTGCTTATTTCACTGACCTAATTTTCGTAACGTCAGGAAAACGAAAACACTATAAATGATTAATTTGATGGTTATGCAAGAACGGCCCTGAAGGAGCGCTAAAAGTAATCGTTTCAAATGACTAACACCTTATCATTACAATTCTTACTGCTCTTTATACTGCTCTTGATTTCCGTTGTGGGTCTTGTAGTAAGTGCTTGGGCTCAGTGACTTCGCTTCGTACTACACTGAGCCACCCTAAGACATACGCAACGGTTCTCCTAAGGACGACTGAATCGTACAGTACTTCACCGGCAGAGGCTCTCCCCTTCACTCTGGGAACATATACAGCTGACACCACAGTACGCCACCTTGCCACAGGATATTGGTGCCAGGTTAACGTAGATAAAGTGCAAGGAATTACGTATTTCAGGGCAATTAATAAGTTAGATCTGCGAGACTGAACACTCGATGAACGGCAGCGGGATTGGGACAGTGGAAATACAGGACGCCGGGTATAGAGTCTCCTTCCAAACATAAGAGAGAGACTGAAAATTAAGCATATCGTCCCCAGAAGAAGTATGGTTCACTTTACGACAGGACACGGCTCTTACCCCCAGCACGTACGTACAATGACAGCATTGTGTGACAGGTGATTTAGGGTTCCCTGAGCATGCGGTATTCACATGCCCACTCAAAGCGGAAGTTAGGAGGCATGAACCTCCTCAGGACAGAATGACGTACCTAATCGGGAATGCTGTTACATTGCAGTCACTCAACACAGTCAAGAACAATATATCCAGTAATGAACTAAACAAGTTCAGAGCAGCTATTAGAAGCAGAAATACGCTTACAAGAAATGCCAACAGGAGAGAAAGGGATGAGTGAGAGGGAATATGCGAATGATGGTGAGGTATGAAAGGACAACGGTACTGACAATGTAGAGACAAACACTGCGTGATTACTGTGTTGTGTGTTGTCTGTTAATAAGAGCATATACTACCGTAATAAAATAGAGCATATATTACCGTAATAAAATTTTAACTTATTTTTAATGTAAATACATTAGTCACTAGTAACAATAGCTGTGATGACTCGATGTTTTTGCTGAATCGCTAAACAACTGGACAGTTAATTACAGTTGCCCGAAGCGCTGGCTGTTTTCCTGAACAGCGAAGACAAAACTCGATGATGTACCGAGGTAGCCGCAAGCCTCAGTTAACTAGAGAAATTTGCGTAATGAGTATCATAATACATTTATCTCTTCTGTTTTTTTCCGTTATTTTCGTCTTTTTTCTCTTGCTTACTACTCACCTTTCCTTTATGTACGTACTTATCAAGTTTTCTTGTATAATTTAGTATCTTAATATTCCATCGTTTGAATTTAAAGGAAAAAATTATATTCTTTTGTAGAGAATTTTCAATGCACTGATCTATTGTACGATCTACTCTAGACACACAGGAGAGCAGTTTTTATGATTGCAATAAATAAATAAGTAAACACTACTCTTGACAAGTCGCCCCGTCCACTCAAATTGCCGTCCACAACACTGATTTCCCTCCTCGATATCCTACACTCGTTATTTTTGCGTAAAATTCTAAAACCAGTATCTTCAGTAATTCTGTGACACATATATTGTCTTTGTTTTCTTCAAGTCTCTTTTGCCTGTACTTTTCTCTTCGATGCCTAAGCTCATGTTGCCGAGCAGACTTCTGCGACTTCGTTCGGTACTTCTGTAGTCCCAAATTTTAAATGCTTATTTACAGTCTTTAAGACGATTCAATGTTTCATAGAGAATATTCTCAGAAATCTGATTGTAATTTCCACTCTGATTCACGTTCATGTAAGTGGAATGTAAATTTCGTTCATCCAACGTGGTCTACTGCCAGTATGCAGCCGATATAGGCTGTTACGTTTGGCTCAGTTACTGTAAAGTCTGGCTAACCACAGAACTGTCTTGTCAGTTATTCGGATACATTTTACTGTAATTTAAGTCACTTTTTACCTGGACAAAACCGACATTGAACGTGGGTTGAGAATCGGTGCAAGATGCGTGGGTAATAGCGTATCGGAAATTAAACATGGTCAGTTTTGCGAGGTCAACAATATCTACAGTGAACTGTGAAGATTGCACAGACAATGATTCCAAACGCATAAACTGCCGCACATGACGACCGCAAGCACAGATGGCGCGGCGACTCTGCAGAGTCGATTGAGGTGACGAAAAGAAAATGCGTCACTGAACCTCCACCTGTGTTGCAAAGTACAGAAATGATGAGACAAAACACATTGTTTCTGGCTACAATGCAATCTAGAGCTTCAGAGGAAGTGATTATGTAAGAGCATGTGAAAGCTTCGATAACTAATCTTTCGCGGTTTCTTGTGTCACCCAAGCCAGGAAGAACGAACGGAAGTAATGCAAGCGAGAAATTCTTCTGTGGTTAGCTCTGACCACCTATCTGCGGCTGCTTGCCACTAGAAAGAGCAACAGAGGAGAAAATTAGAGAAACAGACGGGGATGGAATATGTAAAGAAGATTATCGACGACGTTGAGTGCAGTAATTATGTAAAAGTGGAAGGACTGCCGCAGGATAGGAAGCGGTAGAGGACGACATGGGGCTAGTTGGACAGATCCTTTAATTGAAAGCTATTAGGAAAATAGTTCTCTGCAGTTCGGACGTATACAGTGGACGTGGTGACAAGAAGGCGTGGATTAACGCCTGCGAGGTGTATATATTTGTTATCAACGGAACCGGTATGGAACATTTCGGTTATCAGCAACTTGACAGACTGACACTCTTGTTGCGTGGAGTGGGTGCTCTTTACTAACAATTTTAGTTTTAAATTAAACATCATGGATGAAGTCTGCCCTGTAATGCAAACTGCTGGTAAGCGAAACGTTCGGTACCAGTTCGCTTAGTGACGAGGCAGTCATTTGTGTATACTTTTTCATCACCATGACTATCACTTGTAATTCTACACTTTCATTGCTTTCTTTTAGTTTAGATCAAGTCAGCTATGGACCACGTTATCCAGAGCTGATTGGTCGCCTTGCATTACTGCGACCATGCAATTATCCATTTCATTCTGTCTAGGTATTGCTTGATTTCATTTATCGTATGTCTGCGGTCTAGTCCCCTCTGTACTGCCTGATGTGCTATATCAGTAATAAGAAGGCCTTTACAGCATCACTGTATACGGCTATAAATAGGAATACAAAGGTAGGAAGATCATCCTGCTTAGCAAGAGCCACAAGAAACAGATGTCAAATTACCTCAGTGGTCAGTATTAAATTTCAACTCCAGCACTAACAACGGTGAGTAACGATGGACAAAATGGTTCAAATGGCTCTGAGCACTATGGGACTTAACAGCTGTGGTCACCAGTCCCCTAGAACTTAGAACTACTTAAACCTAACTAACCTAAGGACATCACACACATCCATGCCCGAGGCAGGATTCGAACCTGCGACCGTAGCAGTCGCACGGTTCCGGACTGCGCGCCTAGAACCGCGAGACCACCGCGGCCGGCAACGATGGACAAAGTTCAAGAGCATTGTACAAAACGCTTTACATCATCTACATCTATACGGATACTCTGCAAATCACATTAAAGTGCCTGGCAGAGGGTTTATCGAACCACCTTCACAATTCTCTATTATTCCAATCTCGTATAACGTGCGGAAAGAACGAACACCTATATCTTTCCGTACAAGCTCTGATTTCCCTTAATTTATTGTGGTGGTCGTTTCTCCCTATGTAAGTAGGTGTCAACAAAATATTTTCGCATCCGGAGGAGAAAGTTGGTGATTGGAATTTGTGAGAAGATTCCGTCGCAACGAAAAACGCCTTTCTTTTAATGATGTCCAGCCCAAATCCTGTATCATTTCAGTGACACTCTCTCCCACATTTCGCGGCAATACAAATCGTGCTGTCTTTCTTTGAATTTTTTCGATATATTCCGTCAATCCTATCTGGTAAGGATCCCACACAGCGCAGCTGTATTCTAAAAGAGGACGGACAAGCATAGTGTATACAGTCTCCTTAGTAGATCTGTTACATTTTATAAGTGTCCTGCCAATAAAATGCAGTCTGTGGTTAGCGTTCCTCACAACATTTTCTATGTGTTTCTTCCAATCCATGTTGTTCGTAATGGTAATTTCTAGGTATTTAGTTGAATTTACAGCCTTTAGATTTGACTGATTTATCGTGTAACCGAAGTGTAACAGATTCCTTCTGGCACTCATGTGGATGACCTCACACTTCTCGTTATTTAGGGTCATTTTCCAGTTTTCACACCATCCAGATATGTTTTCTAAATCGTTTTGCAATTTGTTTCCATTTTATGATGATTTTATTAGTCGATAAACGACAGCGTCATCTGCAAACAACCAAACACGGCTGTTCATATTGTCTCCCAAATCGTTTATATAGATAAGGAACAGCAAAGGGCCTATAACACTACCTTGAGGAACGCCAGGAATCACTTCTGCTTTACTCGATGACTTTCCGCCAATTACTACGAACTGTGACCTCTCTGACAGGAAATCACAAACCCAGTCACATAACTGAGACGATATTCCATAAGCACGCAATTTCACTACAAACCGCTTGTGTGGTACAGTGTTAAAAGTCTCATGGGAATCAAGAAATACGGAATCAATATGAAATCCCTCGTCAATATCACTCAACACTTTATGCGAATAAAGAGCTAGTTATGTTTCACAAGAACGATGTTTTCTAAATCCATGTTGACTGTGTGTCAGTAGACGGTTTTCTTCGAGGTAATTCATAATGTTCGAACACAATATATCTTCCAAAATCCTGCAGCATATCGACGTTAGAGATATGGGCCTGTAATTTAGTACATTAGTCCTACTACCATTCTAGAATATTGGTGTGCCGGCCGCGGTGGTCTAGCGGTTCTAGGCGCTCAGTCCGGAACCGCGCGACTGCTACGGTCGCAGGTTCGAATCCTGCCACGGGCATGGATGTGTGTGATGTCCTTAGGTTAGTTAGGTTTAAGTAGTTTTAAGTTCTAGGGGACTGATGACCACAGATGTTAAGTCCCATAGTGCTCAGAGCCATTTGAACAAATATTGGTGTGTCCGTCGAGCAAAGTTGTGAGAAGTCTTCTATGAAAGCAGAGAGAGCTTCGCTGCAAATTTAAACGTAGACAAAGCCTCACAGACAAATATCAATCAAACGAAGCCAAAATTAGCTCAAGGAGTGCCATGCGAGAAGCGTTCGACGTATTCGAAAATAATCTTCTGTCTGCTGAATTGACAGGAAATCCTAAGAAATTTTGTCTTCTGTTAAGTCAGTAAATGGATCGAAGCCACCTGTCCAGACATTCTGTGGCCACTCTGGCACTGTAACAAGGCACTACAGAGAAAAGATCGAAATACTAAATGTCCTTCTCCATAACTGTTTCACAGACGGAGATCGCACAGTAGTACCTCATTTAAATCTTGGTACGAACGGCAAAATGGCTGCTATCGAAATAAGCAACGACTATAGCGTAGGTCTGCGGAGAAGCGAAGTGTGTCCTGATGATTGTAAAAAAAAAGAACAGGTCACTCCCGTTTTCAGGAATCGTGTCGAACAGACGCACAAAACTGGAGGCCTAGTTCTCTGTCGTCAGTCAGTTGCAGAATTTTGGAACATGATTTACGGTGGCGTATTATAGACATTTCTGAAGTCTGAAAATCTCCACTGTAGGAAACAACAAGTGTTCCGAGAATAACGATGCTGTGAAACGCAGCTCGCACTGTGCATCGACAAGACACAGCGAGCAGCAGATGCAGGCGCCCAGTAAAGTGCCGCACTCGTTACAGTCCCGCACTGCCACCTGATGAACAAAATACGAGAGCACGGAACATCGAGTGTGTGACTGGATTGAAGAGTTTCTAGCAAAAAGAATGTAGCATATAATCTTCCACGGAGAGCAGATCTTCAGAAGTAAAATAAATTTCCGGCGTATCCAAAGGGAGTATTATGAGCCCATTACCTTTCACAATATGTACTAAACGATTTAGCAGGAAACATCAGAAGATGCATGAGGCTTTTCGAGGATTATACTGTTGTGTACAGAGAAGTCTAAACGCTAGAAAACTGTAAAGAAATATAGGAAGACCTGCAGGGGGTAGACACTTGGTGCATGGAGTGGCAACATAAAGAAATAGAACGTAGTGCGAATATATACTCCCATTTTTGTATGATTACACGATTGCAGAACAGTCGCTGGAAGCAGTTACTTCCATAAAATATCTAGGAGTATGCGTACGGAGCTATCTGGAATGGAATTACCACATAAATCAAATCACAGGAAGGCAGATGCCAAACAGATTCACTGAAATAATCTTCAGGAAATGTAGCCCATCACGAAAGGAGGCAGCGTAAAAAATCCACGTTGATCAGTACTTGAAAATAGTTTGTCTGCCTGGGAAACGTACCAAATAGGACTGACAATGGAAATAGAAAAGACTCAAGGAACAGCAGCGCTTTTCATTTACAAGCGCGACAGCGTCTCAGAGATACTCAGCAAACTCTAGTGGCAAACACTGCAAGGGAAGCGTTCTGCATCACATTGTGGTCTACTGTTCCGAGAACGAACGTTCCTAGAAGAGTCAACAAATATGTTGCTTCCTCGTTCTTCGCGCGAACCATATGCCACTGGAATACTGTAAGGTGGCTTGCGAAGTGTGCATGTAGATGTATTTACAATGTATTCTGTTTTCCCCGAAGGTAAAAACACTCTTAGATATTCTCTCCAGTGACATCGATTTGATGCAACCGATGAAGTACGCTTCTCTTTCTGGGAGGTGATTTCTCCCGTAGTTTGTCGTTTGGTGGAAAATGGCGTTCGCGTACTAAATTTTTTGATCCTTCTGCGTCTATTCAGAAAGTTAATCTTTTTTGTTTCAAATTCACCAATAAGTAATCGTTTCTCTAATTAGGTACTAGCGAACCCGGCAGTACTTCGCAATTGCTAAAGCTGTATGAGAATTGGATATACAGTATATCCTGATCTTCTCCCCTCCTCTCTCTGTCCATCATCTTCTCCCATCTCTCTCTGCCTACACTATGTGATGAAAAGTATCGGAACACCCCGAAAAACATACGTTTTCATAGTAGGTGCATTGTGCTGTCACCTACTGCCAGGTACTCCACGTCAGCGACCTCAGTAGTCATCAGACATGGTGAGAGAGCAGAATGGGGAGCTCCGCGGAACTCACTGACTTCGAACGTGGTCAGGTGAATGGATGTCACTTGTGTCATACGTCTGTACGCGATATTTCCACACTCCTAACCATTCCTAGGTCCACTGTTTCCGATGTGATAGTGAAGTGGAGACGTGAAGGGACACAAAAGCGTACAGGCCGACCTCGTCTGTTGACTGACAGAGACCGACGACGGTTGAAGAGGTTCGTAATGTGTAACAGGCAGACATCTATCCAGACCATCACACAGAAATTCCAAACTGCATCAGGATCCACTGCAAGTGCTATGGCAATTAGGCGGGAGATGAGGAAACTTGGATTTCATGGTCGAGCTCATAAGCCACACATCACGCCAGTAAATGCCAAACGACACCTCGCTTGCTGAAAGGAACGTGAAGGTTGGACGATTGAATTGTCAAAATCGTTACGTGGAGTGACGAATCACGGCACACAACGTGGCGAACTGATGGCAGCGTGTGGGTATGGCGAATTCTAGGTGAACGTCATCTGCCAGCGTGTGTAGTGTCAACAGTAAAATTCGGAGGCAGTGGTATTATGGTGCGGTCGTATTTTTCATGGAGGGGGTTTGCACCCCTTGTTGTTTTGCGTGGCACTATCACAGCACAGGCGTACATTGAAGTTTTAAAGACCTTCTTGCTTGAAGAGCAATTCGGGGATGGCGATTGCATCTTTCAACACGATCTAGCACCTGTTGATAATGCTCGACCTCTGGCGGAGTGGTTAAACGACAGTAACGTCCCTGTAATGGACTGGCCTGCACAGAGTCCTGACCTGAATCCTATAGAACACCTTTGAGATGTTTTGGAACACCAACTTCGTGCCAGGCCTCACCTCTCCTCAGTGCAGCATTCCGTGGAGAATGGGGTGCCATTCGCAAAGAACCCTTCCAGCACCTGACTGAACGTATGCCTGCGAGAGTGGAAGCTGTGATCAAGGCCAAGGTTGGGCCAACACCATATAGAATTTGAGCATTACCGATGGAGGGCGTCACGCAGTAGTGAGTCGTTTTCAGCCAGGTGTCCGTATCCTTTGATCACATAGTGTATCTCCTCCTCCCCGTATCACTTTCCACGTCCTCGTTCCCCTCTATGTCCATATCTTCTCCACCACTCCGTCCGCGTCCTCGTTCCCCCTCTCGATGATCTTGAGCCTTTTTTGTATTTGCCAACGATATCTTAGTTGGAAACTGAAGTCGCTTAGAATAAATGACTAAATCAGTGAGGATTATTGATATACGCAAGTGTGAGAGACCTCTCGTGCTGATGGATCTGTGAGCATAGTAGCTTCAGTGAGCGTTGTTTGTTTGGTTTAATATGCCAAAGGGTAGCTGCCGACGATTCAGGTTCCGTACTAGTTTTCTAACCATAAGCCAATAAGCTATAAATACAGCGTTCCTGATTTCTGTCAAAACTGACTGTGAAAGAGAAAACGAAACCACACATTTTCACAGTACAACATTTCCTTTATAGCAGTCGGTTCTTAACAACAAACCTGAACATTGTTGTTTAAAAAAAATGTAGCTATGTCCAGCCGAAGGTTATTGGAGTATCGTACAAAAAACTAAAGTAAATCCGTCAAGAACTTTTCGAGATTTTTGGTAAAAATTTTCAAAAACAATTTTTCGTTGTGTGGTAGTATAAAGGGTGGTCCATTGAACGTGACCGGGCCAAATATCTCACGAAATAAGCGCCAAACGAAAAAACTACAAAGAAAGAAACTTGTCTAGCTTGAAAGGGGAAACCAGATGGTGCTATGGTTGGCCTGCTAGATGGCGCTTCCATAGGTCAAACGGATCTCAACTGCGTTTTTTGAAATAGGAACCCCCATTTTTTATTACATATTCGTGTAGTACGTAAAGAAATATGAATGTTTTAGCTGGACCTCTTTTTTCGCTTTGTGATGGATGGCGCTGTAATAGTCACAAACATAACCGGCGAACGGTCTGGACACTTGGATGATGTCGTCCAGGATACCGAGCAGCATACATAGCACACGCCCGTTGGGCACAATAGCCACACATCAACACGATATCGACCTTTTCCGCAATTGGTAAACGTTCCATTTTAACACGGGCAATGTATCACGAAGCAAATACCGTGCGCACTGGCGGAATGTTACGTGACTCCACGTACTTATACGTTTGTGACTATTACAGCGCCATCTATCACAAAGCGAAAGAAGTGGTCCAACTAAAACATTCATATTTATTCACACACTACACGAATATGTAATAATAATGGGGTTTCCTATTTAAAAAGCCCAGTTAATATCCGTTTAACCTATGGCAGCGCCATCTAGCGGGCCAACCATAGCGCCATCTGGTTTCCTCCTTCAAGCTGGACAAGTTTCGTTCTTTGTAGTTTTTCGCTTGGTGCTTATTTCGTGAGATATTTGGCACGGTCACTATCAGTGGACCACTCTGTAGATTATCTTTACAGATTAGTTAAATCAAATGGACGCGCTTGCTTGTTCCTCGCAAGTTGTGAGCGAGGTGGTTTCGGGAGGTCGTCGCGAAATACGTGCTGTAGCGCAGGTTTTCTGCTCGGCAGCAGTCTAGGCTGGATGAGTGACCAGGGAGCTGCGAGACGGGGCGTCGACGTCCGCTGTCCATAGCCGTCGGCCGGTGACTCCTGCGCTTCCGGAGGCGCACCTGACGAGCATCCCAGAGGCGTCGCGTCGGCAGGAAGAAGGTCCACGCCTTACCGGTACCTGCTGTGCGACGCAGTTCGCCCACACTGGAACCAGCCACTCGCTCTGCCGCCCGTCCCTATTCACCACTGCCTTATAAACCGTATTAAATGTCACAAGATAACCTGTTGTGTCGTCTGCCATCGTATCGGCATCTTAATGCTCATACTTCTATTCCGCCCTCTCTTGCTAACGTACATATCCTGGTTCGGTAAATTTGAATGAGACACAGTCTAACCTCACGCTCAAAAACACACTGTCTTTGTTGGCAGTATGTTTTCTTTCAAAGAAATTCTTGCTACTGGGCCACAAAGCCTGAGTTACATCTTACAGTTCCAATCTCTGTTAATCCGTCATCGATACGGGACAGAGCCTGCCAAATATTTACAAAACAAAAATCGCCAACCAGCCGTATGTTTTCAGAAGTTACTTTATTTAGACGAATAGTTTCGGCATCTCATGAATACCATCTTCAGGCACCTAAGCACTCCCTGTGTAGAAAATTGCCGGCCGGTGTGGCCGAGAGGTTCTAGGCGCTTCAGTCTGGAACCGCGCGACCGCTACGGTCGCAAGTTCGAATCCTGCCTCGGGCATGGATGTGTGTGATGTCCTTAGGTTAGTTAGGTTTAAGTAGTTCTAAGTTCTAGGGGACTGATGACCTCAGAAGTTAAGTCCCATAGTGCTCAGAGCCATTTGAACCATTTTTTTTTTTTTTTTTGCTTGCTTGTGCATTTTCCCTGTTATTGCTTCATCTGCTACCAAGTCAAATACTCGTGTTTCTAGATTTCTTAGATGACCCTTTGATCTGCCTCTTCCTTCTGGGGCAGAGCTTTCAGTAGATTTCTTTCGTTGCATATTCTTTTTAGTACCTCATCATTTCGTACCCTGTCTCTCTATGTAACGCTCAACATTCTTCGCCAACGCCACATCCGGAATGCTTTCAGCTTCTTCTTCATCGCCCCTGCTTATGCAGTCGTGAAATTAAATGCTGTAACTTAGGTAATTCCGTCCGGGTAATGTTTCAGGCCTCAGATTTGTAATGGATAACGTGAGTCTGTAGCGGGCTCGTTTCTTTTGGCTTCGGAGGGATCGAAATGAAAGAAATAAATGAGTTCTGGCTATCACCGTCTGCCCTCCCATCAGATTAGAGCAACTTCAGCTGATGATTTGCTACTCTCCGACCGTGATGGCGTCGGATTTTTCTTCACGTACTGCAGGGATATCGACCGCTTACTGAAGTTAACTGGTTATTATCTGCCACTGTTACTGAGTGGCCAGCGCGCCGGCTTGTCATGCCGGGGGGACGGGGGTTCGATTCCAGGTTGGGATGGATACTTTCTCCGCTCAGGGACAGGGTGTCTGTGTCGTCTTCATCTTCCTCATCGACGCGCAACTTGCCGAAGTGGCGTCGCCTCAAAAGACTTGCACCAGCCGATCGGGTCTGCCCGCCGAGAGGCCCTCGCCACACGATATTTCATTTCATTTCACTGGATAATGAAGGGAACAGGGGGAGGCTTTTTTTTTTTGGTCATCAGTCTACAGACTGGTTTGATGCGGCCCGCCACGAATTCCTTTCCTGTGCTAACCTCTTCATCTCAGAGTAGCACTTGCAACCTACTTCCTCAATTATTTACTTGACGTATTCCAATCTCTGTCTTACTCTACAGTTTTTGCCCTCTACAGCTCCCTCTAGTACCATGGAAGTCATTCCCTCATGTCTTAGCAGATGTCCTATCATCCTGTCCCTTCTCCGTATCAGTGTTTTCCACATATTCCTTTCCTCTCCGATTCTGCGTAGAACCTCCTCATTCCTTACCTTATCAGTGCACCTAATTTTCAACATTCGTCTATAGCACCACATCTCAAATGCTTCGATTCCCTTCTGTTCCGGTTATCCCACAGTCCATGTTTTACTACCATACAATGCTGTACTCCAGACGTACATCCTCAGAAACTTCTTCCTCAAATTAAGGCCGGTATTTGATATTAGTAGACTTCTCTTGGCCAGAGATGCCTTTTTTGCCGTAGCGAGTCTGCTTGTGATGTCCTCCTTGCTCCGTCCGTCATTGGTTATTTTACTGCCTAGGTAGCAGAATTCCTTAACTTCATTGAGTTCGTGACCATCAAACCTGATGTTACGTTTCTCGCTGTTCTGATTTCTACTACTTCTCATTACCTTCGTCTTTCTCCGAATTACTCTCAAGCCAAACTGTGTACTCATTAGACTGTTCATTCCGTTCAGCAGATCATTTAATTCTTCTTCACTTTCACTCAGGATAGCAATGTCATCAGCGAATCGTATCATTGATATCCTTTCACCTTGTATTATAATTCCACTCATGAACCTTTCTTTTATTTCCATCATTGCTTCCTCGATGAGGGGGAGGCTAGAGACCAGTAATAGACAGCTAAAGGGAAAGTAGATATATTCCTGTAAACACAATGAAATGGGGGACAGCCTCGATGCAAATAGGTGGTAACTAGCTGTTTCACAATTTCGCACTACACAGGCGATGCACAGGCTTGCTGCGGAGAGACACAAAAATACTAACAGCTTGTTACAAGTTGTAACAAGGATAATGACAACTATTCCTGTCGTTACTAAAAGTTTTTATGCAGCTTTACGAAGATGATTTTCATGATTCGAATCACAAGTTACGGTAAAGAGCCTTGAGTGGAAACGCGTTGCGAGCACACGGACTGGATCAGACGACAACCACCGAATTAACACTGAGCACACCGGGAGGCCGATCTCTCGCGCTCCAAACCGAATATTTACACCTTTAGGGCACCATACTGTGGTTCAGGTCGAAAAAAATTGATTTTCAGGTTTCATCACATCTCGGTAGATTAAGGTTTTATTTAAGTATTATGAAAAGGATTTTGCTGAAAAAAAATTTTTTTTCGAGCATTTAAAGAGCTTTTTGCTGCCATGTGTGTTTATGTGCCACGCCCAGTTTTCTGTCACCCAATTTTCTGCATATATTTTAGATCTTTATATCCCCTACATTGCACGTTAGGGATTTTTTTTACTCCCGAGTGTGTTGGCTATCCTTGGAATGCAACCGTCGGTAGTCTTTGGTTTTTGCTGTTTGTTAAACAAAACGGTTTCAAACACGCGGTTAATTTTGTTCAGGTGCGATTGCGAGTAGTTGTTATAGAAAACTTGCAGGTATACTATGGGCAGGCAATTAGGAGAAATAAAGAAAATCTGGAGGCAATGAAGAGAGATGTTTGGGCCATATTCTTCCATAAGTCCTCTACTGATGAAAAGCCATGTTATGGATTGTGTCCATCAGGAGAAAAATCGTGGTGCAACTACAATAGGGCTCAGGCAACTGAGACTCTTACTCTCGCCAGCATTCTCTTCCTGCTGCTGTTATTACACCAATTAAACCTATTTTCAGAGACTTGGCTCATCCTTACCTTCTAAGGAAATGTCTGCATGGGCAGACACAGTACGCAAATGAATGTTTCAACAGCATAATTTGGAAACGCCTTCCTAAAACTGTGTTTGTAGGTATGCACACAATGAAACTAGGAATTCATGATACTGTTATTACATTCAATTGTGGTAATATTGGAAAGTGTTGGGTACTGAAAAAGCTGGAAATTAATCCTGCTGAAAGTATGGTCACTGGGCTGCAACATTGCGATAAAATGAGGATAGCCGATGCAGACAGGTCTGCATCTAATATGGCCAAGAAAGCAAGACAAACATCCAGGAAGGTGAAAAAGAAGCTGGAAGACCTGCTAGAGGCCAAATAAGGGCCATCATATGCAACAAGACAGTTTTAATTAACTGTAAGTAACAAATTTCAAAAGTTTTTTCTTTAAAGTCAGTTTTCCGCAAACTAAAATTTTCAGTACATATGCACCATTATATCAGAAACTATCATAGCTAAATGAATGAAATTTTCAGAGACTCTGCATAACATAAAAAGCCACCTCTGGTACTACATTCATTAATATTCCCCTATTAGGAAGTTGACAAAAAATATTTTCTGCAGAAAGAAAACTTAATATTTTTGTTAATAAGTTTAAAAAAGTATTTCTTAAAAACTATAAAATGGATAAAGTAGATTTTAGTACAGTTGACTCTATTAGCATCATGTAACATACAGTAAAAATATGAAGGTCCCGCGTCAAATAGTTTTTTTCAGAAATGGGTCAAATACTTGCCTAAATTAACATGGGTTAGATAGGCAGGGTGTGGTCCCCTTAAACACGATCGGCTTTGCTATGAGCATTCTTCCGCGAATGACTTGATAAAAACTGAGAGTAATGGTGCCTGGTTGCTTCCATGGCGGTGGAGACGAACACATGCTGCGCCAAATGGCGTATACTGCCGAGCGACTGCTGATTGCGAAATAAAGCCTACTACTACTTTCAGTAGTTTTGTAATCCCGGGTCCACGCACACTGTGTGCTTCCTCTGACAGCAAAAGGCCCCGTCGCCGACGTGAACAGGGGCGGAAATGCCAGCGGTCGGTCAGACTTTCAGCCGAGTGGTAGTTCGGGCTGCCCACTCACAGGCGTGGCGCCAGCAGTCTGGCCCTTGGAGAGGCTGCTGTCCCTCAGCGCAGCCGTCGCCTCGGCGTGGATTTTTGAAACCAACGGCCTCTGGATCTTCTGCAGTTGTACGCCATTTTGACGAATTTATGTATTAATCGAATGGTGACGTCACGGATTTCTCCGTCCCCTTAATTTGACAGTCCTGTACTCAGACGAGCTAAATGTGGTTACAGATGGCTTGAGAAAATTGCTTTCAATGCATAACCAAGCGAAATAAATTCATCGTCTTTTTAATAAAGGAATGTGCAAGCCAGTGCCTACTACCATCGAAGTTGTAACTGCGTAAGGAACCTGACAGGAATAGCAGTTTTCATTTTGTTTTACACTCCTGTCTTTGCACAGGCACTGAAGTCTCTGCGCTACAAGTTACCAGTTAAATGTTCACGTTTTAATCTTCCTTGACAACTTCGGTGACACTGCTCTCGCAATAAACGCTAATTTAATGGCGTCCTTGACTCCCTTGTATAATAACAGAATTCTGACCCAGTGCGTCTTAACTACGACGTTTGCCGGATGAACCTGTGAGGCAGGATCACTGTGCTAAAAGGAGTGTCTTAATGTTTGATGAACAGGTATGTTCGTTAGAAGCGTTCTGGAGAAAACTGAAGGATATATGTCCCGAGAGTGCGACTACTATGACCATTTCCGGTCCATTGCTCTGACCCTCACCAACAAGACTTTTTCCCATGTTAATCAAAATCTCTACTCGACACACCGTGGTTTCTTTCCAGCTCTGTTCATCGGCGTTCTTCGTTAAAAGCACTATTAAGCAAAATTTACCTGAAAAACGAGTGTACAGCGCTGCGTTCAGGTCTTAAAACATTCTCTTTCGCTGAGTGCGGCATTCAAATGCCAGTCAGATTACCCTAAATTAGGCTCTCATTTGTTTTCGTAAACCACTTCAGGGGAATACTGGAATGGCTACTTCCTCTATTACTTCCTCCCTACACCATCCCTCCCTCCGCCGTGCCATCCTACCATCACTAATATGTCGCTCTCCACGTTAAATAAAAACTTTCCTTCCTCCTGAGTCCTACACCTCCACAAGTTGTTTTGAACACAATCTTGTCCAGTATGTCTTTCTAAGGAGATAGTGTACGCTCTATATTTCGAGTTCTGGATCTAGAAGAATTCTGTTAAGACTTTACACGCAACACAGTTAAAAAATAATTAAGACTGCGCAGATCGAACGATAAATGAAGCCTTGTCTAGTTGGCTATTAGACTTTGTATTGAAAACGCTGCTGAGTTAGCCTCTTTCCTAGACCATATTTACCTAAAACCTTACACACTGCAAACAGTCACGAATTTCTAGAGAAGATCGCAATCCACTCCTGTTTGTAAAAACGGTAAAACAAAGAGTGTGCAAAATTAACAGACCACCATCGATGACGTCCACCTGTTGGAGGATTTTAGAGCTCATTTTAAGTTCTAACATTATGTGACTTACGGAGATACAGAAGCTTGTCTTACTGAAGAAACATGGATTCAGGAAAAAGTGTTCGAATGAAATACAGCTCGATTTATTCACACCTGATATCTTACGAACAGTACGAGGGGCGTTCAATAATATTCCAATACATTTTTTTCTGAAATGAGGTTGGTTTTACGGACGTCGGAGGCAATGTCTTGCTACATCAATAATTTCCCGAAGCAGCGACATGGTCGCGACTAAAACAGACCCGAATATAGAACAAATTTCCTTCAAAAAATGGCTCTGAGCACTATGGGACTTAACTTCTGAGGTCATCAGTCCCCTATAACTTAGAACTACTTAAACGTAACTAACCTAAGGATATCACACACATCCATGCCCGAGGCAGGCTTCGAACCTGCGACCGTAGCTGTCGCGCGGTTCCAGACTGTAGCGTCTAGAACCCCTCGGCCACTCTGGCCGGCAAATTTCCTTCACTTTACGTCCATGGTCACAAATTTTTTTATCACGAGACTACCGGTTTCGGTCCATAATCACCACCTTCAGATCTATTTCATAAAAACATGTCCTAATGTTCTGCAGCTATAGTGGCACCGTCAAATGCTAGACAAAAAGTCAGCACCAGCATCGTCAAATATATGTGAATAACAGTATATGCAAGAGTCTTTGTCTGGCAAGATGACGATGCCACTATGGCAGCAGTACATTAGGGCATGTTTTTATAAAACAGATCTGAAGACGGTTATTATGGACCGAAACCGGTAGTCTGATGACAAATAATTTGTGACCATGGACGTAAAGTAAAGGAAATTTAATAATTTCCCCATCATCCACGTACTGCTTGCTGCGGAGTGCTCCTTCATAGGTTCAAAGGAACGGAAGTCGGGAGGCGCGAGAGCCGACCTGTCGGGTGGATGAGGAAGAACAGTTTTGTGAGCTACTTTCGGGTGCGCTGGCTTGTGTGAGGTCTTACGTTGTCATGAGAAGCAGAAGTTCGTTTCCATTTTTGTGGCGATGAACATGTGTGCCGCCTCTCCATTGATTGCTGTCATGTAAGTCTGCAGGCTTTCGTGGCCGTTGTCACTGAAGTTAAAATCTTCTGGGTTATTAGGCCGCGTCATGTTTCCTCTAAAATGAACCGCGTTTCGATCCCTCTGCTGGGATCTTCCTCAGGATCTTCTGGTGTCCACTACTGCTAGAGTGTTCTTCTAAAATGAACTACGTTTCGACCCCTCTGCTGAGATCTTCCTCAGGATTTTCTGGTGTCCACTACTGCCAGAGTGTTTTAGCAGTAGTGGACACCAGAAGATCCTGAGGAAGATCCCAGCAGAGAGGTCGAAACGTAGTTCATTTTAGAAAAAACATGACGCGCCCCAGTAACCCAGAAGATTTTAACTTCGATTGCTGTCTTGTTTCCGATTTGAAGTGATAAACCCTCTTTGACCGCCTGTGAGAATACTCGACAAGAAATTGACACGATCAGCCTCCCAACGCGCAGTCGATTTCGCACAGATGGTTCTTCGTTGCTCTTTATGGTCTTCTGCTAGGCTGCGAGGAAGCAAGCGATTAGCCACATTATACGGAACTAAATTCAAGTTTAATCCACCATTATTATGAGCTCTAGGATTCATTTTCCTATTCACAGTTGATGGATTAACAGGATTAGTACTAGCAAGCAGGCACACACCTTTGAGTATCCCCAACTGGTGGAGGAGTGTGTTAGCGCTACCGTCAGGGCAGCGATGTGTTTGTTATCCGTCGATCACCTCGAATGAGGATCTCCGCACGTTTCAACACTGCAGGAGTGTCAGCGGTGTGCGGTCGGTCGGCACGCGGGAGATGGGACAGGTTTGCGCGAGCTTGTTGCGATGACGACAACGCCTCGCCCAACGACTCACCGTGCTTCTGTTCACTGCAAGGTCTCTGTAGGCATTCTGCAAGTACTTATGAATATGTGTGATGCTCTGGTATTCCGCCAAAAGAAAGTGACAGCTCTCTGGTTGGAACACACCTCCGTTACAGACATCATTGTGAAAGCTACGCACAGCGCCGCCACATATTAGAACTTCATGAAGCAGGGGGACTGAAGCGGGAATATTCCACGACGCCCCACAGAAAATTCCACATTTTTTTTCGAGCGAAACTGGCCAAGAAAAAACGTGTGTTGCATGACTTATTGTAAGTAAGCCCCTCGTACGGATGGGTCTAAAAATGTTATCTCCGTCGGTTGCCCTGTTGATTTCACTGATCGCGTCCTCAAGTTCCAATTGCCTCAAGAGTTTACTGTTTTTGACGGGGAATTATATGCGATGCTGCTGCCACTGGAGCAGATGAGGTGTGTTACCGGTGCTACGTTCCTTGTCTGTTCCGATTCCCTCAGTGGCCTTCACTCTCTACAACGCCTGTGTGCAGCTGGTAAAGTAATCCAGGCTATTCAGGGCGCCCTTCTCTGAGTACAAAGACGGGGAAGGGGATGCTTCTTGCTGGATACAAGGCAAAAGGGTATACTAGGGAACGAAAGGGCGGATGTAGCAGCCAAAGAGGCGTGTAGTGATCGTGAGTTACTTGACTGTGCCATTCTCCTGCGTGTTGTTCAGGTACGCTCTCATGAGTCGATGGAAGGAAGAATAGCTGGATGTGGCAGACAATAAGTTGTGTCTAGTGAAGTCCAGAACACGGCCGTGGCCTACCAGCTTCCAGCTACGCACCCTGGAGGAGGTCTTCCTCACTGCCCTTCGCATAGGCCACAGACCTATGACTTATGGCTTCTTGCCACGGCGAGAGGACCAGCCAGTGTTTGGTGCTCCTGCCTTACAGACCATTGTGCGCCACGTCTTATTAGACTGAGTTTTATTTTTAGACCCGAGGGCAGCGGCAGATTTTCCTTCAGATCTGCCCTCTATTTTAAGTGACGTTCGAAGGAGTGTGCTGAGAGTTTTAACGTTTTGTGACACGTCCAGCTTGCTTCCTAAAATTTCAGGGAGATTTTCTGAGTGTGTTTTTCCCTGTGCCGTTAGTTTAGTTCCTCTGTCATTCTGCTTATGTTTTAATCGCCGCACGGGATTAGCCGAGCGGTCTATGGCGCTGCAGTCATGGACTGTGCGGCTGGTCCCGGCGGAGGTTCGAGTCCTCCCTCGGGCATGGGTGTGTGTGTGTTTGTCCTTAGGATAATTTAGATTAAGTAGTGTTTAAGCTTAGGGACTGATGACCTTAGCAGTTAAGTCCCATAAGATTTCACACACATTAACCATTATGTTTTAATCCCAAGTGTGGCAACATTCACGCTTGCCCCATTGCCTTAAGGCGTATGCAGTAGGGAGTAACGGCGTGCGTCAACACGGGAGAGATGGGAGTGTCAGTGACTCATTTTCTAGGTTTACTCTTTACTGTGTGGTAACCTTTTTAGCCATTTTATGCGTGTTTCATTTGTAAGAGTGCTATTAACCTCGCCGTTAAGCACCAGTTAACGGCAAACACACACACACACACACACACACTCACACACACACACACACACACACACAGAGAGAGAGAGAGAGAGAGAGAGAGAGAGAGAGAGAGAGAGGGCAGAAGATTCTAGGTTGCAACTATCAGAGACGGTAGTATGGATCAAAACAGTAATAAAATGCAGTAAATATGGGCTCCAAAATGCATACCATAAGAACTATAGGCACTTTTTCAGTAGAAAAGATGTGTTTCACAGTAGTGAAGATGAAATTTTCATAGCTCTTAAGGTATTCATTTTGTTGGCCATATTAACCGGACTTTTTTTCTTATTTTGGTCCCTAGTACCACCTCCGAAAATTTCCTACCGTATAGTCTTAGCAACAATACTACCGATACGTAGGGTATTCGACTGTCAAGAGCTAACAGAACGATTTTCGCTTATAACTTTCGACTTCGTCTTTTCTGGCCCGGGGTCCCTTACCATAGAGTCATACATTTACCGCCGGCAGGAGTGGCCGAGCGGTTCTAGGCGCTACAGTCTGGAACCCCGCGACCGCTACGGTCACAGGTTCGAAGCCTGCCTCGGGCATGGATGTGTGTGATGTCCTTAGGTTAGTTAGGTTTAAGTAGTTCTAAGTTCTAGGGGACTGATGACCTCAGCAGCTAAGTCCCATAGTGCTCGGAGCCATTTGAACCATTCATACATTTACCGTTCTCCATCATCCCTGGAGTTGGTATCATCATCACGGAATCACCCTGTGTTCTTCCTTTTCTTCGAATGAATGACCTCCGGAATGGTGTGAGGTATCTCCCGAATTATGTATTTATTCAGAATAAATGGAGACATCGGATGACTGCTAAATACTCTGTAATTCCAACCGGGATAAGTTAGAGACGAACCAGCAGTGAGCAAACAGCAAATTTCCTTTCTTCATCCTTGTAATTAACAAGCATGTCACATCTCAAGCAAAGCTAAAGCAGTTGTGCCATACATTCACATGTCTTGCTCTGGAGCTGAGTCACTGTTTCCATTTAGAAAATTGCCGCATTCAGACCAGCAAAGTCAGTGTAGAAAATAATATTACAGTCTGTGGACAAAAAATTGCATCTAAAAAGACGTAGGTACTCTGATGTTTATCTGGATACGGAGGGGCACGAGCACGGTTGCGTTCTGGCCGTGTTTTCAGAACGTAAGGACTGTTTTGCCAGTCGTGAAGGTAACCTTGGGTGCATTTGAAAGTCAAGTGTCCGGCGTGACTGAAGCGGGGCCCCTCAGAATTCCATATTCAGTTACCTGAGCCTCGGCCAAGATGTGGCCACTGTCGCGGGCTGAATGCTGAGTTCACGGTGACGCAGTGCGGAAACTTTCCGCCGGCTGCCGTAATATGTGCCGCGCCGGGCGCGACAGCGATCGCGTTCTTCCCCGGCGAACGCGAGGCGCGAGAGGTACGGCGCAGGTGCGGACGCTGCCAAGAATGCAGCCATCCCGTCCGGGGCCGCCGCGGCGTCGCGGGAAAGCAAGCGGCGCCTCTGGCCAAGGTCGCTGGCTGCGGCGCCGTGGACGCGCGGCACAGTCTCATACACTACTGGCCATTAAAATTGCTACACCACGAAGATGACGTGCTACAGGCGCGAAATTTAACCGACAGGAAGAAGATGCTGTGATATGCAAATGATTAGCTTTTCAGAGCATTCACACAAGGTTGGCGCCGGTGGCGACACATACAACGTGCTGACACGAGGAAAGTTTCCAACCGATTTCTCATACACAAACAGCAGTTGACCGGCGTTACTTGGTGAAACGTTGTTGTGATGCCTCGTGTAAGGAGGAGAAATGTCTACCATCACGTTTCCGACTTTGATAAAGGTCGGATTGTAGCCTATCGCGATTACGGTTTATTATATCGCGACATTGCTGCTCGCGTTGGTCGACATCCAATGACTGTTGGCAGAATATGGAATCGGTGGATTCAAGAGGGTAATACGGAACGCCGTGCTGGATCCCAACGGCCTCGTATCACTAGCAGTCGAGATGACAGGTATCTTATCCGCATGGTTGTAACGGATCGTGCAACCACGTCTCGATCTCTGAGTCAACAGATGGGGGAGTTCGCAATACGACAACCATCTGCACGAACAGCTCGACGACGTTTGAAGGAGCATGGACTATCAGTTCGGAGACCGTGGCTGCGGTTACCCTTGACGCTGCATCACAGACAGGAGCGCCTGCGATGGTGTACTCAACGACGAACCTGGGTGCACGAATGGCAAAACGTCATTTTTTCGGATGAATCCAGATTCTGTTCACAGCATCATGATGGTTGCATCCGTGTTTGGCGACATCGCGGTGAACGCACATTGGAAGCGTGTATTCGTCATCGCCATACTGGCGTATCACCCGGCGTGATGGTACGGGGTGCCGTTGGTTACACGTCTCGGTCACCTCTTGTTCGCATTGACGGCACTTTGAACAGTGGACGTTACATTTCAGATGTGTTACGACCCGTGGCTCTACCCTTCATTCGATCCCTGCGAAACCCTACATTTCAACAGGATAATGCACGACCGCATGTTGCAGGTCCTGTATGGGCCTTTCTCCACACAAAATGTTCGACTGCTGCCCTGGCCAGCACATTCTCGAGATCTCTCACCAATTGAAAACGTCTGGTCAACGGTGGCCGAGCAACTGGCTCGTCACGATACGCCAGTCACTACTATTGATGAACTGTGGTATCGTGTTGAAGCTGCATGGGCAGCTGTACCCGTACACGCCATCCAAGCTCTGTTTGACTCAATCCCCAGGCGTATCGAGGCCGTTATTACAGCCAGAGGTGGTTGTTCTGGGTACTGATTTCTCAGCATCTATGCGCCCAAAATGGGTGAAAATGTAATCACATGTCAGTTCTAGTATAATAAATTTGTCCAACGATTATCCGTTTATCATCTGCATTTCTTCTTGGTGTAGCAAATTTAATTGCTAGTAGTGTACATACGCACTATGCGTACATGCGCTCCTAAAACCGGATTTCGTAAACCGATTTACCAATGCCGCTTCTCGTTTGTCGTGTAGCGGTTGTAGAAGTCTCAAACCGGAATTTCCCTATAGACGGTGCTAGCCGTCAGTGTAGGGCAGTGAGCTCAGCTAAGATAATCTGCAGTCAGCACTGTGTGTTACGAAGTCGTGACGCTCGACATCTTTGGCCGCCATGTTGCTGAACGTATATCTGCCTCTCTCTATCCAGCTGTCATTATTATGGGCACAAAACATCGCATTTTATCTGAACTTTTTATTTTTGACATTCCTGACTGCTCAGTCTGACAATTATTTGAACAGGAAGCATTAAATACCTACAGAAAATAAAGAACCGTAGCCTAGTGTTTAAAAATATCCTCTTCACATTATCAACCCCTCTCTGTTCCACTCGCGGATCGCGCGAGGGGAAAACTACTCAGTACGAAGTCTAATTTCCCGTAACTTTGAATGGTGATCATTGCGTTATTTGAAAGTTGGTGGTAATAATGTATGATCTAGATCCTCGGCGAAGATCGGATTTCGGAATTTAGTGAGCAGCCCCTTCCATTTAGCGAGTCTTCTATCTGCAAGTGTGTCCAACTTCAAACTTTCTATGAGATTTGTAACGCTCTCGCGACAGCCTAATGTACCAGTCACGAATCTTGCTGCTCTTCTTTGGTCCTTCTCAATCTCTTGAATCAGATCCAGCTGGTAAGGGTCCTATACAGACGAACAATACTCTAAAACTAGACGAACTAAAGTATTGTAAGCAATTTCCTTTGTTGAAGGACTGCATCGCTTCGGGATTCTACCAACAAACCGCAATCTAGAGTTCGCCTTGCCCGGTACTTGTGTAATCTGATCATTCCATTTGAGATCATTTCGAATAGTCACACCCAGACACTTCACGGATGTTACCGCTTCCAAAGACTGGGCTTTTATTTTTTACTTGTACATTAATGGGTATTTTCGACTTGTTCAAATGGCTCTAAGCACTATGGGACTTAACATATGAGGTCATCAGTCCCATAGATTTAGAAGTACTTAAAACTAACTAACCTAATGACATCACACACATCCATATCCGAGGCCGGGTTCGAACCTGCGACAGTAGCAGCAGCGCGGACTGTAGCGCCTAGAACCGCTCGGCCACTGCGGCCGGCTTTCGCCTTGTTATACGCAGTAGGTTACACTTACTAATACTGAGAGATAACTGCCAGTCATTACATCACGCATTTATTTTCTGCAAATCCTGATTGATTTCCAGAATGAGATTTTCACTCTGCAGCGGAGTGTGCGCTGATATGATCACGTGACATACGTGACGCGCAGCGCTCCGCGCTGCGCGCTGAGTCCAGCTCAAGGTCACCCGCCTAGCGAGCAACCAGCACGGGCGCGGCCACCAACTTATAAGTGATTAATGTTTTCAATTTTTTAAAAAAAAATCTCACGGGAGAGATAAGGATGGTTCTCGGGTAGGACAACCTTTATTGTCTGTAATATAACATACAATCACCATTAATTTTTATTTTACAATTTCCATTACCAACTTTAGCCCATATGAAAAGGTACTCATCGGCGTTCAATTTCTTCTTCCTTCGAGTACTCAACACAAAAGGCATACTAGGAACTAGTGTACCATATGGCACTTTGGCTAACAGTCCAGTTGTCTCTGCTATACTCCATGTTTTCCATGCGAGAATGTTATTATCTGGAAAGGCTTCAAGGCCACCATAGTCTGCATGGCTGCCCCACACAACAGCAAGTGTAAGCCATGTACTACCTCCAAACAGAGCTTGCACATCACATGTAAAGTTCAGGCGGAGTCCTCGAAACACATTTGGACCTCCAATTAGTTGTTGTTTATTGAACTGACCAGCCAAGTCAATATCAATTGCCTTCAAAGAACGATACACAGGAACGCTGCGCCGCCAGCGACGACGCCATGCGCGTCGCAAAGGCATTGCTGTGGCACGTTAACACAGGTTCGCAAGACAGCTTCTGTAAAGTTTGGAAGGTAGGAGACGAGGTACTGGCAGAAGTGAAGCTGTGAGGACGGGGCGTGAGTCGTGCTTGGGTAGCTCAGTTGGTAGAGCACTTGCCCGCGAAAGGCAAAGGTCCCGAGTTCGAGTCTCGGTCGGTCACACAGTTTTAACCTGATTGATTTGTTCACAACTTTCGTGTGATACTACTTTCCTGTAGACTAAAGGATCATCGGCAAACAATCTAATGTCGTTGTCAATACCATCAACAAGATAGTTTATGTAAATCGTAAAAAGCAGCGGACCTATTACGCTGCCCTCGGGCACACCTGAAGTTACGCTTGTTTCTGTTGAAGTCACCCCTTCAGGACGACATACTGCTCTCTGTCTGTTAGGAAACTTTCTATCCACCCGCATATGTCATCGGATGGACCGTAAGCGCGCACTTTTTGGAGCAAGCGACAGTGCGGAACTGAGTCGGACGCCTTTCGAAAGCCGAGAAATATGGCATCATCCTGGGAGCCGGTACCTAGAGCCTGTTGTATATCATGTCCAATGAGGGCCAGCTGTGTGTCGCATGACCGGTGTTTCCGAAAACCGTGCTGGTTTCTGCAGATGAGCTTCTCAGAGTCTAGAAAGGTCATTGCGTAGAACATGCCCCGCGAGCATCAGTCACCTTCCAGGATCGATTTTGTGTGGGCTGCATAGACGTCTAATCGTCATCACTTCATCATTCGAAACGCGGTCGCAATAACTGATCTTCAAAATTCCCCTCAAGCATTGCTGGTAAAAAACGTTTACCTTCTGTACTGATTCCGCTTATATTTTCAAGGTCTTACTTGCGAATGTGAACAACTACGATGGCAGTACAGTTGAAGAAATGAAACAGGAAGAAATAAAGCAGTAAACTCAGCGAAAAACTGTCGGGTCACAAGAACAACCGCATGCAACTAGGATTGTAAGTAAACTCAGCTTTACTGATGTCTTCGGTGACTGTCGAAATAGAACAGACCACAACAACACAGAGAAAAATTTTATACATACATCAATTCATGAAATACTAGCATTGCAACATATACACCGAGGTGAGGAAAGCCATGAGACACCTCCTAATACCGTGTCGAAGCTCATTTCGTCCGGGGTAGCGCAGCAACTTGACGTGGCGTGGAATCAACAAGTCGTTCGCAGTTCCCTGTAGAAATATTGAGCCTTGTTGCCTGTGTATCCGTCCCTAATTACGAAACTGCTGCCGGTGCAGGATTTTGTGCACGAGCTGATATCACGGTTATGTCCCATAAATGATCGATGGGATTCATGCTGGGCGATCTGGATGGCCAAATTATTCAGTCAGTGATCGATTGAGTTGGACCAGAGGACCGACTCCATTCCATGTAAACTCAGCCCACACCATTGTGGAGTCACCAGCAGCGTGCACAGTGTCTTGTTGACACTGCGCCACCCTCCAATCGTATCATCAGCTCTTAGCAACTGAAATTGGGGGCTCATCTGACCAAGCCGCGGTTTTCCAGTTGCCTAGGGTCCAACCGATATGGTCACGAGCCAGGAGAGGCGCTGCAGGCGGTGTCGTGCTGCTAGCAAAGGCACTCGCGTCGGTCGCCGTACGTCTCACATCGATTTCTGAGGTTATTTCACGCGATGGTGCTAGTCTTTTTGCACTGACAACTCTACCGAAACGCCGCTGTTCTCGGTCGTAAGTGAAAGCCATCGGCGACTGCGTTGTCCGTTGTGAGAGGTAATGCTTGAAATTTGGTATTGCCTGCACATTCTTGAAACTGAGGATCGCGGAATACTAAATTCCCTAACGGTTTCCGAAACTGAATGTCCCATGCTCCAACTCCCATTCCGCGATCCGC
The DNA here is from genome assembly GCF_021461395.2 of Schistocerca americana. Taxonomy (NCBI): domain Eukaryota; kingdom Metazoa; phylum Arthropoda; class Insecta; order Orthoptera; family Acrididae; genus Schistocerca; species Schistocerca americana. Next base: position 175,519,314 of record NC_060123.1, read on the forward strand.
GTGCGGCCATAATTACGCTACTGGCTATTAAAATTGCTACACCGAGAAGAAATGCAGATGATAAACGGGTATTCATTGGAGAAATATATTATACTACAACTGGCTTGTGATTACATTTTCACGCAATTTGGGTGCATAGATCCTGAGAAGTCAGTACCCTGAACAACCACCTCTGGCCGTAATAACGGCCTTGTACGCTTGGGCATTGAGTCAACAGAGCTCGGATGGCGTGTACAGGTACAGCTGCCCATGCAGCTTCAAGAGTAGTGACTGGTGTATTGTGACGAGCCAGTTCCGCGGCCACTATTGACCAGACGTTTTCAGTTGGTAAGAGATCTGGAGAATGTGCTGGCCAGGGCAGCAGTCAAACATTTTCTGTACCCAGAAGTGCCCGTACAGGACCTGCAACATGCGGTCGTTTATTATCCTGCTGAAATGTAGGGCTTCGCAGGGATCAAATGAAGGGTAGAGCCACGGGTCGTAACGCATCTCAAATATAACGTTCACTCTTCAAAGTGCCGCCAATGCGAACAAGAGGTGAACGAGACGTGTAACCAATGGCACCCCATACCATCACGCCGGGTGATACGCCAGTATGGCGATGACGAATACACGCTTCCAATGTGCGTTCACCGCGATGTCACCAAACACGGACGCGACCACCATGATGCTGTAAACAGAACCTGGATTCATCCGAAAAAATGACGTTTTGCCATTCGTGCACCCAGGTTCGTCGTTGAGTACACCATCGCAGGCGCTCCTGTCTGTGATGCAGCGTCAAGGGTAACCGCAGCCACGGTCTCCTAGCTTATAGTCCATGCTGCTGCAAACGTCGTCGAACTGTTCGTGCAGATGGTTGTTGTCTTGCAAACGTCTCCTTCTGTTGACTCAGGGATCGAGAGGTGGCTGCACGATCCGTTGCAGTCATGCTGATAAGATGCCTGTCATCTCGACTGCTAGTGATACGAGGCCGTTTGGATGTAGAACGGCGTTCCGTGTTACCCTCCTGAACCCACCGATTCCATATTCTGCTGACAGTCTTTGGATCTCGACCAACGCGAGCAGCAATGTCGCGATACGATAAACCGTAATCGCGATAGGCTACAATCCGACATTTATCAAAGTCGGAAACGTGATAGTACGCATTTCTCCTCCTTACACGAGGCATCACAACAACGTTTCACCAGGCAACGCCGGTCAGCTGCTGTTTGTGTATGAGAAATCGGATGGAAACTTTCCTCATGTCAGCACGTTGTAGGTGTCGCCACCGGCGCCAACCATGTGTGAATGCTCTGAAAAGCTAATCATTTGCATATCACAGCATCTTCTTCCCGTCGGTTAAATTTCGCGTCTGTAGCACGTCATCTTCGTGGTGTAGCAATTTTAATAGGCAGTAGTGTACTTCAGAAACCTTTTCACATGAATCATCTGAGTGCAAATGACAGCTCCGCCTGTGCACTGCCCTTTTACACCTCGTGTAAGCGACAGTACCGCCATCCGTAAATGTGCATATCGCTAACCCATGACCTTTTTCATCTCGGGGTACGCATGAAGGTACAAGTAACATTGAGGCAGGCGTGTAAACAGCCACTCTATCAATGGATGCAAGCGAAAGAGCACTAGGACTGCGCATTACATCACTGGGTGTGCATAAGACTTCAAAGGCCATCCTAGACCTAGTTAAACGCCTGTCTCTTCTGTATTATGTCTGGAAAATTGTTGGATCGACCATTATTCGCTGAAGGCCCGCCGCGGCGGCTTGGCGTGTCGTAAGCACGCGGTTAAGGCCCAGCCTTCACGCCCGCTGAGCAGCGCGTTTCCACGGGTGACTCACGACAAGAACACGGCTAGACTGCCACTGCAGGAGCACACGTCTGTTGTTGCCAGTGCGATTAAGCTAAGGTATGAAGGATTACTTCCATTGACGTAAGTTCCTTAAGGTACCTTTATAGTGTTTAGCAGCTCTGCGACAACACCATCTGCATAATCTATGCAAAGCATTTCAGTATAGACCATTGTCGATTAATTCAGAAAGAACAATTTTCTTCTACAAGTGTTTGCATAACTCACATTTTATTTATTTCTAGGTCATTTCGTGACATAACTTTTTGCAGTGTGATACTACGGGAGAATGCTGAAGATTATGTACACAGATCAGATAAGTGATGATGACGTAACGTAAAGCTGTCACTAACCAAGTGATTTACTGGGCGTTGTCGTATTGGAGATGCTATGAATTGCCGCCCTCCGATTTGTGAGCTGACTTACGCAGACAGTTATATGGGGCCTACAGTTCCACGTGAAATTCCAACCACGGTGCAACTTGGCACTTCTCACGTATACAAAATGTTTAAATGTGTGTGAATTCCTAAGGGACCAAACTACTGTGCTCCTCGGTCCCTAGACTTACAGACTACTTAAACTAACTTATGATAAGAACAACGCACACACCCATGCCCGAGGGAGGGGCCCTCACGCATACAAATCATGACCAAAGGTGAATGAAGCAAGTAATGACAGAAAAAAAGACCTGTCGTATAGCCTGGAAACGGATGGCGGAACCCCCGTGTCAGCAGCCATCAGCGCTAACTGTTGAACCACGGAATCGGTGCATGACTCGAATTGAGTAGGCAAGAGCTTAATGGGACAACTTGAGTAAAAGAAAGGACCGGTTGACAGAACCACACATCCAGAGCCGTTAAGCAATATCATCGTTTCGTTTTGAAGCTGTAACAGCAGCTGTTTTTGCAGACAAAATTGTGGGATATCAGGTCCGCTTGTTATACAAATAAAAAGTCTTTCTGTAATTATCTAAACTTTCCTGTCCTATTACCAGACATAATTCTTGTCGGTTTGCAGCCGTATTATGCAGTCATCTGGATACAGTATTCCACAGCTCCGTCTGGGTGCCATTTTCAGGTAGGAACTGATTCCGACCGTCAGCGGCGTACAATTGTTCCGTCGTTCACGGTGTGAATCGGTTCCGGCGAGATGAGCAAACGCGAGTTTTCACCTCGAGACGGTGCCCAGTTTGACCCCTGAAATACTGAGTCAAGATTATTGTACGGTCCAGCTGCAGAACCGGCAAGAACATCATCAGCTAATCTTTTTACTGCCCGAACATGTTTAGGCACCTTTAGAATACTTTTATTCAGGTCTGTAAAGTTTCAAACATGTTTTAAGAAATAATTGTGGGAACATAAATTAGGCCTAAAAGCATTTTCTGTCTGTTGTGATTATTACCTTGTTGTTTAGTATTAGGTTCTGTAGGGCCTTGTTTACAATATTATATATATGCTAAGAAATGGTGTTCTGTGAGGTTGGATGCCTAGTCAGCAAATCAATTTTATGTTTAAACGTGAATTGCGTATCAAGAGACCTGTCATTCATCAAGGAATTTTTATGGAATATTCTGTCGGCTCATGGACAAACATAGACATATTTAAAACTTGAATAAACACTATTAATGTTCCACAAAAATGTTTATTTAATAGTTTGTTAGGATACGAATTGTGTTCTCCATAGAGGAACGAAAGACAGAAAACTAACTTTACTCGAAATTCTGGCCATTAATAGCACGAATCAAAGTATCCAGACATGACCAAACACAATTCCATTAGTCGTTCTTAAATAAAGTAGCAGCAGCCAGTTACTGCTGCTCTCACACCCAAATTTCACAGCCTGCTTTCTCCACCGCCCCTTCCTTTTTTCGGCCTGTTCATAAGTTTATCCACATAACATAGTAACCTCTACCATTACTCACTTTTACAGCATATTTGGCTGATACATCAAGTAGTTTTAATATTTGAATATACTGTAATATAAGATTTATTTGTTCAGAGTCTCTTGGGGGTATTACCTCATACTTCCGTTTTCTATCGATATATTCATAAAATGTCTCATATCTTTGTACAACAATCTTTGCACAGCTAGGAACTCTCGCTGAAGTTGTGTGGACTAACTGTTTAGTTTCAAGTTACTGTAATGTAATAAAATATAAATTTTTATTTGTTTTGTGACTATTAGTGTAATGTAATAAAATATGAGCCGTGACTTATATGAAAAAGAAACACACATTAATGCACTGGCTCAGCATAAAAGAGAAATAACTAATGTAATATGTTGTTTAATTTAGCCCGACTTGTATAAGCAGTCAGCAAACTAGCTCAGTTCTCAGGGTACTTACGTAATCGTCGGTACATCGTGGTTTCGTCTCGATTCCCCGATATAAGATAGCAAGAGTAGCATCTACATACGAAATCCTATAATGGAACTGGAATCCTGTGACCAGACCTTTTCTGCCTGGGATGTTATCTCGATATATAAAGAAAATCTGTAAATAAAATTGTTAAATTATTGTTAGCTGCCTCCGCTCTCGTGGGATCTGAAATAAAGTTAATTGTCCTAACCGACGGCACGTCTCGTAGATGAGCTAAAAGAAAAATGTTACAGATTTTTCTAAGATGGCGCGTAACAATGAAAATTCTTTGTTAAGGCCCGTATCTACTTAAGACAATAAAGGTGTCAGATTTACGATAGATTGACCACATACACAAATTCTTTTGACAAAATAACCATTATATTTTTCGGGTTTGAAGTACAGCTTACATTGTCAGCTGGTACAGCGAGATGAGCTTTACACAAGAACATCCTCTTAGGTCCGAATCCAAGCAGATAAGATAAGCGAATGACAGAGGAAAGATAGCTCATGCATAGAAGCGCAAGAGTCCATGGAATAACATGTCCATTGCAGTTCTATCTCTTCTTCTTTGGCGTACTTGTCGATTATTTATAAAATCTATCGTGTTATTTAGCTTACATTTTTTTAAAACCCAAGTCCACGCCGGCCGGAGTGGCCGAGCGGTTCTAGGCGCTTCAGTCCGGAACCGCGCGACTGCTACGGTCGCCGGTTCGAATCCTGCCACGGGCATGGATGTGTGTGATGTCCTTAGGTTTAAGTAGTTCTAAGCTCTAGGGGACTCATGACCTCAGATGTTAAGTCCCATAGTGCTCAGAGCCATTTGAACCAACCCAAGTCCACCCCAGAGAAACAGTACATTACCTGAGGATAGCCTAAGAAGCCGAAAGCCTATTCATAACGAACTATGTAATATGTATCATTGTGGTACATTAATGCTGTGTATTCAAGTTTTTAATTTCAAGGTACGGTTAACTTACTAAAGGATGGATAAGTATGTGTGTGTGTGTGTGTGTGTGTGTGTGTGTGTGTGTGTGTGTGTGTAGAGAGAGAGAGAGAGAGAGAGAGAGAGAGAGAGAGAGAGAGAGAGAGAGAGAGAGGTATTAGGGGAATTTCGGAGAGAGGTCTACATTTGAGTGCAGTATGCAGGTTCAAAAAAATGGTTCAAATGGCTCTGAGCACTATGCGACTTAACTTCTGAGGTCATCAGTCGCCTAGAACTTAGAACTAATTAAACCTAACTAACCTAAGGACATCACATACATCCATGCCCGAGGCAGGATTCGAACCTGCGACCGAAGCGGTCGCTCGGTTCCAGACTGTAGCGCCTAGAACCGCACGGCCACTCCGGCCGGCTATGCAGGTTCAAACTGATTAGTGTCCAGAAATTATGTGGAGATGAACAGACTTGAAAAGTATAGATTAAAGTGGAAAGCTATATCGAAACAAGCTCCAGCCTCAAATGACGCTTACGTTAAACATGTGGGGACTAGCCTGGGGAACTCTGACGGTCTTTGTGTCTCGAATAGAATCGCTATTTGTTTTTTGTTGTTGCCTGTGTTTACTTTTGGAACGTTTCGGCGGGCAGAGCGCTGACATCGTCAGGTGTGTGTTGCAGCGCGCGATGGGCGGGACGGCGCGGGTGCTGGGGCTGCTGGCGGCCGCCTGCTGGCTGTGGCAGGTCAGCGCCCACGTGGCGCTCACCTTCCCGCCGGCCAGGAGGTACGCACTCGACTTCCTCGACTCCTCGCGCACCAGGCCGCCCTGCGGAATGCCCAGAGGTAAGCACGCAGCAAGCACCACGCGCTCTAGCCAGCAGCTAGACCACAAGAAAATGCAGTGCAACTAACGGTACTATAGTCTCGCGGAAATGAAGTTTTCGTAAACATGTTTACTTACTAAGGGTTATTTGAAAGAGAATATAAAATTGCGTCCAGATATGGCTTAATTTTAATAACTGAAAGTGTATAAAGTTTATTTCAAATGCCCTCATAGCCGAAACCGCCAACTCGCTCTAAGGGTGTAACATTGCGGCGGCGCGGTTCTTTCCGTCCCTTTACGACGAACCTGCATCTACCTGCTAACATTGTCTCAGTAGATCATCAGTAGGAAAGCCGAGTGAAACCTACTGTACTTCGATGTGAACCAGGCTGCAATTTCGGAAGAAACACGAAATGAAAGGTTGGAAATTTTGTCCTCGATTAATAAATTCTGAAACTTAGGTGAACAAGTATCACTGCCAAGCCCGTGCTAGTCTTAACACAGTCACTCACAATCCCTTTCACTTACGTTAGCAAGTTTATGGTGTTGCGTTTCCCGTAAACGTAATAGCTACAAAAATACTGATTGTTTTTGATTGATAATGCTCGCCAAATATTAAGTCTGTCGGTACCAAATGCAGTCACAGTTTTTAGCCACCGACCTGCTCAATACGCTACGCGGAATATATGTCTTTTCTCGTCACAAAATTCACTTAAAAATTCCGAAATTTCTACACACACATCGGGATAATTATGCCGTCACTTTCCAATACTTTTGATGTACGAAACACCGCTAGATCCAGCAACTTGTCATTTCCTCGGAACTACTACTGCACACATCCGATCTCTTTCATGGCTAGGCTTCGACTCCTCCCTAGAATACTCTAAGTCTTCTCTACAAGCAGGGAAAGGCGCGCGAAGAACATTGCTTTACCATTGATCAGTTTACCCAACAGCCAATAGCAAAACAACACTCTCCCGCGTCAGTCCGCGCTTTTCATCCATAACCAATCGCAAAATAGTAAACCTCACGACTGCACTTTTTACCGACGTAATTATCTAATATGCTAAAGTTTTGCTTATGCATAAAGTTATTTACTGTTGTTATTTATACCTGAATTAACTTTCCCTTTACCATAAACTTACTTTACAAATCTATTCTACAAAAATCCCTTTTGTCCATATCCATACTTCTTCGAAATGTTCCCACACTATATCCTACTACATAACTCATTAAACAATTGTTTCGATATTAACCTTAAAGCACACTCACGCATCATTCAGACTGCTAAACACATTTACAACATTTTACATACATCATACATGAAAAGACATAACAACACTTTATGAAAATACTAGAACAGTTTATGAAAAACATTCTATTACTTTAGTGCACTCTAGTGGGCACAATCGAAACTAAAATCACAGTCCCCCTATCCCAATATTGTCCTCCATCGGCTGATACATAAACTACTTGCGCGTCCAGTCTCACATCACCATCTGTCACTGTCCAGCTCTGAGACACATCTCTCACTTAACCGTCTCCAAGACAGTATCGTTATAAGGCGTTACGCCTCAACATCTTATTTCCTAGCCGGGCCTGTGTGGCCACAGGCTACGACAGGGTCGTGTCTCTGCCTCCGTGGACTTTCCGACCATTTTGTGGGTACTGCAGGTGCCGTGACACTTCCGACCAGCCAGTTTTATACCGTGGCATTTCCGACCGGAGCGTCCCTCACTATTGCGCCTTCCTGTGGCTATTCGATTACTCTATTGGCAACAAATCACTTGATGAAACAGTAACTACCGTAGAGTGCCTAGGAGGAACTATTCGGAGCGACCTAAAGCGAAATGAACGCAAAAAACCGTAGGAAAAGCTGATGCCAGGGTGAAGTTTTTTGGGAGAAAGGGAAATGTAATTCATCTCCGAAAGAGGAGCGGCCCGCAAAACACTTCTAATACCAGTTCTTGCTCATTACTCCGGAACCCTTACCAGGTTCGATTAGTAGAAGAGATACCAAGATCCAACTGTAAACGGCGCGTTCCGTCACGGGATCGTTTAACCGGCGAGTTAGCGATCCGGAGATGCGTAACTAGCGCCATTGGTAGACGCTACTAGTAAGGCATTCTGCATCACGAAGAGATTTAGTATTGAAATTTGGGTTTTTATTTTTTTATGTTGTACTAGATTAGGTGTTTATACTGTAATTATTACTGGTTTATCTTCTAATTCAAAGTACTCTTTGTTAGGCTCTTTGAGAGCGTACACCCAAGAACAGCCGGTTACTTCCTCCCACATATATTTCGCCAAGTGACTACGACGAGCTATGACGAGAATACTGAACAAATTACGAGGGACATTCAGCAATTAAAGAGATAAATTGGTATAGAAAAAAACTGTATTTTTGCCAAATGTGACATGCGCTACTTCTCAACATAATCTGCACCACTATTAATACTTTTCACAACGATGAACTAGTTTTTTATATCTGATACGTCTTTTTCTCGTTGTTTGAGCACATTGCCACAAATTCTTCCACCTTCCTTTTTTTTGGACTCTGGTCAAAATGGTGAATCCAAGTTTCATCATACTTTAATATATGGTATAGGAAAGGGTCATCTACCCTTTCATAGCGTTCTTTCAAGTCTGTTGCGTTAACTCTTTCCGGACCCATCTTGCACTTGTTTCGCTGAACTCGAGCTAGTTACTGACAAAGTTATGAACTGTGCCAATACTCACTGCAATTGTTTTTGCCATATATTCGACTGTAACACGACAGTCCTCCCGAATAATGTTGTCAAAAAAATGGTTCAAATGGCTCTGAGCACTATGCGACTTAACTGCTGAGGTCATCAGTCGCCTAGAACTTAGAACTACTTAAACCTAACTAACCTAAGGACATCACACACATCCATGCCCGAGGCAGGATTCGAACCTGCGACCGTAGCGGCCACGCTGTTCCAGACTGAAGCGCCTTTAACCGCACGGCCACACCGGCCGGCTATAATGTTGTCAGTACGGGAGTTAACACCAGCTGATTGATCAGGAGCCACTGCGGTTCGACCATTTTTGAACTGCTCTGTCACTTACATTAAATTCACGCGGTTCACTCAACTTTCCCTATATTGTAAAATCATTCGCGAAAAGATTTTAACCAGTTTTCCACCTGCCGAAAAAAACTGGATCACTGAACATTGTTTAGCTAATATGGAAACTTGAAGCGGACACGCCATCATTATATGCAAACTTGAGGTTGTAAACAAAACAATTTTTAAGCGTCAGCTAATTCTCATTTCATCCGTGTGATGCCAAACTAACGTCATGAGAGCACAAAACTCCTCCTACAAACTGTTTCATTTCTACATCAATTTGTCTCTCTAATTATTGAATGTCGTTCGTATAACTCCGACGTAGGCTTACAAACAATCATTCGTCCCAAGTGCCATTAGCGAATGGTACGGCAAAGGAGGAAAAAAATCCACCCCGCACCGTTTGAAGACTTGTGGGACATCGATGTAGTCTCCGAGGTCTCCAAGTTTTATAGCCTTCGTTTATGAGAATGTTGAGAGAAGCTATTCGCGATTGTGTGTCGCGAATAAAAGCTGAAATCCTTCTCTGATGCGTTATTCATTGGCGAGGAGGTCGCGAGAATACTGAGAGGCCAGCATGTGGTCGTAACTTACTTGCTAGTGGTGGTTGCGGCGGCCACCTGCAGAGGCGCTGCGCGACCTTGGCTGCCGCCAGCGTCCCGCGCCCTCGCCACTCACTTATTAGCACGGCGACGCACGCCGCCGTTAATTTACGGCCAGCCAGACATGTGGCCAGCGTCGCTCCCATTGCGCACCTGTTCCCCGCGACCAGACCACGTTGGTTGCGAACAACGCGGATTCTGGGAGGAAAAGGGGAGATTTATTTGGGCAGGTTCCGTTTCGACATCAGCACGAGACACTTTAATTTTTTACTAAAACTAAACAGCATGGCCTTTGCTATTAACCTAACATGACCTTTACGGAGGTGTTACAATTGAATAATAGTAAACCACAAGAAAAAACAAAAAATACAAGATCCGTTCCCTGTCATATGAAGAAAGAGTTACGATATGAGAAATTCTGGGATACTTTTGTACCAACTCTACGACGAATTCCTGCAGCACCCAAGAGGTCGCCAGGGTTGGACAGTGAAAAGGTAGTGCGGGAAATTATGAAGATGTTTTAATCCTAAGATGCTCTGGTTCGCCGGCCGGAGTAGCTGAGCGGCTCTCGGCGCTGCAGTCTGGAGCCGAGCGACCGCTCCGGTCGC